>NC_087246.1:28530000-29130000 GCF_037042905.1 Lytechinus pictus
ACCGACAAGCAAAAAAAAAATGAAATAAAAGAAAAGAAAGGAAAAAAGGAAATCCTGAAAGGCTCGGGGGGGGGGGGGGGGGTCATAGGATGGCCGCTCAAACCCTTCCTCAGAGATTATGAGAGATATGGATCGGATCAGGAAATACCCCGGGGACAAAATACCCCGCTTAGGGCCCCTCTCACTTGAATTGAAGAAGAAATTTCCCACAAGGAATAGTGGGGGTGTGATTGGAGTTGTGACTTTTTTGTTGGCGCCTTAGAAATATTTTGAAGAAAAAAGTGGGCCCCACCATTTAGGGACACCCCTAACAATCATGGATCCGTCCATGGGTAACCTACTTTTTAGCACCGAGTGGAAGGAAGGGAATCAATCGTTCGTTAAAATAAAAGATAGGAGTTTATTGATGATATTTATCAGTTTAAGTCAGTAAAATACTTGTGATATTGGTGTCTCCCATTTTCAATTTTCATCAATTCTATATCAGATCAAAAAACACTATTCAAATTAGTATTTCAAATGCGAATAAGTTTGATTTAAAAAAAAATCATCAGCTCCTTATATCTCTGAATTTATTTATTTATTTCCGTTTTATTTCAGCAGGGTAGCCCTTTCAGTTACAAAACTGCTCTACCAAGGGGCCCTGCACGATAAAAAAACAACAAATACATTTAAAAAACAATTTACACACAAAAAACTTAAAACTATATACTTAACTACAAATATTTACTCAAGTAAAATCACATTGAATTAAAATTAAAAAATAAAATCACATACAAGCAGAGTATTTATATTAAGTTTAAATTAAATTTAAAATAACACAAGTATAATATATTTACATTAAATCAAAATTAATACTGCTTTTTTAAATTCGGAGTTAAGAGTATTATGTGTTATGTCGATATATGTATATATATATAATTTTTTTTCTGCTATTTGTTTTAATAATAAAAAAAAGAAATTTATCAGGTATAAATATATTTCAATTAGATTGTTAGATTGTATATATGCATATGTTATTAATTATATCATTTGCTTATTGTTATGTTATGCTAAGAAAAAAATGATTACACTTGTATATACTTTTGTTATTGGAATGTGGAAATAAATAAATCAAATCAAAGAGTTACAATTCTAGATTGTTTCTTCAATATGGGAAAAGATGTTACATTTTTTATATTCTGGGATAAACTGAATAATAATGTTTTGCCAGTGTTACATGTATATTGCAAAATATCGAATGTTCCGTATACATATAACATTTCCTTATTTTCATTTCATTTCTGAATTATCATTTAGTTATTTTGTATTAAATTTGTGCCCATTATTTTCGACCACCCGCAGAAATTCAATCATAATATAAATCAAATACAAATTAACGGACTTGGGGTAGGCCTTTTCATGGTGGGGGGGGGGGTGACTGACACAAATTAATATTATAATATTATCTTGGTATGTTGTTCTTTATTAGTTAGTGAAGGGGGGTGGAGTCAGAAATAAAAGAATGATCTAGGCCTAAATATGTAAGAAGAAAATGCACAAAGACATAGGGGTCTATAATCAATATTCACTCTGCCCCGCTCCGTAATCCCCCCCCCCAAAAAAATGAATCTAAAACAAAAAGTCCGGACTAAAAGTTTAAAAATTAATCTCTTTGCTTGGCCCCAACAACAAAAGTGTGAAGAAAGAATAGGAGAGACACAGCGGCGTAACAGGGGTCGGTGGCCAGGGGGGGCAAGAGCCAAAAATTTCCCGGTCAGATCATGGCATGAACTGGCGTAATGGTGTAATGAGGCGACTATTTTGAGAGGGCCAGATATTGCGTATCGGGCATAATTTATCTTGAAAAAATAAAAGTTGCGAGCGAGCGAAGCGAGCGAGCAAAAATTTTGACCTTTTTGATACAAAAATCTAATGTTGTGATAGATTTTGACATGATATCCAGAAAATAATATATTTCACTCTTCTCTCTTTCCATTCCCTTCTTTGTGGTCTGTACGCCATTGTGAACAGGATTCTTTGTGGCAGTAGCGTGAAGAGTAAAACAAAAACGAGGGGCGCAGTATGACACATGTGCTAAAAAGCTGCTTAATATAAGTCTCGAGCGAGCGAAGCGAGCGAAAAAAAAATCACCATTTCTTGAGAATCTTACTTTGAGATATTTTTGAAATTATATTGAGTAAATAAAATTATATCCTACACTTTCCCTTTGCTTTTCTTTCCTCTTTTTTTTTAGTTCTTGTTTGTAGAACTTTTTGGGGCCAATGGCCCAACCCTTCCATTCTCATATACGGCAGTGCTGTGCGGATGGGGTCCGGGGCGGAGCCCCCGGAAGATCTTGATATCAAAGCCATTTAAACCTCAATTTCAATCAAATCGCGGGTATATACACAATATAGCTTTTACAAAACACATTTATTCAACCCAAATACGTAATGAACCAAATATATTTGAGGGGGCATAACATAGCAATGTGGGAAAATTTACATCCTACATCCACTGCATGCTGGTTCTATTCTTTCTATTTGTCATTATATTGATTTGTTTGTTGAATATGTTAAAAGTCGCGAGTGTGCAAAGCGAGCTGGAAAAATATTGCCTATTGAAATTAAATTCTTATTATGTGATAGATTTTCCCATTATATTCAGCAAATAACACATTTCATTGTTTCCATTCATTTCATTATACGTTGTCTCCTATAATTTCTTTCATTTCCTCTTGGGTGTGGAACCAAGACCCCCCCCCCGCGCCTGTACGCTAGTGATTGAACGTGATTAAACGGGGACGTTGTAGAGCCATTTTATGGATGAAGAGCCCCTACTGCGTGGGGTCCGGGGCAAAGCCCCGGTAGCTTATTTGCATAAAATTAAGCAAGCTTATAGCACAATTAGATTTAGATTTATTTATTTCCGTTAAAAATGTTTTCAAAATATAATCAAAATAACAATACATATTCAATATGATCGATAATACAGACAAATCAAGGGAATTTCGTAACAAATGTTGAACAATAAATCAAACAAAAAACAATTTGTTAATTGTTTGCACAATGTTGTATGCAGTCCATCTTTCTTCCCGCTCTTAATTGTCAATCCTCGGCAATCCGGTCGTGTTATTATTTTTTTTTCTTGTCCCTTTTCTTTGTTTTCTGATTCAGCTTTTGACTTATTCCATTTTACCTTTCTTTCCCGCTATTGTTTGCCACTTTGTCACCTTTTAATTTATTTTCCATCATGCTATTGCATTACATAGGCATATTTTGGAATGATTCTTCTTTCTCAAATGTTCTTCTTTCGTTCCTTTTCCCGCTTTTTCCTTTTCCAGTAAAAGAAAAATCGTTTTCTTTTCACTTTTCCCTTTCCTTTTCCTCCTTTCCTTTTCCCCTTTCCTCTCCCTTTCCCTTTCTTTCTCCCTCCTTTTTTTCTTTTTCCCGTTTTTTTTATAATTTTCCCGGTGAAATCCGCTAGGGGGGGCAACTTGCCCCCCCTGCCCCCCGCCTGTTACGCCACTGGAGAGACAGAGGGTGGCTCTCATTTAACTCACACATACTAGTACAAGTCTAACGATCATTTTTTATTATGATGAGTAAAATAGGTAAAAGCGACTGGGTACGCGCGACCAATTACCGGTAATGCTGCAGTCTCGTAAATAACACAAAACAAGTCTGCGAAAGGAGACAGAAAAGGCCAGCCAAAACACCGGAATAGCTGCCACTGAGACCCTGAGTAAGAAAAGAGAAACATAGAATGCCAGGTACGTGCTTAAAAAAGAATGTATGGTCTATAGAACATAACTACGAATGTGATAAAAATAATTATCTACCGAATCCATGTTTTTTTTTTTCTGCTGACTCGCGATCGCGAAGTCGGACTCGGGCTCAGCCAGTTCAGTACAAGCGAGCTCATGGACATATTTTCGTCTGTAGTGTTCGGTCAGATGAAGCTTCGGCCTTCGACTTCGTGGCTTGTTTAGTCATGTTGGTATTCGCGTCTGAAGAGTTTTTTTTTCTTTGTCGATTTGATTGACAATCAGTCATATTTGACTAGGCCTAGATGTCTATTTATTAAGTGTTGCTTCCAAGACAAAGTGGCAAAGCGACTGGGCACTGGCCTCCAATTATGTGATTGCAAAATTTGCATGATTTTGAAATTTGATTTAAATTAAAAAAGGAGAAAGAAGAGAAACAGAAGAGAGTGACAGCATTAACGTTAGGCCTAACAGTTAGTAACTTTTTAAGTTTTAGTCAGAAAACTTGCTTGAAGTTGAAGTTTAAGAGAAGAACTTGCAGAGGAAAAAAATGATTGGAAAGGAGGGGAGGGAAATACAAGATTAAGAATGGACAATTACATGTACTAGGCCTAGGTCTAGACAAATATTAATGAAATATGACTGACCTCAAGATTGAATCTTCACATCGTAGGTTGTGGCTCGGTAACTGTGCGGGGTATTCTGCAGTTAAGCCAAATATATCAATATCAACTTTATCAAGTGAAAAAAGGGGGCTGTCGGCTGTTGCCCCATTTTTGGCACGGACATCCAAGACATTTCTGTCAATTTGTCTCTTGTTTGAGCTACATCACATGATGTAGCAACTGACTTTGCTGTAGAAAATTTTGCATTGACGTCTACGTATGGTGTCTACTAGACTTTTAGTTAATTGTTTTCACTGGCACTATGTGGCAGCTTATCGACTATTGGCAGCACTAAAAAAGGGAGAAAAGAAGAGAAGGAAGGGAATTTCGAGAAGAAGAAGAGCCAAAGAAAGAAAAAGAAAAAAAAAAGGAGAGGAGGGTATTGAATAAAAAGCTTGCTTAATGAGTAAAATAGCTTGTAGATCAAGTCTAGATATTCGTGAGGATGGAAATAAATTATCTTTTCAAGTCGGTGTACATAATATGTACAAATTTCTACAATTTTTTTTTTTATTTCATTCAATTTCGATTTAATTCAGTTAATTAGTCTACATGTGTACAGTTCAACATTTCCTTCAGGGGCTTTTACACAAGAAATTGACATAGACAATTGGACAACATGACTATACAAATAAAACAACAACTGGCACTCATGGTAAATTACTAGAGTATGAATAAAGCAAGATTTCATAAATACATGTACGGCTCACCATGTGGTCAATCTCGAAAAGAGCTGCTGGATGGCGGAGTAACAGACAAAATCTGAAGGCAAGAAGAGAACGAGAAGTATCCCCTATGACCTACATGTAGAAGGACAGCAAACCCTTCAAGGGCCCCAGACCACACCATGAAAGAAACCCCCACTCCCATCCCTTCAGCCCCATCTCCATCACACAACCACCATCAATCAGTCACCACAGTGGAAACCACACGGCAAATGACAAGCCTCTTCTGCGTTCCCTGTACACCACCATGCCAAACACCTTCACAATCAACTGAATTACAAGTCAAATAAATGATGCATTTAAAGCTGAAAATTTAAAGACATACATTAAAAAGACAGATATGAAGTGCAGTAGGCCAGCTCCTGCGGCTGTATTCTGAAAATTGTCTTAAGAGAAATATTCATGTATCTTTTCTTGTAAATTTTCTTGTAACTTCCGCTGAGCGCGTATGATGTCAGAGCTAGAATTATGCATAAAGTTAAAAACGGTGCATAAATATCCATTTGCGCAAGATAACATATCGAGATAAAAGGTATTCTGAAAATTCTCTTATCTTTGCGTTCTGTTAACTTCCTTGCAAAATGCAAGAAAATTTACAAGAGGTAGGGGGCTATTGTAACTTATTGTTGCATGCAATATTTGTCCGTCTGCAATAATCATTTCTTGCTGCATCCCGCAAGAAATGTTTTACAAAAGTAGACATTCCAAAGACATACCGACGGATTGGTAGACTTTTCAGCAATTAAAAATTGGTGTTCGAGACGATGAATCATTTCAGAGAAAATCTGTCTTTGAGAAGAGCCACGTGTATTTTTAGCACAGAAGCGCACAACCATAAGCGTCGGGGGGCGCAAGGAAATAATGCCTCATATCAACAATGTGCTTCATTATTTTTCAGAAGCCAGATGCTTCTATCGGTTGACCTAAGCATATAACAAGCTTAATAATTGGTTGATGATGAAATATTGGGCATGTTAGAGATAAAATAGGGGACGTCCTTACAGAGATAAGACAATTTTCAGAATACCAATTTAAGAGAATTTTAGCAAGCTGTAATATTGCTGACTTACAAGAAAAGTTAAGAAAATTGTCAGAATACCGCCCCTGGTATGTTCTGGAAACTGATGTAGAGTGTGAACAAACTTAAAAATAAAATGTGTTTTTGCATAATAGATGAAGTTTGAAACTTCATTTTGTTTAGTGAGACACATATATGCTTCCCGTTTTATGATTTTTTTTTAAATGCTCAAAATGTCAAATTTTCAGGTCTGAATTAAATAAAAAAATTCAGCTTTTGCTCAGTGTCTATCCTAAATGTATTCTTACTCTGGAACTCTTCGGGTCGCACTTTGCAGGTTAAAAAAATATTTATATTCTATTATTAATATTTGCAAATGATGTAGATCTATTTTTTCAACAATTTTTTTATACAAAATGAAATTTACTTTGATATTTTCTTCAATCATTTCAGGTGAACAGCCAATGCCAGCAGAAGAAGTGAACTTCAAAGAGAAGTATCGCTCTTTGAAGAGGAAAATGAGATTCCTCATCTATGTAAGTGTAGAGCTTTTGGACCCTGTTGTATAAAAGTTAGTATGTAGTATTATTGTATCTTTGATATAAAATGGTAACTTTTCTAAAATCCGTTGTGATTGGAGGACCATGGTAATTACCATTTGATGGTAAAGTTAAAAAAATCTAATAACTTTTATGTAACAGGGGCCCTCATTTATTGATATTTTCTTTTTAATGTATAGAATAATGTTTGCAAAAAAACAGTTATATCCCAATAGATATCAATTCGGTCTAACTTGAAGATTGTAAAGATTTTTTTTTCATGATTGAATACATATCTCTCTTTGCATGATCATTATAAAAACAACCTTTTAACAAAATACAGGTGATTTTGGTACAGTGCATTGGGAAATGCAGTAAGATATTTCAAAGTCAAATCTGCTGAAACAGAGAGATATAGAATTTTGACACAGGTTATATTCGTATTTGGGTTTTCAAATGATGAAAATGAATGGAAAATAGACAAGAATAGAAATGATTTGTTGTCAATGTTAGGAGCAAAAGCATGTTATTCTGTACATGTTTTATTTTTGATAGGAGCAAGAGTGTTTCCAAGAAGAGCTGAGACGTGCTCAGAGGAAGCTTCTGAAGATTTCCAGAGACAAGAACTTTCTACTAGACAGACTGCTGCAGTATGAAAGGGTTATTGATCCTGGAACTGATTCAGACTCTACCCTATCATCCGAGGATAGTTGCAAAGATGCAAAAAAGGTACTTACATCTATAATTTCTGTTTGTATTATATATTGTTTACAGGTGAATCTGCCTTAGTCGCATCTCTTGGCTTACAAAAAATTAGACTTAGAATTTGACTTTCGAAGTAGTTACATTCTACTTGTTTGGATAATCATTGTCCAGTAACACCAAAGGTACAATTTATTGCTCAGTCACAGTGATTTTAAGTCAATGGCAACAATGTACAGAAAAATACAATCAATTGTTAATATTATGGGTATTTCATTACATTACAACCCCAGGTGGGTAAAAGCTATTTGTAAATTATGAGTGACTTTACAAACAACTTGTGATCCTTTCTTGAGGTAAACTTTGCGGACCAAATTTCATTGGAGTGGATTTAGCTCCTAAGAAAGGGTCACCAAATCACCAGTCTTTCGTAAAGTCACCAGTTACTTAACAACAGCTTTATGAATCATCCACCTGGTCTGACATTGCTTGAACTTCTGTGATGATTTAACTCCTAGAAATTCAATTTGTTACAGACTTTTAACTATGACTGTTTAAAGGGAGATCTATGTTTGAGGAAAGATGAAAATAATTCGTCATCTTTCATATTTTTTTTTAGACAGATAAAAATGATACTGTCAAAGTAAAAATATGTACTGCAAAGGGTATTATTTTCAAATGTCTTCAAATTTGATTTTTGGTCATCCAAGAAAAGACACAGTGCCACTTATGTAACCATATACATGTAAGCACCTGGCACGGTCCAGTGTGTTGAAAGTTATTGTGATCATATAGATGTCTGGCACCTTTTAATACCAAAAGTCAGATCCGCATCTTTTACTCAGTAATCCTGCAGGCATCTTATCACCACTAATCCTAATATTCATAATAGTATACACAGAACAAAAGGGAATGTGGGAAATTGCTCCAAAAGACCCATATAGTGACTGTCTCTATAACAGGAGTCAGGGGTAGTATGCATCTTTCGGAGTGATTTTACAATGTACCTCATTCCTCACTGTTTCGTCTTTTTTGGGCCCTGTGAAAACATACATGTAAAGATTAGCGATTAATCGCTAATTTGAAAGAATAGTTCTGATTGGCTCGTAATCAGACTACTGAGTAAAATGCGCATGCAACAATGGTCTCTATATATGTAGGCCATTTCATTTTATAGGGATTAATTGGTCACCTTTGTGTCATGGCACCCAGAATGTGAAGATTAGTGATAATAAGACACTTGCAGGATTCCTTGAGGAAAGATGTAGCTAAGGTGCCTCTAACTTCTGTGATGACTTTGTACCTTATTGATTGATTGGAACAGGAACAGGAAAAGAAGGTTGTCAAGAAGAAGAGAAGACCTAAGAAGAAGCCTGCCAAGAAATTGATGGGTACACCGGCCCTAGGAGTCCGCAGAGATCCTCTACCTCATGACCTTCGTACCTTACCCCCTTCTCTTCATCAGCAACTACCAGTAAGTATCCTCTTTCTCATGCCCTTTGAACAGCTTAATTTTAACTCATGGGATGGTGTACTGGTATTTATGGTATAAGGTAAACAATGTTTCTCAAAGGAATAGGGATGGTTACTCAGTCTCGCAATGGACCTACAAAGAGATGGACATTCAGGCATATCACTGAGAATTCATGGGGGGGGGGGGTGGTCACTACAAGGAGCAGACCTACATGTACCAACCAGTACGTTTTTGGCGTATTTAGTACGTTTTTGCAACCAAAATACGGCAGTATTTTTTTAAATACAAAATCATAATTGAGAAAAAATCATCTATATCTGTCTCTATTTCATAAAACTTACATAAATATGGTTATTAGATCAATGTAATTTCAGGTAACTTGTTTTTTTTTTCAATCATTTTGTTAAAACCAGGGTGAGATATACACATGTTTAAATGTTTTTTTTTTTCATCTGCAAAAGCAGTGCGCATTTTAGCTTGCATGCAGCTTGAGTGCCGCGATGAGCGAGTACGCCACGCATTTTATTATGAAATACACTTTTTTGGGGAAAAATACACTTTTTTTATCACAGAATACACTTTTTCATTCCCAGAGGTTGGCAGGTCAGAAGGAGGTGCCACGATTTATTGTCCAATCTTTTCAAAGTTTGTGTGATGAAAAATTAGTTGAGGAGCTTATCTGGAAAATAATTGCTCTCTAGCAGACCAACGTTACATTATCAGTGCCAGACTGGCTGAGTGTGTCGTGGAGAAGGTATTGCGGGATATTGGTGTAGACTTGAGGGACCAGAAGTTACATTGAAAGACAAACTTCATGATACAGGTTGTCAGTTTTGGTATAAACAAAATAACAAATCATGTAAATCAGGTAAATATCTAGGACTAGGGGTTATAGAAAGCTTCAAAACCCGAAAGAAATGTCGATCCTGAGCTCAGTTTAATCATACCGTCTGAAGTTTCATCACTCCTCTGACAGACTTAATAGTCAAAACATCTGTTCTTATCATGATGTTCTTATCCAGATGCACATAATCAGAAGGCTGTGACTATCATTGTATCATTATTTCAATATCCAAAGTACAAACTCTCCATCTATTGAGCAATCACTATAAGATGGAGAATGAAACAGATTTTTTCTTTGTAATTTTTGTTTATCTTCTCAGCACTTGGCAGAGCTGATTCGAAAGGCATCAGAAGGACTCCCTCTTTCTCAACAACCAGCAATGCAAATGCCAGGTACATACCGAACTATAAAAAAATGTCTGATTATCCCGGTATAGTATCATTATAAATTTGTGATTTAATTGTATAAGTAGGGTAGATCAATCAGATTGAGCTGGCATTGGGACAGTGGCATACATGTAGGGGGGGGGAGGGGGAGGTGCACCACTTTCAAGGGGGGGTTAAGACTTAAATTTGGTTTGATTTTCACTGTTATATTTGCTTGTTGTTAATATTTGTTACTGGTTTATGATTTGTTATTGGTCAAGGACGCGTGTAGTCATCTTACAAGTCATACTTTGGTAAGATAGTTGTGTATTTGATGTTTTCATTTTTGTACTTGATCCTGCTGTACCTAAGTTCTCATGTTCTGCCATATGCATTCACTGTTCTGTATGCAGTATCTATTGAATGTTATGTTCTGCTCCATTGACCTTGTAGCTAGCCCTCTGTATTACTGAGTGGGTCTTTAGGCTCATGTATCTTTTGTGTTTACCTCTTAAGGAATTTTATTGTATCAATGGAGGGTATCAGACTATTGAAAGGGTTCTTTTGTGCAACTCTAGTTGCATCTGTATTGAGAGTTAACATTGAACAATCCTGTGATAAAAGTAAATGGTGGCTGAAAAGACCCATACACACACTTGTTAAAGCCAATGTGAAGTATTGTGGTAAACATATATTATATTACAGTAATACCACTGCAAGTTTTCAACTGCGTATCTTACTGTCAGGTGATGTTCAGTTAAACCCAGGCCCTGAATGTTCTAATGGCCATTCATGTAACTCTGAATCTGATGTCAATTGTTCATTACAGGTATCAAATGATAACGCATCGGGCCGCATTTGTTATGATGTTAATACTTTGTATCAGCTGAATACTCAGCTTCATCCTTTGTTACCTCAACATGTGTGGCATAGAGTGTGTGAGCTGGGTATCGGTCGTCGATGTCGAACTCATCGCGGACAAAGGCGCAAGATCTCCAGGTCGCAATACTCTTTCCCACCATCCACTGGCCTTAGAGTTGGTCTATGGAACGCGCGATCCTTGACCAATAAAACACATGTAGTTACGGATCTTGTGATTGAGAATAACCTTGATGTCTTAGTAATCACTGAATCATGGCTTTCTGGTGATAGAAACAGGGATGGTCTCGTTCTTGCTGGTTTAAAGTTAAGCTTGCCAAATTATGACTTTATTCACAAACCCCGCATTTCCTCGAGGGGTGGTGGAATTTTTGTTCTATTTAGATCTACAACTCGTTGTAGTGTTAATCCTAATGGAGATTTCTCTTCCTTTGAATTATTTGATTTAACATTCAATCTCACACCGTCATCAGCAGTTAGGATGTTCTGTATATATCACCCTCCCTCTTCGAGTAATAGTGTCTTTCGAGAGGAGTTTGTAACCCTTCTTGAGGGTGCTGTTATCAGTGACCACTTTCCTCTACTTTTAGGGGATTTTAATGTTCATGTCGATGACCCTAATGATAATTTTGCTAAATCATTTATAAGTGCAGTAGAATCCCTTGGATTCAAGCAACATGTACATGATTCCACTCATTGTGCAGGTCATACACTCGACCTTTTATTTACTAGGGATTCATGCGACATAGTTAATGTTAATGTTTTGTCTTCACTCCCATCTGACCATTCTGCTATTGTTGCCACAATGAAGCTTCCTTCCCTGCAGAATCCAAAGAAGAGAGTTTCCTTCAGAAAATTTCGCAGCATCGACTTGGACATTTTCCGGAATGACATCAGAGGCATGTTAAATTCACCTTCCGAACTGACATGTCCATCTGAGGCTTTGGATCATTACAACACCTGCCTGAGCTCTCTGATTGACAGGCATGCCCCTCTTCAAGTAAAAACTGTCACTGTCAGACCAAAATCACCTTGGTTCACTGATGACATCATAGAAGCCAAGAGACGAAGGCGGCGGGCTGAACGCCGCATGATTAAGTCTGGACTTGGTGCTGACAGGGAACTGTATCGCCGAGAATGTGAGTCTTACTACGAGTGCATTTTCAATGCTCAGTCTACATACTTCAGAAATCTTATTGCAGAGTCGGACACGAAGCAGTTATTCAACATCGTCAGATCACTTTCATCAACAGATCATTCTTCAGTTCTCCCAGATCATTCATCTGCAGAGAACCTCTCCAACCGGTTTGCTGAGTTCTTCAGAGAGAAGGTCTCGAAACTAGTATCATCCTTCAATCCTGCTATCCCAGGTCCAACAACTTCACCTTCTACAGAACACAACTTCTCACAATTCCGTCTCATCAGTGATCTAGATATCCAGAAACTCATCAAGTCATTGCCATCTAAACACTGCAATCTAGATCCGATTCCTACATGGCTTCTGAAGAACTCTCTCGAGGAACTTATCCCTGTCATCACAAAGTTTATTAATCTCTCTTTGTCATCCGCCATTGTTCCTGAAGCTCTGAAAACATCACTTCTACTTCCTCTCCTCAAAAAGTCGAGTCTTGATCCAAATAATCTCGGCAACTACAGGCCCATCGCGAATCTGCCCTTCATTGGTAAGGTCTTGGAGAGGGTTGTGACTTCGCAGTTAAAGGATCACCTTGAAGGATTTGGCATGCTCCCAGTCAATCAGTCAGCTTATCGGAATCACCATTCTACAGAGACTGCCCTGGTGAAAGTTTTCAATGATCTTCTCCTGGCTGTTGATAGGGGCGAGGAGGCAGTGCTCGTTCTGCTTGATTACACCGCTGCATTCGACACCATAGACCACGAACTGTTACTGTATCGCCTGCAAAATGACTTTGGTATAACTGGGACTGTCCTTGATTGGCTCCGTTCTTACCTCCACAATCGAAGTCAACAAGTTACCATCAACGGCACCCTATCGGCGAGATTCCCCTTGGTCTGCGGCGTTCCGCAGGGTTCAGTGGTTGGCCCGCTCCCCTTCATCTTGTACACAAGTCCTCTGTCAAGATTCATTGACTCTCACCGGGACATTCGACATGCCATGTATGCCGATGATACACAAATTTACATCACTTTGAAACCCACTGGTAAACATGAAGCTGCACAGAAGCTCAATAGTTGCTTAGAGGACATCAAAGCCTGGTCACATGATAACAAACTCTGTCTTAACGAAAGCAAGTCTGAAATGATCCACATCTCCTCCAAATTTAGAAACACAGAGTCCTTCCCAATGCTCTCAACCACAAGTAGCACTAGCGATAGTATTTTGATGTGTAATGAGTTGGTAAGGGATCTTGGGGTGACAATTGACAAGAATCTCACATTTCAACAGCATGTTAAGAATATTTGTAAGTCTGCCTCCTTTGGTATTTTTAAGATTGGAAAAATGAGGAGGCTACTCGACCAACCCACAACTGCTAAACTTACCCATGCTTTTGTATCTTCCCACATTGATTACTGCAATTCTGCTCTTTCTGGTATCCCACTGTCACATTTATGCCCACTTCAAAGAATTCAAAATAGTGCTGCAAGGCTTGTTACTCTTTCAAGAAAATCTGAACATGTTACACCTATTCTGAAATCACTTCATTGGCTTCCAATACGCCAACGCATCATTTTCAAAGTTCTTCTCATGACGTATAAAATAATCAATGGCCTAGCTCCTGAATACCTCTCTAATCTCATTTCTCTCCGCTCTCCTAGCTCACTCAGACCACTTCGTTCTTCAACAACCTTGCAGCTTACTTTAGGACCACGTACAAATACCAGTTATGGGGATCGAGCCTTTTCTGTTTTCGCTCCAATCCAGTGGAATAAATTACCATCTTACATCCATAATGCCAACTCCCTTGATCAATTTAAGACCTTGCTAAAGACCCACCTTTTTAATGTATAGGTATCAGTTGTGGGTTGGTCTATATTGAGGTGCACATCTTAGTTTTTTTTTTTTTTTTTTTTTTTTTTTTTTCCCCGGTAATTTAGTTGATAGGCAGAAAACTGAGCGCTTAGAAACACCTGTATTAAGCGCCCTACAAATGTTATAATTATTATTATTATTATAAAGAAAAGTTCTGTGGCGCATTTCAGTGTTTGCTCTGGAAACAGACCTTTCTTTCAAAGGGCATGATTTGTGTAGAGATCTCCATTGTCAAATGTTGGATAAAGGCTCTGTTCGCCATTTCCCTTGGTGATTTTTGATAAAATAAAGCGATTTTTCATCGAAATTTGGGATACATGGTCTTTATCCTTGATATACCCAGCAACGGTATGGTCTTTTGTTATCAGGCCCCTCTTGCAGGAAGTTACTATTAGTGTAATTTTCCCATCTAATAGTTACTACTATGAAATCCCAGATTGTGACAGGCTTTCAAGCATTGTTCCCATGGGAGTTACTTTCGAATGGAAAAATTACAATAAAAATTAGAGAGCATTTTTTATGCCACAGGGCCCTGGATGAAGTATGACTGTAAAAATACCTGTCACTTCTCATAACGTGCATCCAAGCTTTATTTATGCTGCAGAGCTCTTTGAAGATTTTATGAAAAGTTATACTAGATTCGAAGTTGAATTCTTCATTTTTTATCTGAATTGAACAGGTATGTCAACTACAGGCCAAGAGCAACAGCACCAGCAGCCACCCCCGCTCCCTTCCCCTCTATCCCTCCTCTCACCACACCACCAGCACGCCCACCCTGCCCTGCTCTCCCCTACCGGGGGAATGGGCCTACCCCTCTCCACCATGCCCCATGTCTTTGATCCCCGTGTCTTCGACAGGGGCATGCAACAGCAGCAGCACCACCACCACCACCAGCCCCCACAGCAGTCACCATACTCCCTGCCTGGGCTGCTGGGGATGGGACTGGGTGGAGGGCCCATGGGGTTGGGAGGGGAGCTACCCCATATGGATCTCAACGCCTTGACTGCTGCGGCTGCACAGGACAAAGTGAACCAAGAGAGAAGCAAGAAGAAATCAAAGAAGTAAGTTTTTATATCAATGTAGAAAGTAGAGAATGCAAAGGAGTGACGAAGTTGATATATAGACTGATAGATAGATGGTCATAATAATTAGAGATGAATGGATGGACGGACGGAATATCGCCACATCTTCCGATATTACAACGCATATTATCAGGGTGCATTTAATGAGGTTTAAGAAATGTCTGAAGAATCATGTTTTCTTTTTATTAAACCTCTTTGCAATACACATGATTTTACTGGTACTAAGCATTATTTGGAAAATATCTTCATGATAATTCATATTTCTATGACATTTGTTTGAAGTGTCATTTTATATTTAACTATTCTTTTATTTCAGGGATACCTCAGACAAGCACCCCTCTGCTGCGCAGGGACCTTCTTCGTCCCACCATCGTGTTCCTCTCCCTCAACCGTCTACCTCGTCAACACATGAAGACAATGAAGACCTGGTCATTGATGTCCGAGATCCTAAAATATAGGATTGTAGCTCCCTTCATACAAAATAGACTTTGACATCCTTGATGACTTGATCAGTGTAATGTTATCTCTCATGATTCAGCAATCGCTGGCTTGGCTGTTTAAACAAGGTCACTAAACAGCGCGTCCCAGAAAAAAGGAAACCGGGATTCCCATGTCTTTCTCCTTCAAAGGCAACCAAATTATCAGCACGTCCCAGAAAAAAGGAAACCGGGATTCCCATGTCTTTCTCCTTCAAAGGCAAACAAATTATATTTTATTTACATCATCACTAAATTCAGTTATTCCTCTATATTTTGATACCTGATATGAAACAAACACTTCACGCATTAATGAGCAAAACGAGTTTGAAATTTCAATGTCAAAATCAGGTTAAACATAAAAATTAGACAGGATTGGTTTATGATTGGCTTATTCCCCGATTGGCTCATTAACATTTCTTTCGTATTCTTAGTCGAGTTTCTCTCACTGATCTTTGAAATGAGAGTGGATTCAGATTCACACGTGAGTTTCTGCTCAAATCGTTACCGGTATGCCTCAATATTTATTGTTTGTATTCTGCCATGCGTGAAAGGTTTGCTAAGCTTTTGGTCTCAAATTGAAGATGACATTCCACTCTTACCATATGCTTAAAATTTGTAGTAAAAACATTTTATAATTGTGAAATCTATCTCTGAAAACGGGTTTCCTTTTTTGCGGGACACTGCTTATTTTGAGTGAGAGAGGTGTTCTCGCTTATTCTCCCAGCCTCCACAGTTTAGGTTATGATGTTGAAGGTCTGCATACATCATTCTCATTAATTCAAGTACATTTGCATTTCTGAGATGAATACATATCTCAGTGCAACACAATTAGTACTATACATAGTTTCTCTTGTTGAGAAGTGCATGCATGCTACACCCAATTAATGCAGTATTGTTTTATTTTCCATTGGCATCGTCTTGTATGATTTGTTTATGTTCAATCTGTACTTATTCTCAATGATATTCAACTTGCATGTATGTATATCTGTTATATAAGGCCACTTCTTTGAGCAACATTACAATTTTGATTGAGTTTACTGCTATTCCTTTGATTCGGTTTTGTATTTTTAAAGGTTTTTATTGGATATTCTGAGGCTGTAGCCTTTAATAATATCAGTTTGTTTTCTGTGAAATCACATGAATCAAATACTGTGTATCGCATTTTATGTTTAACTATCAAAATTAAGATGATTTAAATCTCCCTTTTTTTCAGGTTGAAACTGGCACGACCAGGTAAAAACTTCAAGAATCATCACATGGTTCATATTATTCATAGTCAAAATAAATGAAACTCATCATTAAATGAATTTGATGTATTTATATAACACTAGTATATCTCATCCATATAATAATGCACTTTCACACCATTGTGTAAGCACATCCTCGTTCCATTGCCTGGACTCATCTTTGCATTTTGTATACAGTGGTGCTCAACAGCTAGTGAACCCCACCAGAAAATGAATATATTATTGTGTTGGTGCTTATTGCACTTTACTTTCAACCAGACTTAAATGAGACGAATCAATGCAGGATGTACAGTTCATATATACATTTATGAATTAAGGATGATTACTTAATGATGATAATGACAAATACATGAGTAAGTCTGATGGTGACTATACTCTGAAGATGAACTCTCCAGTATAAAATATAAACTCTTCTGTAGCTCTATCTCTAATATATCTGCATGCTGGAGCCAAGCTAAATCTAAACTCCAATCTCTATTCTGCATTGGGTTCAGAAGTGAACCCCTTTTATATTGGTCTGGTCAAGACCTTGGACGCTTGACCATAACAATCTGTACGTCATAACTTTACTCTGAATTGGGGAGTGGACCTTTTAGTGAAAAGCAGGAATGTAGTGAATAAGAAACACATAAAATGTGTCTGCGTCAGGGGTTTTATAGCTAGAAGAATGAGTAATACTTTCTTAAGAAAGTTGGAATTGTTAAACATAAAGTTTCATGTTATACTTCATGTAGAAGTATTGATTGTGTATTGATATTTTATTGAATGTGAGATATGTCTTCTCTTCACGTAACAATATTTGAAGTGTTCAACTTCAACCTTGCTTCATAGATTTATTGTGAAGTCAGGTGATAAAATATTGCATTCAATGTAGTTTTCTTTTCCTCCGGACTTGCCAAACATTGTTGTGTTGTCTACATTCAACACTCGGCATAAAGGAGTGCATTTATGGTGGGGGTTCACTAACTTTTGAGCACCAATGTATCTTTATTCACTTTATCACTCTCCATACCTAAACACACAGTTCCTTATCAGACCATTATTGTAAACCTCTTTTACATCAGACTCATCCTATCACATGCCTCCACATAGATCATAATCTTTTTAAAGGAAAGAAACAGTAAAGATCAAGAAGATTATAGAAACTGTACCAAAATATTTATTATTTACACTTGTCTACAGCAATGCGACACAAATAGATAACTATTATGTACATGAAAAATCAATAGATTGATTTGCTACTCTATGAACATTGTACAAATGGAATGTTTCATGAATTAATACCCCTTTCATTCAATCCAAGAGCTGGACTGGAGGCAAACTATTCTCATGAAGGAGAGGACCAGAATAGTTTGAACTATAGGCACACTCAATCTCATCTTGGAATTAACAAACAGGATTCTCAAATTATGTGGACACTGCGGTCTAGTTCAATTCCTGTGTAATCAGATTGGACTTCAATTCTTTTTGTGTTCTGCATCAATAGCGGTTACCATGAATAGTACAATTTCCATTCTGCACTTGTAAAAAATAGTGTGGCCTATTTTGGACGTAGTGAACACAATTTTATTGCTGTGTGTATTCTGATCTGATTACTTGAGATTGAATGAAAGGGGTATAATAGGTTTTCACAAAATTAATAGGTGATGTGTATAGAAAGTACAGTATGGCACATCAGATATTGCACAACAGAAGGATAAATAATATAAAGAGCATGTTAAGTACTATTTCGTTTCATTTTTCAAACAAATATATACATATCAAAGAGTTTAGAATTCATTCCAGTTACATAAATGGTTAAAATTAATATTATTGGCAACTTACAAGAGTAAACATAGCATAACCTTTCAATGTGAGAGACACTCAGATGGTAACATAAATGCAGTCTTAAAATCATTGTTTGTAGTGTGACATGTATCATATATGGTTTGTTTGGATTTTATTATTTGTTCTCATAAGATTATGGAGTATGTCATGTTTTGTACATGGTTTCTTGTTTATGTTTTCTTATTTTGTAGTCTATGAACTTGTAATAATTGTATACATGTAGATATGTAACATAGAAAATTAAAACAAGATGTCTGCAAGAGCATGACAAGGAAAATACAGTCTCAATGTTTCATGTTTAGTTGAATTTGCAAAGGTTTCTTTTGTTAATAAAAAATAACAATACAGAGATCTCTCCATCTGAATACTGAAATTAATAATAGAATCACAAGGGTACTTAATCCAATCTAGAATCTATACAGATATTTGCAGAGCACCAATAGCGTATTTTTGCATTCACTTTGATTCGGACTGGATGAAAAATTGTAAATATGCTGTTTGTCGACAAACGCTGTTATGTCATTGAAGGGCCTTTGACAAAAGATTATCTGCGTTATAGCAAGCGTCTGCGTGGTGATGGCAAAAATTCCCTACCAGCTCTACATAATTGCCATATTAAAGGCACTGATGTGATTAAAAGATTAACACATAGGCCAGTATTCTGAATTGAGATTTAATTCAAACTCTGGACTATTAAAAACTTGTGATTTGCCTATGGATAGCCAATTGTGACAATAAATTTCTTACAGTAAAGGTTCAATTTATAACATTTGTTGACACTCAAAATATTATTTACGGTCTTGAAAGGGTATACCAATTATTTGTCTTCACTGTTAAAGAATTATGAAACAGCACAGTAAACATGAGAAGAATACAACAAACAAATTCTGATGTTTTTGGCTTCCTATAATTTTAGGTTAGTCCATGGTATCAGTTAACCTGGACTTCAGAGGACAGGCCATGTCTACTCACGATTCTAAATGTGGAAAGATGAATATAATGATAAGTTGTATTAAAAGTACAGTGTAATCTGAAAAAATGTATTTATCTTCAGGTGGATTCACAAGAGCATATGAACTAGGAAAGACAATTCCACATCCTAGATTACCAACTACAAATTATGAATCCCTAAAAATAGGTTTTTCAACAAAAAAAATATATGAAAATGTTGAAGATTATAATAAGTCAACAATTCTGAAATATATCCAGGGGTTAAACCATGCACTGCTATCCACATCAAAATAATTTGATGTTCAATTACCTGTCTTACAAAGAGCCAGTCCAGTGAAATAAACTTGTTAAGTGACATTCTAGAAAGTATATTTTTAAAAATGCCTTCATTCAGGAATTTTTCTGATCTCAGCAAAAAAAAAGAAGATATATATATATATATATATCAGACGCAAGGCAGCCCATAGGAGTATTTCATGAAGAATTTTTTTAAGGGATTGCTCTTCTTCTGGTGCTAGCTATCCATCTTGATATTTTGAAGTGTTTCTTGAACCTTGCTGCATGCTGTGTGGATATCTGCCTCTATTGCAGCCTTCACGGGCAGTAGTAGGTTCTGGATCTCATTCAGACGGACACTTGTCTAGGATTTGGACGGAGAAGAAAGAATGACATATGGTAATGCATTAATATCATCAATATCACCACCACTATCATTCGACACTTTAACAAAGGCTGTGCCTAATCTTTTAGCAAGAATCCAGCTATAAAGATTCAATGTATCTTAAACTGGGACTTTCCCCCGTATTCCTTTGTTTGTCTGATAAATGTGAGATATAGTGATAATAAGACCCTTGTGAGATTCATAAGTGAAAGAAGAGACAGACTTTACGTTGTCATTTTCATCTTCAACATTACCACCATCATCCTCACTACCACCATCACAGCAAACGCCAGTGACTTAATATTCATCATCTCTACTGTCATCCCCATCATCATCATCATGACCAATACCATCATCATCATGCATCATTCATATAACCAACCTTCATCATCATTACCATCACCTCTACAATCATCATTACCATCACCATCACTACAATCACCAGCATCTCAATCTCCATCATCACCCCCACTATCACCATCACCACCATCATCACCACCATCATCATCATCGCCATAACCATCATCATTTCTACAATCGCCATTATCACCACCATCACTACAACCGCCAGCATCTTAATCTTCATCATCACCTCCGCTTTCACCATAAGCCAACAATGAGGATAAACATTCAATTTAAAGCACCTGTTTCTCAATGATGAGGGATAGTTCTTGAGTCTGAGGGTGCCTCTCCACGATCTCTTTCAGCTTGTCACCGACTACCTTTGGTAGATAGAGGGGAACCAAGCTACATGGTTCACTCAACACTGACTCCACCTTCTCAAAGAGTGCAGTCACCATATACCCTAGGGTGGATTCTCGAACAGCAAACTGGAGGGAGAGAAGAGAAATGGAATGACATTACTTCATGTCTTGGACCCTCAAATGCACTGCTTCTCAAAAACTACAAATATAAGTGTTGTTTGCTACAATGGTAGTTTTTTTTTTTTTTTTTTTTTTTTGGGGGGGGGGGGAGTATCTTATGCAAATGATATTCATTTTGCATTACATCCTTCATTACAAAATTATTCTGTTGTATTCCAGGGAAAGGACCAAAACCTCCAACTTTCTTGCAACATTGAGGGAAGGCTTCATTTAGCATGCAGTCATGTCAACAAACTTTTTATCTCCACTTCACATGTACATGTATATTACCGCACAGCATCCTATTCACATGTAAATAAAATCATGCTTGAAATCTGTTTGAGCATTATCGACTGCATGCACACCACTCTGCAGTGTGCTGAACTTCAACTATGAAGGATACACTCAAACAGAAGAAGAAGAACTGTAATATGTCAATGTTAATTGAAAATAATGAACCTCTAAGTTGATGAGGTGATTCAACATTATTTCAGTCAAATGCCAATTTACCTCGGGTCAAATGGCTTGTACTGAAAGGGTGGGTAGCGTCGAGTTGTGTTAATGGGAACCCCACCCTTCATCCAAAGCCCCCCAAGAACTCATAACATCATGGCTCTTGCCATCATTATGAAATCATGCCGATGTCATGCGTTTGTCCGCACAACCTTGGGCAATATTTGGACTTGAAGCGTATAATGCGTGTTGATTAGCGCAAGTGAGGTCATTTGTCTCACTGTTTCTGAACACAATGAAAATATTGCTGAGCTTTGTCTCACTATATCTGAATGAGGAACAATGGTAACGAATGTGCAATAGGCACCTGGGTATATTCTGTCAAAGATAATTATACATATGAGTCTGCCTAAGTTGTATCTCTTTGGACAACCCAAATCTACTATGGTAGGTTGAGTCCGTGTGCATTGGGTTCATCCTGGAATAGATTTTAAGTAGAATAAACCAGTTATATAAGTTGACTTACTGTTTTTACAGGCAGAGTGGTTCCTTTCTTGGCCTTCGCCTTGGCAGCAGCAATCTCTTCCAGATATGCTGCAGTTTCAACAGCATTGGGGTGCTGCCTGACATAGCGGATGATATCTACGAGCGATTGGATGAGAGCGATGATGTACTCCAGTTGAAATGCTACACTATGTAACATCCTCCATGTATCACAAAGATAGTCTGCATTCTGTTTGAAAGTAAGATTGAAATCATCAAATCAGCAGGTTTGATCAAAATTTGACAAACAATGAGCATGGCATGAACATTTACATTAAAGAAAATGGATATAGGCCTAATATAAGGCCTAGAGCGGACAACATGCAATGCAATATGAAATTTCTACAGTGTTCAGGTTCAAAAATGACAAAAGGAAACACAAATAACATGAATAAACTGTATGTATGATGGCCTATGGGAATAGCCTAACAAACCATTATCCCAAATGGAAATTAGACAAATTTGAAATTAGACCAATCGGCATGTAGACAAAATGAATGTTAAACTATCTGGAAATTAGACCAAGTGGAAGTAAGCCAAAATGTAAATTTGACCAACTGCACATGTAGACCAATTGCAATATAGACCAAATGAATAATAGACCAAGTGAGGATTAGATAAACTGATATTAGACCAACTGACAATTAGATGAAGTAGTTCTAGACCAAATGCAAGTAGACCAAGTAACAATAAAATACATTAGACAAAATGACAATTAGACCTATTGAAAATTGAACCAAGTGACGATTAGCCCAACTTTCGGCTGCTTGGGTGACCAAGTTTACCAATACTTCTACAAAACAATTCAATTTGAAGTGAAAATTTTGAAAAATTACTATACTAAAATTAATATACTTAAAAAGTTACAATACTAATTTAAAAATTACTATACTAAGGTACAGTTCGGGCTGAACAGAAACTATGTTAGTAGTAGGTCTGTTGGCACTTGTGCATATAAAGATAAACGAGCAATGATATCATGAAACAGGATACCAAATTTGGTGACTTATAATTCAATTAATAGTTGATGTTGAATTATAAAATTCATCACCAGCAATTGATCACACTTGTGTGATAGAGAACATGCACCTCATCCAACGGTTACAGAGGTCCAACACTTTCCATTCAAAGAGGAATGTTTATATTAAAGTCACATTAATCGAGATGTTTTCAAACTAGATTTGACCAATAAGATTCAAAGAAGTCCAATTCAGGTTGGAGTCCAAGTTTAACACAGCTGCAAACCTTAACTGTCAAAAATCCTAATCTTTTTTCCCTTTATCCCTTTTTTGAAGCCTAAAATCCTTTTTTTTTTTTTTTTTCAATTTTGAAAAACATACCAAAAATCATCATTTTGATAAGTTAAAGTTTCCAAAATTATATTTCTTGGGGGAAAATCTACTAGGCAATTCAGTGTCAATTTCCCCTAAAAAATCCTATCAAATAGGATGATATTCCACTAATTGCCAGTTCTGCTTTAACTTATTGATTTCTGACCAGGGGTGGTATTCTGAAAATTGTCTTAACTTTTCTTGTAACTCAGCAAGATAAACAGCTCGCTAAAATTCTCTTAAATCTGTATTTTGAAAATTGTCTTAGCTCTGTAAGGACGTCCCCTTTTTTATCTCTGACACGCCTTATAGTTTATAATCAACCGATCATTAAACTTTTTATCTTTCGGTCAACCAATAGAAGCATCCCTTCTAAAAAATAATTGAGCGCATTGTTGTCATGTGGTGTAATTTCCTTTGCGCCACCGACGCTTATGCTTGTACGCTACTGTGCTTAAATACACGTGGCTTTTCTCTGAAAAGATTCATCATCTCGAATGCCAGTTTTCAATTGCTGAAAAGTCTACCGAACCGTCGTTATAACGTCTTTGGAATGTTTCCTTTTGTAAACATGATGTTCTTGTGGGATGCAGCAAGAAATTATTATTGTTGACCGAGAAATATCGCATTCAACATTAAGTTACAATAGCCCCCTACCTCTTGTAAATTTTCTTGTATTTTGCAAGATGGTTAACAGAAGGCAAAGATAAGAGAATTTTCAGAATACCTTTTATCTCGATATGTTATCTTGCGCACAGAGACATTTGCGCCGTTTTCATTGTAATGGCATAAAGAAGCTGCTGAAAACTGCTTATCTAATAAAAGAGAGCCAATGGAGTAGATTAGAAAGTCAAAAAGGGGCCTAAGCTTTCGATCCTAGCAGAATCTTCGTCGGAGCCAAAATTGTAACTCTGACGTCATGAGCGCTTAGTGAAAGTTACAAGAAAATTTACAAGAAAAGATACAAGAGTTTTCAGCATAAGGATTTTATTGTAACTCTAAAGATACAGGAATAAATCTCTTAAGACAATTTTCAGAATACGGCCCCAGGGCTGCCTGGTTTCCAGTATGACATGAGTTAAAGAGCATGCAGCGTCACCTTGTTAATCAGGGCCTTGGTCAGCAGTAACATGTAGACCTTCATCAGGTTCTGTTGGTTCAAGGATGTCTTGATGGATTCATAAATGGTTTGGTTGACAGCAGCCGTATTGGATGCACTCAGGGGATTCCCCAACGTTGATACCCCGCTCTGCTGGTAGTGACTCACAGCCTGAATATCAAGGACAAAGAATATAGCTTCTAATAAATATATTACTTTTGAAAGGGGGGTGGGGGGAAGCGATTCTACACAACTCATTTTTTCTTTATGTCAGAGTCAGTTTGGGCTGCATCTTTCAGTAGGAATTCTACTTAGTCACTTTTCTTTTCTAATATTTCAAGTTTCAGTATATAAATATTAACAGAGAAGGAATTACGAGAGAAAAGACACCGAGTTGTATTCCTGTTAAAAGATGCTACCAATAGAGGACATGTTAAAAAGGGTATGGGAGTGGAGGTTTTAACCCTGTGAATACTTTATTATTCATATTCACTTGTTATGCTTTATTTAGATTATATATATACTCTATACATGTATATATATATATTATGGGGGGGGGGGAGGGGGTATGTTCTAGTACAACTGGATTCAGAAAAAAGTTCAAGGTGATTAGTAACACAAAGGTTCACAATCAATCATTAAATGGCAAAGTCCAATCAAAATCATTGTTACACCAATCAAGAACCTACTGGTCTTCATATTTATGTTACAGGACCAAGACTGTAAAATGAATGAGAGAGCCCTTTGCCCTAAAACACATCACAGCAACAGTCAATTTCCCAAGCGTAGGTAAAAGTTACCAAAAATTACAAAACTTCAGAAATATACTGAAAATCACCAGAAAACATAAATGGAGTATTTTACAGTCTCATATGTATATGTATATCTCTATTTGATTTCAATTTGTCACAATATTCAAGCACATTAGGATCAATTTCCATTACAATTACTAACAGCATGAGCCTTGATTATCACTATTAAAATGTACATATCTATCAGGTACAGAGTCAAGAAACTCATACTTACAGAACACACAAATTACCCAGTGCAAGTGCGAGCAGAAAAGATGAGAAGGGGGGGGGGGGTGCACAATGAACTTACCTCGTCTTGAGATAAGAAGACATTTTGGTACAGATAGACTGGATTGTTTGGGAAGTACGCTTGATGTCTATGAGAAAATCATATTGAAATGGAGAAAAAAATAAACACATTACATATCAAACCGAACAAATATTGTGGCTTGGGAAAGAACATCTAACTCCCTAAGATTTGAATATTGAGTAGGGTTTAAAAAAAAAAATATTGTATCAAATGGAATCATCATTTTGGCATGGTGTAGTGGCCTCAGAAAACTACTTTATGAATTACATGTATTAAGCGATTTAAAAAGTTATTTCCACACATTTCTATTGAGATACAAAGTGTTATTATACTATTGTCAATAAGTTGGGTACATATATTTGACTGAAGAACAAGTCAGTCTCGTTTGTAGCAAATGTTCAAAAGGAGCTGCCATGGAGGGACATTTTTGCTGAAAAATGTGAGAGTTAACACCACTTGTGATGAAAATTGTATGGTCCAAATAAGTTCCAAACATCTCAGAATTTTCTGAGATACAACAGAGGATACCATGTGTGTCATGGACAGACTTTTAAATGTTTGAGACCTATAGGCCCGAAACTCACATAGGTGATTCTGAAAACCATCGGTTGATTCAATGGTCTATGCAGATTTCCTGAATAATTAATGCCTATTTACCGTGTATTTAAAAATAATGTCCAATGCTGATGAGCGCTTTTGCCACAGTGCGACAAATTGATGCCAGTTGCCATGGTTAAGTCCACTATCTTATTCATGAGTCCACTGTTTGAAGAGTGTACTCATGAATTCAAAACAGCGGATTCATGAATAAAATAGCGTACTTAACCATGGCAACAGGCATCAACTTTTACGCACTGTGACAAATACGCACATCAGCACTGGACATTCGTTTAATATACGCAGTAAATAAGTGTAATTTATTATGGAAATCTGCATAAACCATGGGTTCAACCAATTTTTTTTCACATCCACCTTGGTGAATTCGGGCCATATAGTGAGAGAAAGTTAATGAAAATCAACAGTCAACAAGTGTAGTCATATAACACTCACTTATCCTCAGCATGGTCTATGTAGAGATAGTGCATCATGTAGTACTTATGAATCTCAACATATCGCCATCCTACAGCATAGTATAGCTGGAAGAGAATTAAAAAAAACAGGTAGTCAGATAACATAAATCATAACTTTGCATATGTAGACCCAAAATATCCTTATTAGGGACTTTGAGAAAGTTGTTGACAGTATCATTGTTACTTCTAATTAAGATTAAATTAATACTCCAAAGAGAGTCATGAATAAATCTGAACATTACTTTAAAGGACAAGTCCACCCCGACAAAAAGTTGATTTGAATAAAAAGAGAAAAATCCAACAAGCATAACACTGAAAATTTCATCAAAATTGGATGTAAAATAAGAAAGTTATGACATTTTAAAGTTTCGCTTAATTTCACAAAACAGTTATATGCACATCCTGGTCAATATGCAAATGAGGAGACTGATGACATCATCCACTCACTTTCTTTTGTATTTTATTATATGAAATATTCTAATTTTCTCCTCATTGTCAAGTGATACGATTAATTCCTCCCTGAACATGTGGAATTTAGCATTGTTCAATACTATATGGTACAGTCAAGTTGGTCCTTATTGTCAAATCTATAAAAAATGAAATATTGTATAATTCAAACAATAAAAAACAAAAGAAATAGTGAGTGATGGACATCATCGACTGACTCACCTAGTTGTGCATATCACTGTTTTGTGAAAAATAAGCGAAACTTTGAAATGTCATAACTTTCTTATTTTACCTCCGATTTTGATGAAATTTTCAGCACTATGCTAGTTTGATTTTTCTCTATTTATTCAAGTCAGTATTTTCCTGGGGTGGACTTGACCTTTAATCAATCCTACATGTATTTCAAATTTGAAATTTCATTCTCATGTCATTACCTTCACAAATATTGATTTTCTCCGAGATGTAGCATTGATGATGACTTTTTCAGCGCCAGTTTGGTCTTCCTCAAGCTGGTCCTGGTCTAGGACTGGTCTATGGTCTACAAACAGCCCAATGATGACATACTTTTCAGTGCTGCATAGGTCTGCCACATGGTCATATGCTGCAAGTTTAAAAACTCGTTATGAAAAAGTACTGGGGAGACTCGGAGTCAGACCCGATTTGAATTTGTGGACTGAAACCAGAATTTATTAAGATTTCATGCAGTATTACGCCTGATTTAGTGCATGTATTTAGAAACAGTCCAATACATTCCAATTACAGAATTAGTAATACCACTGATAATTAATAAAAAAAAAATTACATCAATAGTGGACTCATTAATTAGAAACATTGGGATACGCATTGCCGTAATGTTCATACCCAGAAGAAATTTAGTGCCCAGTGACAAAAGCACACATTCAATATTGAACTATTTATCAATGTACTGCTGGATTAGGCATACTGCAATTAATACATAGCAAAACATGTGATTTCATAAGATGCCTCACTCAACTGGGATATATAGAGCTAAACACCTCTCAGGAGTATCATTCAATGTTAAGAATAAGAAAAGGCTCTATACCTAGTTTTGCAAAGAGTTCAATGGCTCCTTTGTCCCCGTTGATGGGTCCTCTGACGTAATAATGCTCATGAAGTTCTAGATAGGGAAGATAGGGCATCACACGGCCATACAGAGGGGAGTTACCACTTATCGCTTGACCACTGGTCAACTGCGAAAGACAAAGAATATCCATGATGGATTGGTCATGAATAAAGATATTGATTATTTTTAATTTGTTTTATATGCATAGGGTAGCCATATAAATAAGCAGGAGTACTGTTTTTCGGGGGGGGGGGGGGTGTGCTGTATACAAATTATATATCACAACAATTACATTTTTATCAATACAGAAAAAGTGGAAAATACCATTACATAATAGGAATATAAAAACCAATGGGTGTAAAACAAGAGCAAAAAAAAAAGATAAAGCTCAGTAAAATGGTATTCAATAAAATAAAACATAAAATATTATGACTCCAAATCCTGCAGAGGTTATTCTACAGATGTAAACCAATCATCCCCGCCAGTAGATCCAGGGGGGGGGGGGTGGTGCGACTTAAAGTTGCTCTTAGTGCCGACACCGTACATGATATTAAACTCGCAATCTCATTTATTTATGAGCAATAGCATGCATGGCCTCTAAGCCTGATTTCACCAATGCGATGACTTTTATAATACACACGACCAGGAATTTAAGTGCGATTCCAATCACACTTAACACTTTGTGAAACACCCCTCTGATAACACAGTGTATGATTTTAGTATCACAGTAGTATTGTTAGAGTCAATTTGCGCCAGAATGCTAGTGTCAATGGTCGGTTGTGTTGGGGGAGGCTGGGCAAGAATGAGAGGAGTCCTACATACCTGATACTGTCCTTTGTGACTGACGACATCTTGGTTAGCCATCAGGTTAGCAAGCACTGAAATCTTCTTGAAGCTCTGGGGCATGATGGCCGACAGAGCAGAAGACACTCCAAACCCACCACACTCCTCCAGAGTAAAAACATAATTAGAGCGATCAACAAGTCTTGACTGACGATGAAGGAGTCTAGCTTGCAGTTTAGCATCTGCTTCTCTCCATAGTTCCATTCTACAAGATAAAGAAGGCATATAGATTGTTTTTCTTTTCAAACAAGTTTTCCTTCAATAAAAGAAATATCTCTCACATAATATCCTAGTGAAAATTTATCTGAAAACCCGCAAATATATTACATTAGCATGAGCAACTAAATAAGATATAGATTTTCTTGCTGCATCTAACCCTAGCTTGACCACTATTCCTCTCTAATTATGTCCGAAAATCATTTCGGATATTATCTGTCTCTCCCGAATATGATATTCTCAAAATAAACTGACACTCATCCATATACTGGGCTCTGTGTCACGAGTATAGTAATCAATTTGAAGTCAACAAATTATGGTTATAAGGTCCTAAATTTCTAGAATTTGAGTGGAAAAGAGCAATTTGTCATAGATTGACAGTAAGTTTTATGGAATAGGACTACGATATTTCCATCCCTTGCTGTACCCTACCCTCAAGCCTGACCACTATTCCTCTCTGATTACGAACAAATCATGCAAATAAATTTGGAAATTTTCTATCGTTAAAGACCTGGCAAAGATAATGATAGTAATTATGATATAATAATATGATATTGACTGGCCTTGACGGGAACATCAAATATATTGCCAGCAAAAGAATCATATTGGCCCAAGTCTTTAGACGAGAGCAATATGGGTCTTTTTAAGGGCAATATATTTGATGTTCCCCGAAAGAAGAGCCAGTCAATATTTTTATTATCATCCAAATCAGATATCTAGAGCAAAAATCATGATATTGGTGATATTTCTTTAACGAATAGAGTTCTACTGTGTCATGTTAATATCTGGGTCTAGGCTCTGCAATTTACCATTATGACGTACGTGTAAGTGCCCAGATCCTGCGTTGTCTTTATTATGACGTATATTGTTGGTGCGCGGATCATTATGAAGCGTATCTCTTTATACGCATCCTCAAATGCTCGGATGTGAGACCAGGGAAAATACAAAGGTATATTTTGCGTCGTCTTTGAATGCAAAGTCAATACACGCTTAGAGATTTGTAAATGACCAGGGGGCCGTTTCATAAAGCTGTTCGTAAGTTAAGAGCGACTTTAAGAGCGACTGGTGAACCCTTCTTAAGCGCTAAACCATCGCCAATTCAATATACCATTTACCACAAGAAAGGTTCACCAGTCGTTTTTAAAGTCGCTCTTAACTTACGAACAGCTTTATAAAACACCCACCAGCTCTGATGTCTGATATGGTTGGTAATGGTATTTATTGTGCTTCATCTGTTAACAGTATCAATGAGCTAATGACTAAGCTGAACTTTAGGGCAACCTAACCATACTCCTTATTGTACCTACTTGAACGCTGCCTGTCTGAGTTTGGTGATTAGTCTTGGGTAAGGGTTTGGTGGTAGATGATCTCCATTGATCAGATCCATGAGATAACCTCTCCATACTTGATCCATCCGTACATCTATCAGATACTGCAGCAAAGTCAGTTGATGATAATAACAATGCCATAATCTCAAATGGTGTCATTTTAAAGAAGATAATAATCCATCCAGTAGCAATGTTTCCCAACATTTCATAAACACACTTCAGACCAAAACTTGATAAAAAACAAGATTTTATGTACCACTCTGATAAAAATTGTGTTTATAGCTAAATCTATGGTCATTATTTCTTACTTTTACTGATCACAAAAATGTCTTTCAGGTTTTTTATGACCAAAATTGTGTCCATGACAATGTCAATTGAAAATAAAAACACAAATATTCAAAAGACAAAAAGTACAGAAGAAATGTAAAAAAAAAAAAATATGAAAGAAAAATGTTTATAACGATTTCCTTTTTCAAGATCAAAATTTCACTAGGTGCTTCTAGTTCTAAACAAAATTCAAGAGGTTTGATGGCTTTAGTTAATTTGATTTTATGTATAAACTAGCATAGTTAATTAGTTAAGACATTTACAGGAGATATTGACTACAATTGTAGATTACGTTGTGGATGACTCAAAGGGTAATTTCGTTGCAAATATGTGGTGGGTGGCCGAGATCGTTAGGAAGGGGGATCTGTCTTCAGGCTGTGAGATGATTCTAAGGGTTTAGAAACATTGAAAGCATCGTATAGTACATACCTGCATCAGCACTCCTTCAGTTGCCATGACAACAGGATGCATACTGGATTGAACCGACCACTCCACATTCACATCTACAGCATGGAGGTAATAAAAACAGCAAGGGAACGGTGTTTCATGAAGCATTGTTTTGATCCAATCAGATGCAAGGAATTCAGTAGTCAGTGAAAATAATTTACTATTTGAAGAGTTTGGTTGCAAAAGGGGTTAGGTCCACTTTGGACCATTCCGAGAAAAACCATGTTTTTTATTCTCACTTATTGCAATATTCATATGATGTACTACCCTATCATGTGAGCATAAAATTGGGTATAAAAGAAATCTACCTGTCTTCAATTTTTTTCTATATATCTTTTTATAAACTATCATTGTGGACCTAACCCCTTTTGCAAGCAAACTAAAATGAATCCAATCTCTTTTGATTAAAAATGATTTTTCTTTGCCACTTTTATTCACGTTTTCATGTGAATTTCAAATTCATGAAATGTTACCCTGATTTGTATTGTTGGCTTTCCATAAGTCCAAATAAGAGAATGGTATTGAATTAGAAAGACGACCCACACTGCATTCTTTACTTGAAAAGTGTTCATAAGATTTGGATATCATTAACCCACTCGCCTACATCTTTGTTGTTGTTGGTATTTTAGAGTAAAGGGGTAGCTCCAATATAACAGCTTTCTTGTAATTTTTTCAGTATACTAAAAAAGGGAAATCAATACAATATTTCTTCCTTTAACTTCACACAATAGAAAACTCTCCATTGTGAACAATCATTTATAAAATGACATGAAACACTTTTTAGCTATATTTTGTCATATGTATTTTGATTACAGAGAAGGGGAAAAATCATTAAAAGAAAATTCTTGTAAAGACAAACCCATAAACTGTTATATTTGCAAGTTCATGGTACAGAGTATAAGATAATGAACATTCATGAGGATTGTTTTTAGAATAAAGGTAGTGATATACTTACATAAATTCCTCTGTTGGCTGATGGAGTTAGCCTCCACCCCATGCTTGAGAATGACTGCTGGCTTACGAGGTACAACCTTTGTTCCCTGATACGAAGAAGGGATACAAGATTATACTAATGAATGTAATGGTACAGAAGTGGTGATCACGATATCGCTGCTGGCTATTATAGTTATAATGGTGATGATTTTGGTGATGGAGATATTGTTGATGTCTGATGATGATGATGAAGTTTGATGGTGGCAGTGATGACGATGATGAAGTTTGATGGTGGCAGTGATGATAATGATATTGATGCTGACGTTGATGATGATGCTGTTGATGATGTAGATGTAGACGATGATGATTATGATGGTGATGATGAAGATGATTTTGATTACGATGACAATAATTAAGATCATAATTCAAATGATGACAACAATGATGATCAATAGCCTGGTGGTTGAGTCGCTGCCCGGCAAGCAGTAGATGACAGGTTCGAATCCCACTGGTTCCAATTTTTTCTGACTTATGATTTTCATTACAGATCGAACATGCGATCTTTAACACATAGGAGTAATGCCGAAAATTTGTTCACAAATTATTATTACCTCCTATTAACCCTAATTCTCCCAGGGGGGGGGCCATTATGGCCCACCCTCGACAATTTTTGCGATATATCTGCTGCGCAAAATTTTTTGACCTCGCCGCTCACTGACTTTTTACTTTCAAGTCTCGCGCAAATTTTGAGACCAAATTTGTGACGCCCGGGTACGCGGTTACGACATTACGCAACATTATGTAAGTGCATATCAGACCCAAAATTGCTCATAAACGTGATTTCATGTACAAATCCAATGCAAATTGTGTATTTGGCCAAAATTCATAAATGTATCATTATTTCTACTTTTAATGATCAAACTTAATTAATTTTGCCTTGTTTATGATTAGAGTTAAGTCTGGAACAATTTCCATTGAAAAAACAAAGAAATACATAAGAAATTAAAAAAACAATAAAATACATAAGAAATCGGTCTTGGTACCAGAATTTTTTTCATTCACAATTGTTAGGAATGCTATAAAGAATATTTTCACCAAAAAATAGCATTCTAGGAGCTTTATTTAGTGAATCAGAGCAAAAAGTACGATTTCATGAATAAATTAGCATAATTAATTCATATAAAATAAAAATATATGAATTCAGTGAAATTTACCAGTGCAACTGCGTAGATTACATCATTTTCTACCATCATGCAAATTTTCGTTGTGATCGCGCAATCCACGGCTGAGATCATTATGGCCCCCCCCCCGGAATGACAAGAATCAGAATACCCCGGGAGATTGAGGGTTAAAGCCTCTTTATTTCATGATGATCATGTTGGTGAAAACGAGGATATTGTTGATGCTGATAAAGATAATGAAGTTAATGAAGATAATGATGATGACACACTGTAATGGTGAAAATGATAACAGTGATTGTGGTGGTAATGATGGTGGAAGAGGGGACGATGGCAGTGATATTGATAAACACAATGTTAAGAATAATGCTATTGATCATGATGAGTCATGGATGTTGATAAATTCAACAAATTTCACCAAACTTAAACAAACCTTATCTCTCTCTACATATTTTTCTCTTTCTATTTGTTATGATTATTTTCACAATTTTATACTCATACCGAGATGCTTGCTAGTTACCATCATGGAATCATACCTTACCTTCTTTTTGTTGCTGGTCTCTGGAATGCTCTTGTCCCTGATCTGTATGCGGGGTACGCTGTCAGGGTATTTCTCTTTGTAATCACTGAGCAATTTCTAGAAAAAAAAAACAAATGTTTTTTTTTCAGCCCATTCAAAGTATTGATAGCAAAGTATATTTGATTAGAAATTTAGTGTGATACTATTCATCTTGAATATACATGTAAAGGTACATATGTGAGATCACCCAAAACTCTACTTACTTGCCCTTAATTTAACTATCATTAAAGGGATGGTCCAGGCTAGAGATATTTATATCTCAATAAATAGTGTAAAATTCACACAGCAAAATGCTGAACATTTGATTAAAATCGGATAACAAATAACAAAGTTATTGAATTTTAAAGATTTGTAATATTCCGGTGTTCAGTTCTAGGCATGCCTTTATGAATATTCATTATCCTAAGTGAAATTCTGGAAAGTTAAATGGAATCATAACACAATAATAAAACTAAATAATGAAGTCACGATAAGCAGTGATGTATGCTAGTGATGAGTTTTTCATCCATTGCTGTGTAAATAATATAAAATCAAAACTACTCAAGAGTCAAGACAATAATGATGTCATCTGCTCCAGTATGATTCCTTCAAGGAGTACATTTCAACAGTTATGAAGAGCTACATGTATTTTGAAGGTCGGTTACCCAGCCATATTTCTAGCGCTGTTTATTTATCATCTAAACAGATATTATAGTGTAATTCTAGTCTAAGAAATATACATCATTAAAAATATAGCTGAAAAGTAAAGAAACAGAAAATAACAACCAAACATGTTTCATGTTCATTAAAAAATCTGATAACTTATACCACCCCCTCCCCAACCTACAAACAGTGGAACAAAGAATAACATGTTCAGAACAATCACTACATGCAGAAAAAGGAGAGCATTGTTCTTTCCATACCATATTCTTATCATGACTGTGCTCCCAGAACCCGATCTGACCAAAACCTTAATGCATTATATTCCACACATAACTGAATATATGAGCAAATTTTCAATCACAATTTAGTGAAAGACGTGATATACCTTGATGTTGAGGTGTTTGAGATATGCCAGGCCATCTTCATTTAAACCAAGCTGAATGGACAAACAGCTGAGGTCTAGCTCCACCAACTGAACTGCAGTCTGTTAAAAAACAAAGGGATAGACAAATAATCTATGTCAATCATTTACAAACTAATACCACTAAAGACCATCTTACACTTTATAAATAAGTCTATAATCCGATTACGGAAGTGACAAAATTTTGAATACTTTCTGAACATACAAACAAATATAATTGTCTTGTTTGAGGGTCATAATAACTACACTAATACTTTGGTTAACTGGAACACTTTCTTTTGAAGCAGGGTTCCCAGCTTTCGGCCGATCGAAATTCCCTGATTTTTCCCTCATTTGAGGCATTTTCCCCTGATTTGAGGTATTTTTAAATCAAATTTCCTGATTTTTTCCCTGACTGGAAAAAAGTAAAATAATTTTCCCTGATGGGCTGGGAACCCTGTTAGAATATACCCCAAAATGTTTGAAATGAAATCAATTACAAAATAATATATTTACATGAAAATTTTTATTTTTATTACATATCATGTACATTCAAAACATTTAAGACCAGCAAACGGAACCTCTCAAAGTTCTTGTGGTGGTATCTTTATGGATTGTAAATCTGACCTGGATTTCCATAGGAAGGATTACAACCCTTGACCCTTTGTCATCCCTCGGCACTCTGGTCATTCTGTCCAGTTTCAGCTTGAGGAAATCAAATACTGCAGCTTGATCTGAGCTTCGTTCATGTCTGCGATAGTAACAATAATAAAATAATTCTTCAGCCACAAATCTGCACAGAAAACTACACTTGCATCCTCATGAAAATTTTTGGGTGACTTTCCACTTGGTATAACCCTGAACTGTTTTATGGTGATGTGGATTTCTGGTGGGTCTTTCACAAAGAATTATTAGACCTCTGTTACACTGGTTTCCTACCCGAGACCAGTCTCGGGGCCCCCACAGACTGGTTTCCATAAGGTTGACCTAAATTTTTGTCCCCCTATTACACCGGAATCATAAGGAGTCTTGGGGCGCCCCGAGACAGCTTTCTGTGTATTTCCATCGAATTAAGAACGCTGTCCGAGATAGGTTTGGCAGGGGGCCAAGCTCGCGTTGTGTTTGTAGTTTGGATAATCGTTCTACGTGTAGAGCATCAAGCAAATCTGTCTCCGAACAGTCTCGGGCAGGTTTGCGTTTGCACCAAATCCAAAGCAGTCTCGGGGAGCCCCAAGACTGGTCTCAATACACATTGAGAGGTGGTCCGAGATAGGTTTGCTCAGAAGGGGTCTCGGGTAGACTGGTCTCGGGGTGCCCCGAGCCTACTTAGAAAATCCAGTGTAACAGGTCTTAGTGAGACCCCGAGTCATGCATTATTGCGCACACAGTTTCTAAGTGCAATCTCATTGATTGATATGCAGTAGTAAGCGTCCTCTTATCATGTGATTTGACCAATGCGGTGAAGCGTTTTATACCGTATGCAGTTGGATCTTAATCTTTATGAAACACCCCCTGGTCTCGTAATCCAACATTGTCTACAACCATTTCAAGATTTAAGTTCAGTACATTTCCTCATATAACTATCGGGTATATGGTAATCTTTTTAGGCTTTATCTAAATTTACAAAACAGCCAGGTAAATGTAGTGGAACGTAAGACCACTCCAGATTTAGACAAAATGAAAATTAGTCCGAATGGGATTGGACCAAGTGATGACTGAAGTAAATGAAGAATACATTAAAAGGAGTAAGTCACAATTGTATTTAACTGACTTAAGAAACTGTATCTGACAAGTGGATTGAAAGCAAGCCGCCAAATCAAATAGAAATCTGTTAAAGACCAAGACCGGACTCAAAAGTGAAATTGACAAATCACTCATTTTTTTCTTTATACAAACCTATGGAATCACAACGCTCCTATTAAACACATAATGAAGTCATGGTCTTGAGGCTGTTGAAAAGCATTGGAAAGCCTTTTGCAAAAATTCCCAAAGAAACTTGTTAGATTTAGGGTCTTTTTATGCAAAATACTCAGCTTTCAAGCGATGAATATACATGAAACTTACATTGTTGTACCGTGTAGCTTACATATTTTCCAATTGTCAATTTCACTTTCAGCTCCGGTCGAAGACTTAAAATGAACAAGATTGTCCCCCAGAAATCCATATAAAAAAGGCAGAGTGAGCAAATAATCACTGTTGGTGAAGGAAATGGGCAAACTATCACTTACGAGGCAAGCTGGATGTAGCTAGATAGCGAGTACATTCAGCTTGCAGAGGTAGTGATACTTTGCCTTGTCATCTGAAATCAAGAGGTGATTATATGCTTTATATTCCGCATCGGGAACCACTATAAACAAAGAAACCGATATCAATACGTCTCTACAAGAATCATTTTAATTCTTTATTTAAATCAAGGTTTCCTTTGAAAAAAAAATCCATCGAGACGATAATGCTTGTTTTAATGCTAGCGCGTATGTAAACTGTGTGCAAGTATCCAAGATCTTGCTCAAGCAAGGTTTATTGTGACCTCACAATGGAATTTCAACGTCACAACAAAACAATCAATGGGCAATGCACTTTTATTTTGTGCAAACCGATACTGCGTAGGTACACTGCACGCGCCCATCTAGGTCTTGCGCGATTGTCACTGCAGGTGATGGAGAAAAATGGCAATGGCCTCTTCATTTCGCGTGTACTCAATTCATAACACGTTATGACCCTTTGGGCTGATAAAGATAATCGAAACAAAAAAAGGTCCATCACTGCGAATGATTGATAGGGGAAATTACCCTCTATCACATGACCGACTTCTGACCAATCCAATAGCAAGATTCTTAGTATGCGGAATATAAAAGTAAATAATTTCACTACTCACAACGATGGATCCAATACTCCTAGCAGATTCTTCTTATACTGCATGAAAAGCTTAGTACCAATCTCCTGACTATGGCTCTCCTGAAATAAATGTAAAAAAATGTAAAAAGAAATGGAGTAGCAAAACAGCAAACATGTCTCCTCTCCATCATTACTTTTTATACAAATTTGATTGGCGACAATCCTGTGTGTTATTGGTGGTTGACACAGTAGGCTTGAATCAGTTTAGTTATGGGATTAAGAGGTTTATTAAGTTGATTTATTGTGATATGAGGATAAACTTTACACATGAAGCAGCAGCTTATGCATGGGAGGCAGATTCTGATCAGTCTTGTTTTTTAAGACCTAATGACAATACAAGAAGCACCTGTTAGTTCTCTATTTGAGGCAGGGGGGAGTAGTATTTGTGGAAAATAATCCTCATACAGCAAGCTACGGGAAACTGAGCAAAGAGGAGAGTAACACCAATTTTCCCTTTCATATCTTTCATCCTACTACGAGCGGCTATTGACCATCTGCCAATGACCAATTATAATATCTCAAACAAGTTCTATAATTTGGTCAAGACTATTCTTGTCATTCATATACATTGCTCAGAAGAAGATCAAATGTCCGGGGAGCATTTCATGAAAGGAGTTGTAGGACGTTTTATCTGACAAGTCCCATTTTATCCGACAATTAACATAGAAACACTGCTTCTTAGCCAATCAACATCAAGGAAAGTTGTCAGATCTGACAACTTGTCGGACAAAATGTTGATGAAACACTCCCCAGATTATGCATTCACTAAGTTTATTTTGGATGAATGAAAGTAACTGAAATAAACTTAATTGAAATACATAAATCCAGATTACCACCAGGGATGTCTACTGGGAACACTCAGTAACCTTACCTTTTGGCGTACATAAAGGCGAAGTACTGCATTCATAGAGCATGCCACGTGGAACTGACTAGCAGTGCTCCGTAGGAAGCGATAGATGTCAACCAACTCCTCTGTCTTGTATTTATTTCTATTGGAAAGAGATATTTGCATTATATTCCATGCTCTAATAATTTTGCCATCTAATTGGTTGAGATAATAGATTTACCTTGAGTGTTCTGCATTTGTTAACAGCTATTATCCATGAGTCACCACAAATTTTATCATTATTTAGAGCATGCTCAATATAAAATTGTGCTGCACTGTGTATCATATTCAGTAGTAGTGCATTGCATTATGAATTAAATAAACTTAGATAAAAGTTTATTGCACTGTGTAATATCTAACACATACAACATAAGAATAATAAAGCTCACATTAACAAGGTGAATAAAGCCAACACTTGCGGACCAAAAGTAAACAGAGTGCACAAACGAGGTAGAGATATTCATATAAGAGGAAATTTCAAGAAACTTTTTATATTTTAGGATTTAATCAGAATATTTGGGGTCTCAAATTTTTAATAAATATTCATTCATAAGTAACAATAATAACTGATACAGTAGCGTAGGGGGGAGTTTTGAATTCTAAGGGGGGTTTGGGTATCAACAAAATTTAAGGGGGGGTTTGAACCCCTGTAACCACTACACTACTGAACTGATATGAATTGTAATGCACCCACTCTCCAGAGTGCTCATGGTGCGAATGTCTATATTACATTCCCAAGTCCAACATTTCTTCCTATTACCATTTTGTAATATTCAAAATGAACTCATCGCCATTGAACTCACCTATCCATGAGAACAATAAAGAGTAGGATATTGATGATAGTACAGGCGTCTCCTTTTAGAATATTCAACTTTGCTAGATCCCTCTCCCAAGCATTCCTTGTGAACAAATTAAAAAAGAAATAAAGAAATCATTGTGCATGATAAATATAGTGTAAGTACAGAGTATACTGATTATTGAGAAATATGATATTAATGATGCATGAGAGCTCAAAATGATACACTATTAAAAGCGAATAATGATTTCATACTTCAAGAAAACATAATTAAGATTTGTCATTAAATGGCGAACAAATAACTGCAGGCAGAAAGAATGAAAATGTGTCCAAAATCATACTAAATACTGCCGAAATGGCATGATATCTACAAGAGATATTTGGGAAGATTCTGAGGAGTTACTTCTATAGTAGCATAGAAATCACGAGAATAAACCATGCATTCTTGATATAACTGACCTTTGATTACTTATTTAAGAACCACCCTGTAAATCAATCTCTCCTTACCTCACAGGTTCTTTGATACCCTCTGCCATGGTTGTCATGGTTGGCTGCTTCTGTGTCTGTTCCTCCTTTCTTCCTCTCCTTGTGAAAGACTGGTTCCTGGTCTCACCTTTACTACGGCCCTCTTTTGTTGATGCTGCCCTTGTGGTCGCCCGTCCTGTTGGATCGTGGTACCGTTTGAACCCAGCAACATAGGCCTCGGCATCTGCTTTCCGCAGGAAGATTGATGAGAAGAGCGTCTCGTAAGGGTGTTCTGCAAAACTGCTGAATCTGCATTGATTTTTAAGAAATAAAATGTCAAATTTCTTAATCGAAGAATAATAATTCTGATAAAAAAAGGATAGGCATTATGGTATGCACATTCCCAAGAATTTGCAATTTAGTGATGTTGGTAACTTATTCTCGATCAAATATTATCTGAAATCATGATGCCATGGATTGGCCTAATAACATTAAAAACAACTCTGTTGAGGGGGGAGGAGTTCCTGAAACAGTATAAAGATAAAGCAGTCTGTGATGTATGTATTCAAAGTTTAAGCTCAGCAATGCAAAAAGATTTCAGCAAAGCAAAGATGATAAAGAGCTATGTTAACTGCATTCTGGTTGGTGTAAAATAAAGTGCTTAAATACTTACACTGCACAAGCATGTTGTCTAGATGGAAAATCAGTGCAATGCTGACCTACTTAGATCTACAGATTGTTTCAGGAAAGTTGTCTGCATTTACTGAATTGTTAGCTCTGACAATGTCAGTTAAATCCTTGGTTTTGCTTGGCTGAGAAGCACCGGTCTCTTGACTATTATTCTGTCAATAGTCAGAGTGTTAAAATATATAAGAGCTGACAACTTTCATGAAATACCCCCCAGCCAAGGTCTGTCTCAGATTTTAACCCAGTTTTCATGGTAACATCTTTGTGGTCCACTTCAAAAGAGCCTAACTACTTGGCCTCCTCCCAATACATCACTCTTTTATAGACCAGGGGATATGTCTTACTGTTCAACTCCTGTATCCCTGTCAGTCTCAATAAAGTGAAAGATGTATTTCTTAGAGCCCCTTTTGTACTCTCTTCCTTCTTCAGTCAATGAAAAGATAACCTATATAGAGACATGATCAAGAAAAAGAGGACTCTGACTGATTAGCATATATACTTCAATACAAATACCCATTTATTTAAATTATATAACAACACTTTTCCATTCCATTTTCTTTTTAAAGAAAATTTTCTTAAAACTTTGAAGTGCCAATATATACATAACCTGAAAAAAAGAAGACTGATCATCATGAATAATCCACCAGACAAATATATAGAGTGATGAAAATTTATCAATAATTAGAAGAAAAATCTTGTGTTTGAAACACATACTAGTTATAATAGTGCTACTATATCACTTACATCAGAAACTTACTTAGAAACCTGCAGAATGCTTTGAAGGACTAACAACCATGTTTAACTTACACATGTATATATTAGCACCTGCACTACACAAACAAGAGCTTAATTTATCATGAAATAACAGTATGTGTAAGTTCCACACATACACACACAACCAGTGGGTTTATTTTCATTACCTTGAAGCAGCACTCACTCTGGAAGAAGAGTTAGAACCACTCCTTCAATGATCGAGAGACTAAAAACCATTCCTTGAATATGTGATGGCCTAGGAACGATTCCCTGAATGCTTAATGAACAGGGAAATATTCCTTTGAATGGTGAAGTGCTTGATGGCCAAAGAACTATTCCTTAAGTTTTCAATGGACAAGGATTCATTCCTACAACATTTGATTGACTACTCATTTGAATGGTAGACTATGAGCCATTCCTTGAATTGCTTGACGGACAAAGAACTAAGTTTTCAATGGACAAGGATTCACTCCTACAACATTTGATTGACTGGGAACCATTCTTAAATTGCTAGATGGACTAGAAACCATTCCTTGTATGCTTGATAGACTAGGAACCATCCGTTAAATGCTTGATGAACTGATTGACAAACCACGAACCATTCCTTGAACATGTAATGGACTAGGATTATTCCTTGAATGCTTAGACTGTGAACCGTTCTTTGAAATCTTGATAAGACTAGGAACCATTTCTTATATGCATGATGCAAGTAGAAAACATCCCTTCAATGCTTGACGGACCAGGGGCCCGTTTCATAAAGCTATTCGTAAGTTACGAATGACTTTACGCACGACTGGTCACCATTTCTTGTGCTACATGATATCTCTATGTAACTGATTTAGTGCCTAAGAACAGGTTCCAGTCGTGCGTAAAGTTGTGCGTATCTTTACCAACAGCTTTATGAAACACCACCCAGGAACAATTCCTTGAATGCTAGAGAAGGCAGGGACTCAGTTTTAAGGGGGGTGAGAGTGATCACTTGCTACCGCTCTCCCTAATCCATTTTGGTAGAGCGATTTATCACTCGCCTCAGCAATTTTGAAGAGTAACGGTCAATTATCAAAGTGTTAGAGTCAACCTTGAAAACCTCATTCTCTGTCAAGGTTTTGTAAATAACACACAATTATATTGTAAGCAATGCACACTTGCAAGAATGACATTAAAAAGCTCAATAAGATAAATACTGCATAGATCTACATGTATATCTGATTGTTTGTCTCCTTTGGTTGTGGGTTGTAACTTAGTGTACGTTCCTCCATCCATTTTGAAATCGGACAAGAGAGCTCCCCCTGTATGTCAAAGAAGAGCTTTTTGTGGTGCTCCCCTAAAAAGTTTTAGGAGAGCTTTTTATTGCTCCCCATGAGGTTGATCTTACCTTCATGATTGGAGGATTGCGCTTCTTGACGGCTTCTTCCACAGCAGCAAAGAATGCATCTTTCTCCAATTCAACTCTCTTCTTATCCCAAAGTGTTGGTTTGCCACCAGTAGCTGTCACAATACCTTTACAAGATGGATTTGAAAACATAAAACCATTAATTCTTTATAAACAAAGCTATTTTGCATATGAAGTGTTACTCAATATCTGAAAATATGTGGATTAACATGCTCATTAAAATACTATATTTTCAAAAAGATTGCTAGTCGCCACTCGACTACTAACTAAATCATAATAAGGTGGTTTCAAACAGCCTCGATCACAAGAATCCCCGTTAAATTACGAGAACTTTTTTAGGCTGAAAAATACCCATTAATTATTCCTGCATTCACACCGCCCTGAAACATATCCTTCGGGATAAGTTTCTGAAGTTACGAGCATGCGCAGTATGGTCTGATAAGCAGCAAGGCGCGAAATTCAAAATCACTAGCCCAGCAGCAACCCATGCACGGCGCCGCACCCAACGACACGCTGGGCTAAAAGTTCCCGTAATTTGCTTTCAGACCGCCAAAATACCCACGACCTTGGAAAAATCCCCGCGAAAGTTCTCGTAATTTCGCCAAGTACCTACTATTTATCGGGTATTTTCTTTCGGGGATATTACGCGTAGTTTGCTTTCACACCGCCAAAATACCTGGTATTTTCTGATCGGGGTAAATTTCCCGATCAGAGAATACCTGGAACTGGCGAACTTCGAGGCGGTCTGAAACCACCTATAGACTATAAGCACTACTAAGTGCCACATCATCTTGAAGACAGTCTGCTGACATTTTCTCCACAAAACCTGTTTTTTAAAACAAAATATGAATAAGCAAGATTTAATAGATAGCTACATGATATTCTTTGCTTTTAAGAATGTGAATCCAAAGACGACTCATTTTGTTGAACACATCTCGTTACGTTTACATGCCACATCTGTGTCAAATTTAGAGCACTTGGTTTGATATGCAAAGAATTTAACAAGAAGTTTCGAAATTCTTTTTCACGACAAGAACTACTGCCATCTAAATTGATGCCTAAACCAAATGCAGCAGAGAATTAAGACAGAAGGAAGTGCTACTTCACCCCATTTTGGGGTACCGGTATGGGCACCATTAGCATAAATAAGGCATTGGACATGCATTATCTATTCAAATAATCAAGTACAGCTCCTATTAACAGTTGGAAATTTGTTCAAAATTTTTAATGATGAAAGGATCTTACCAAGAAAGCAGTGTGGAAATTTGCTAGAGGTCATTCTCTTGACATCATCCCTCAAGGTCTTGGTGAATACCTTCAAGGCCTGAAAGGATCAATTTATCAATTCAATTAAACTAGTCACTATTAAAACTTATAACAATCAGAATGTTCATTTCAAATTTGGTTTAGTACCATGAAATTTGGATGTACTAGATGGGCCAAAGTTCATGCTCCCCCTTAGAAATTATATATTGTCTTTCCATTTGATTAAATGCTCCAAGGCACTTAGGAAACAGCAAAACAATAGGTAAAGGTAAATACAAGAACAAGCACATTACATTATAGGAAAAATTGTCCATCTTCAAACCAGGCCCTGCTGGTGAACAAATGCAATTTTAGGTTGCCCTTAAAGGATGTGGCAGAGTTTGTGAGTTTTCCAGCTCCTGTGGTAAGGAATTCAACAGGGCTGGACCGGCGTGAGCAAAGGCTCGATTGTCCCAAGATTTTTTTGGATAGTGGAATATGTAAAAGACCTGATATACAATAAAGATTACATTTCTATTATACATGTACAATAATAATTCAATATTAGATCATCAGTGACATGTCCCAGTTCCCTGAATTTACACTCATCATTTGTAAGGTTTAGACAAACCATTATGTGTGTGGTGAACATAGGGGCAACAAGCATCATAAATTCTGTAAAAGCAAGTCATGTGATCTTATCAACTTTAGTATCACATGAGAAACATGATCTTACCATATCAAGCTTGGTGCCATACATCATAAACTCAAGACTGAAGTCAATGGTAGGTGGGTCAGGATAGAATGTACCACTAAAGATTGCAGGACCAGTAAGAGCTAGTAATATATCCCCCTATCAAGGAGAACAATAATTATACTAATGATAATAATAATTGGATTCATAACGTGAGAGGATAAAAATTGCAACTATTATTGCACTGGCTAATCTTGATTTATATGTTGCAGACCTGAGCTAAAAGTGAAATTGACAAATGAGAAACATGGAAGCAAATTTATACAGTTACTATTGTACATTATTACCTATACAAGGCATTTTAGGAAATAAATAAGTCATATTTCGCTCGCTACTTTCAATTCGAGACCAATGAGGTAAACATTTGCCATGTTGCCCTCCCGGGCTTTGCCCATAGAAATCCTGTACAAAATAGAGGGCAATATTGGCCATATTTCTGCTAGTGCACTTGCGCAATAGGAGCCGATTTCAATTGCTAATTTCAGTATTTCAGAAATCTGACTGGAACCAGTTTATGAACCAATGCATTGTAGATAATGCGTAACGCGACCAGTGCATGCATAAACGTAACCCAAATGCAAGATTTCTACGCGTTGAGTGTATGTGCGCGCACTGCTTGATGCGCGACTGCAAGGTAACAATTACGTCACAGTTGCTTATAAAGGGTTACTTCGCTAAGGTCGTGAATAACTTGAAATCAGAAGTAGTGATAAGCAAACAGGCATATAAATTGTTCCAAATAGTAGCTTGAGTTACACATTGTACAGCCTCTTGTAATAATAATAATATTGACTGGCTCTTCTTTCGGGAAACATCAAATATGTCGCCCTTAAAAGAACCACATTGCCCTCGTCTAAAGACTCGGGCCAATATGATTCTGTTGCGGGCGACATATTTGATGTTCCCCTCAAGGCCAGTCAATATTATATATATATCTACCCACTACCCAGCTGGCTGAATGCAAGTTTATTGGAACTGAAACAAGCAACATTTGTGCCATCGCACCACATACCCTCAAAAACATATCACTGCAGAGCAACATACATAATTATGATAATAATAGGCACTTTATATAATTCATTCCTAGATGTAATATTATCAATACCCGGCTTTAGCTCGAGCTGCCGTTTCCAGTGCTCAGTGCATTCACAGAATTTAAGCTGCAGTGTAACCATTCACTTCACCTGGGTCGGGTACGGCACAATGTGGGTAAATTAATTGCTGAACGAATCATGGCAAGGCTGGAATTTGAATTTGGAACCCTCTGATTGAAAGACGAGAGTCAGAACCAGTAGATCAAGATAGGTCCCAATGATGGTGATGGTAATGATAATGTAACAACAATGACTAGCTGTGATGGTGATCATAATAATGAAATGAATATGATGCTGATGGTGGTGATGATGATTATAATGATGATGATTATGATGATGATGATAATGGTTGTGATTATGATGATGGTACAATGATGATAATGGTATGATTAAGATGATTATGGTTATAATTATGATGATGGTGACATTATGATAATGATGATGACAATGATAATGTTTATGATGATGTTGGTGATAATGATGATAATGGCCATGATTATGATGATGATGGTGATAATGATGATAGTGATTATGATTATGACGATGATAATGTTTATGATTATGATGATGGTGATAATGATGATGTATGGCTATGGTCTATTCTTTACCTTCACGCCGCTGTTCTCAACCTCAGCAATCTGAGGAGGAGGAACAGAAGCCAGCAACCAGGAGTAATCACTGATGACCTTTGGGTCCACAGCATGGACAATATCCTTTAAACCCCAGACATTGGTGTGACCTTTGACCCCCCATATCACTGGTGTACTCGTCTTCTGTAAGGGGTTGGTAAGAATGGCAGCAATTGATTCTGGCGTCTCTCTGTGCATGTGGAATCTGGAAGAAAATATAAACATGATAGCCATGGTCAGGATTAGGCATACAATAAGTTCCTTCACAGGTAGCAATTGTTTAAACTTTAAAGATATAAGAGCTTCATTTCAAAATCTTTTGATGACATTTGAGTTATTGATATAAAACCAATCTTCTGGTATACACCTCTTGTTGAACAAGTTTGAATTGTATTATTTGAGAACCTGTAAAAATGCACTTTCTAATGTCATTTTCGAAAGAAATCTGTAAAAAATATATATAGAAAAAGAAGCATTGTACCGAATAGAAAATTTGTATCTTATTGGACTCAGCTTTACTTTCCTCAAAGGTAGTAATGAACTTTCAATCTACAGACAAATCATTAGCAATGGCATTTTTGGGCATTTCATAAGGCTGTTATGCACAAACATACACACGACTCTGCATGGCTTTGCGCACGACTAGCGCGACTGGTGACCTACATGTACATGTATTCTAGGGGTGGTAACCCCAGTTTCTCACTGTTTTAACATAGTAAGACTGAATGCTCTGCAACCCTATTTATACACTCTACATCAATTCACTCATCAACAACACGAACTGCAAATGATAAAGGTAAGATTTTAGCTTCAGCTTAAAAAGGGAGTCAAAATGATTGAGAATCTAAATAGCACCAAAGAACAGTTGTGTTTACTGCCATTTGTAACTCATTTAACACCTCTATGAGACACCACAGTGCATGTTGTTTTTAATCATTCTTTCGCTTTACAATAAACCATTCAGACCATATTACATTCAATACTCATATTGATTTAGATCTCTTGGAACATGAGACAAAGAGGGACTTACGCTTCAGCAAGGTGTCTCAGCCGAAGGAGGAACGCCGGGTAAGGGTTGTACGGTAAGTTTGGGTTTGTAAGTAAACCTTGGCAGAGAGAGAGCATGTGAGCATTGACAAAGGCATCATCTAGATACTGTGTAACGATGTTCATCTCACTGGCTGCCATGTTATCTACAGGAGGGTTGTAGGTGTAGCGAGGCTTCGGAATGTCACTGGTCAACTGAAAAAAAAACAACACAAAAATGCATACTCGACAAATTAATAAAGGTTCGCTGCAGCTTGGTAAAATATTGAAGAATTGGCTTGCCACCGTAGGAAAAGTGGCTCCAAATGTCTTGGTTCTGCAATGCAGGTGAGACAAAAGATAGCCCTGTGAATTTTTCAATTTGGTAATCCATACTTTGCTTTACTTCACTGTACTACTATTTATAATAATTTACATAAGAATTTTGCAGAGGGCAATACTGACATACTGAATTTTGGCTTGAGGAGGTAATTTAAAAGAACTACATGTATGAGGGAAATAATCCTTGATCAACTCCTCTTTTCCATTCTCCTCGATACTCACTGCTGTGATGATTGAATTGGAGTCTGATCGGTCTTCATCAATAGTACTCAGCTGATCTTGATGAAGTGTGTCTCTTTGGCTGGGTCCACGAGGCTCGGCCGTTGACGCTCTGGTGCTCCTGCTTTCAGAACGACGTGGCGCTACGGTGACCATCGGCCGATAATGAGCCTATTCCAAGAAACCATAACAGAAAATTTATCTATAGCTAAAATGTACTCTAAATCTCTTTTTTGAAATTATTCTGCCTTTACAAGTTTTCTATGATATCAAAGAAAATAAAAATATGATTTAATCTTTCCACAATTACTTTAGGGGTTGTGATTGCATGGTTTACTTATAAGAACAAAAAAATTAACAATATGATCTCTAGAGAAAATATAATCAATCAATTTATCTTGATCAGTTTATCAATCCTTTATTGCTGAAGTTAAATCAACCCCCAACATAAGGAGATACAATCAATCTTACAATAAATTCTTACTGATTAGAGTAGACCCAGATTATATACATCTCACAATGCATATTACAAGATTAATTTCTTCTCCTACATGGAGGGCACAATTATTATTTCAAAGGTCATACAAACCTTTTTGTTACCCCTGAAACTTTGACCACGATGAAGACTAGACTGTCTAGACCTTGAAGCCATACTTGGTGGTCTTGTGCTCGTAGCTCCATCTCTAGGTCCCGACTGGGCCCTGGTAGGAGCACGGGAGGGGTTGCTTGACATTATGGAGTTGTGGGGTGAGTTGTTAAAGGCACTGACATTCTTCAATCGATGTTACATCATGCTACAGTACATGTATGATGATCAAAATAAAAGAAAAGCAAGATGATATAGTTGATAAAGTAATCAACTTGGTGACAAATGTCTTTAGGTATTTTTTCATGTGTAGATTGTTCGCAGATAAAAAGATATACTGTACATCCTCCACAGATATCAGACCGGGGGTGTTTTACAAAGAGTTAAAGTATGACTTAGAGTCGCACTTAAAATCCTAGTTGCGTGCGGTATAAAAGGCATGACCACATTGGTCAGATCATATGATACCAAAAGGATATGACTACTGCGTATGGATCAATAAGATCGTGCATTTTATATCGTGTATGCGTCAGCATTTAAGTGCGACTCTAAGTCATACATAAATCTTTGTGAAACACCCCCAGGTTTGAAATGCGATCACAACGTCATTTCACTTTAATAACTAAAAGAGCAAAAACAAAAACAAAGTAATGGATGATGAGAAATACATTGCTGAGACAGAAAGTCAAGACACATGGCCGTAACTTAAACACTATTCATGTGAAAAGTACGAGATGATTTTACATACGATCTCGCCTTATAATAATTTGGAACAAAGCAATATACTTAAATTATATTAAGTGACAAAATCATGAGCGTGTGAATGAATGTAGGCATAGAGGCTATATACAGTAGCTGCAATGATTTATTGGTCAATCAGAATGTACTTACCAAGTTAGATGATAGAACATCGAAAATCCTTTTTTTTTCTTAGTCTAATAATAACAACCTGGTGGTATGTATGCTTGTGTTTTTTCACCTGTCTTCACCAAACGTTCATCTAGAGAGTGGATGTAAAAGTCAGTTTATTCTTTTTGTAGGAAGGGGGCATTTTCTTAGATTGTGTTGCCGAACTTTACTGGTTTAAGTTTTTTATTTATTATTCAAAATAAACTATTATACAAAATAAACTGTTAAAAGGCTAACCTACTTTTTTATTCTTGGCTCCTGGTAATTGAAGCATGTCTCTCAGATATCCCAAACTATGTAGTTTCAAATCATAAAGTAACACATGTTCCTATTCATTATTATGTTCAATAGTTTATATACACTTTATGGGCCTTAAAGGGATGGTCTGGGCTGAAAATATTTATATCTTAATACATGGAGTAGAATTCACTGAGCAAAATGCCAAAAATTTCATCAAAATCAGATAACAAATAATAAACATTTTGTGAAAACAGTCGTCATGAATATTTATTAGGTAGGCTGATGTCACATACCCACTTTCCGTTTTCTTATGTTATTACATAAAATAATAATTTCTTCATTATATCATACTTGTTTGAATAATATGTCTCCCTTATAATGAAATAGGTTGTAGCAATAAATATCTAATGCACTAAATCAGTTGTCGATTCAATTTTTCTAGTTCTTGAAAGAAAAAATTTGAATAAACCTTATTTCATATAATAAAATACAAAAGAAAAAGTGGAGATGTGACATCATCAGCCCACTGAATGAATATTCATGAAGACTGTTTTCACAAAATATTGCTAAACTTTACAATTCAATAACTTTGTTATTTGTTATCCGATTTTGATGAAATTTTCGACATTTTGCTCAGTGAATTCTACTCTATTTATTAAGCTATAAATACTTTCAGCCCGGACCATCCCTTTAATTTTCCAGGGTTTGGCGACTGAACAGGAGCATGGGTGATCTACTTGAAATAAGAATCACTCAAACTCAGATTTTTAGGGGACATACAATATTTTTAACCTTTACTAGAGACTTTTCTTTCCTCTTTTTTTGGTGCAGGAGTCAAATAATCAGAATCTTCAGATTCAACTTCTTCAAAGCTGTCTGGCATAAATGTGTGCTACACCTTTGTCATATCCCTTGGACTGCTTGGACCTGGCCTGTCTTCAGAAGCCATGAATTGGAAGGTCATCAGTCCCTGAATCCCATTTAAAGGGCATAACTGTGCTAAATTAGAATGGTCTGGACAGCTTTGTCTACATCTGCAGGTGCGTGTGTAAAGTTGTAAATCCGGTGGATGCTAATTTCATCAACACTCTGCCCTAATTGGAATGTGTCAAAGAGGGGTCTCGGTGCTGTCATTCTCAGGAGCACAAACCATGGGTAGAAGTTTGTCATCTTGGAAGAAAATTCCTGGTATATGTAATATTTTGGATTATCTCGGCCCTTTGTGAAAATTCCTCCAAATCACCTCAGATAAATGAGCCAAAAAATTTTCTGTCATTGTACCATGAATGTGGAGAAAATGGGCCTTTGAGTGGGCCTAACTGCCCTCAATAGTGATCGATTCAAATAGCATCATGTGACCAAATATATTTCAACTACAATGTTGCGTGACGTCAGACCCACTAGCGTACCTACGGGGGGGGGGGGGGGCAGTCTGCCCCCCCTGACGAGCCACAACCCATGCAAAGGACGTATCCCTGCCCCCCCTGACGAGCTTGAAGACCTTTTTTTTTTGCTTGCCAATTTTTTTTTCTGGTACGAAATCCTTTATTTGTGATTGAAGACCTTTTTTTTTTTTTTTTTGGCTTGTCAAATTTTTTTGGCGGACGGTTTTGCCCCCCCCCCCCCCCTCCTGTGGAAAATCCTAGGTACGCTACTGGTCAGACCTCGATATATTTATCGCTATTCCAATATTCTGTCATTATTTCAGAAAACTGGAAATTTAGGTAAACTCTCGGGCGCACCGGTCAGCGAGCTGTCTCTCCCAGGAAAGTCCTGTTTAATATGCTTTGACACAGGCACTAATCCGCGTTCTGCTGAGCGCAGTGGCTTGGGGAAAAGTAGATAATTTAACGCAAGTAACCGGGCTCTGCAAGCTCAGCGCATATAATAGTGGGAATGATTAATCCTCGGTTGGACTGGCAAAGCTACTATATTTCCCTTGGGGCTTCGCCCTTCTGGAAAAATAGTCATTGCTAGACCAACCTCGGATAAATAATTCCACTATATTTTCTCAAAGCCTGATATATTTGTTTACTGTAGGCTAGTGGCCAAAAAAGGCTTTATTATAAAGCCTATTTATTTAAAGCCAGGGCAGTATAATACTGCCCTGGGAGTGTGTTTAGCTTCCCGTAGGAGCTGTGGAAACATGTCACATTGATAGACCATCAACTGCCAGCTGCCAGAAAATGTGAAGATACCTCTAAAGATACTCTAAACATAACTAAATGAACCACTCAAAATATGCAAGAACACTTGGAGCCAACTTAGCCTTGAGGACTCTGTGATTATATTCTAAAATTATATACTTTTTCATGACGGAGCCTTGAAATAAGCATAAGCGAGACTTGAATACAAGGATGGATTTCCCAAGGAAATCCATATTTAGAGGGTGAAATCGGTTTGTTTCTGTCTTGATTTTATTTATTTTATTTTATCTATGAACCTTCATTCACCTAATGCGTATGAAGGGATTAAAATATTGTTAGTATAAATATGAAAAATGAGAGTTTTTGACCAGACCGATCTCGTGTAGATCCCTCTGTCCATTCGTAAACACCGCAAATACAATAGGCTTGACCCTTGAACCGCTTTGTTATTATGTAGCTTCAATAAGCGAGTTACAAAATGCCGTTTCGAAGAACTATTTATAGATAAAAATTTTCATTTAACAAATAATCAAATATGAAACTTGATTATAAAAATTATTTATAATCAAGTTTCAAATTTTTATTAGGACCCTATTTGTTAAATAATAATTTTTATCTATAAATTGTTCTTCAAAACGGCATTTTGTAACATTGCTTATCGAAGCTACGTCATAACTTTGTTAAAGTTGAATTAAGAAGACGATTCCAAATATTGAGATATTTACATTAATAGCAACCTTACAACCCCCCAAACACTAAGAGGTGATTCGACCCCCCATTTTCTTTTTTCAAAATAGTGAATTTGAACGATTTATCCCTACCCATTTCCCCTGAGTTCGCTCCTGCAATGCCTACCGAGACGGGTGTTCTTTGAGTGTGACGTCACCGGGGGTATTCGGTCTCGGTGTAGTAAAACAAGGCAGTGCCGCTTTGTGTACTATGCACTTACGCCTTCATATGGAATAACTGCAGTTGAAGTTGTATCTGCGAGCCATAGAGCTTGCAAAGAGGAAATGATTAAAATATTTGTGGCCGTACTATTATTCCAAATATGTAAATTCCCTCAGAATGATACCATAGACCCTAAAGGAATAATTTCAAGGTGAATAATATGAAATTTGATCGAGATCTTCTCACCAGTCGATAACGTAGCAGACGTGTTATTATGACATATTTATCCGCGTGTGACGCGGCTCTTGCAAAAAAACACAGTTGGTTGCGGAATTGCTTTGTGCCGACCGGCCGCCCGCTCCGGCGCAGCTAGCTGTCGAGCTACCGTACCGCATACCTTTCTTGTTGTCTTCAACCATAGATATGTATACTAATTACTATAATATCCCTCTGTCTTCAACTCACTTGCGAATTGCGTTTGTATGTGTGACGGTGACCCCTATAGCGTAATTAAATATAGAAAACAACTCAGAAGGCCGAGAAAGAATAATACGTTTGGTTCAAGATTGTTCTGTGGAATGAGCTATGAGTGGAAATGATCCAGAGGATATAAAAGTGGAGTCAAAGACAAAAGAAAAGAAGAAAAAACGCCAGGGGATCGCTGCACGGCCATGAACTAAGTCGACGTACCAGACCATAACAGTACACTCAATGCCTGGGTGTTGTGTCTACTAGTATTATGCGTTCAGCGCGCGCTGAGCGAGAGCTGAGCTAGCCGCCGGAATTACTTTCCAGCTATTCACTTGATTGAACATCGTGATAAAATAAATGAGAAATAGTGAAAATATCATTCAATAACTCACTGTTTGCTATCTTACATCATGATTGAAGAGTTCATGATGGTTATTCATACTGTTTTTTATACAGGGAAAGTAAAGATTTGTACATATCAGTCCTATTTGTTTGATTTGAGTTGCTTTGAAAAAAAATTGTAAAATATCTTTCTCTCTCTGCATAGCATTTCTGTATGACATTCAGGCACCTCTTATACTAAATTCCCCCCGGTGACGTCACACTCCGAGTGGCTTTTCTGTACACTCGTCTCTCGGGCTCTGACAGGTGGCTAATTTCATAGACTTTCAAAGCAAAATATCGAGAAGGCAGAGGATTTTTGTGACATGCTATCTGTTTGAACAACTTATATATACTATATATTGTGTGTAGAACCTATATTTATGGAAACTCACCCCCTTCTTAATTCAACTTTAAAGTGAATAGCCTAGGGCGTAGAGTAGATCTAGACCTATGGAGCAAGTTTTTCTTTGTTCAGTCTTTCAAGAACGGTTTAGGCCCTAGATCTAGATCTATATAAAAACTAAGAAATATTTCTCTCAAATATGAGATTTTTGATTTGGCACACTTACTCAAGAATATAACTTATATTATAAGGAACATTATTAACTAAATTTTCTCAAATACCGAAAAATCATGTCCTCATGATTAATATTAATCTAAACTAGATTTTAATTCGTCATGCGGACGAATTAGGTGGTCTGTCGTAGACAGACAAATACTAGTAGATAAACATACATAATTATTTAACAAATGAGTAGATATAAGATTGAAAGATAAATATACAGTCAGATAGACATACATATTTAAACAGAAACACATAAGAAAGATAGATAAACATACATAGTAAATGAAACACATAAATATATATTAAATTGAAAGATAAATGGATCGATAGACAGATAGACAAATTCAAACAGATAGATATACGATAGATAAATAGAACATAGCTAGATAGAAAATAGATAGATAGAGAGACAGACATACAGATAGAGAGATAGAAAGAAAGATAGATAGTTAGATAAATATATCATGTAGGTAGATAGATAGATATAGATAGACAGACAGATATAGAGATAGAGAAAGAGCGAGAGACAGACAAATAGATTGATATAGAAAGATAGACATTTTCAAACAGATAGATATATATTAGAGAAATAGATAGATAGATGGATCGATACATAGATAGACATATTTAAACAGATAGATATATATATATTAGACAGAGAGAGAGAGAGATCGATAGATAGACAGATAGATAGATATACTGTAGGTCTACAATATAGACAGACAGACGTATGGATAGATAGATAGAGTGAGAGAGAGAGAGAGACATATTCAAACAGATAGATATATATTAGATAGAGAGATAGATAGATATGTCATGTCAGGTAGATAGATAGACAGACAGATAGATAGATTTTAACATAGACAGCGGATAGATAGACGGATATGATTAGATATCAAAAAAGTAATTATAATCTGTTTTATTTTGCAATATTTTAACTATTATTTATCAGAATTCTTATAATTGATCGTGCACAAGTAAAGAAAGAAAAAAAAAATGATAATCATGTTCAACCGCGGACTCGAACCCCTGCCCGCATGATTGAATGAGATGCAAGTCTGACGCCTAACCGATTGAGCTAGAATATTTCCCATAGACTTTACACGTAAGGAAAATACGAGAATCTCAAATCCAATTTTGCAAGTGAAATACGGGCATGATCCCGGCATCTGATCGAAAAATAAAGGCAACACTTCCGAAAGCTTAGAATCTCAGCTACCACATACTAAGAGCTCAGGGATAACTGACAAGAAAAAATGGAGATATGACTCACGAAATAAAGGAATGTAGAATCTAGTTTTGAGAAAAAGTCATGTCCCATAGAGATTACACGCAAAATGAGTAAAAATGACATGCCTTTATTATTTGCAATTTTTGAGGATGATTCGTTATTAAAATGAAAAATAAAGGGAATAATTCAGAAAGAGTAAGACCTAAGCTACAACATATAAAAAATTGGGCGAAATTTGATCAATATTCACGGAGTTAGAGCCAAATTTGCATAATTATAATGACGTCATAACACGCAAAATGGATATTTTGACTTCCGACGCCATTTTGATGACGTCATAATATACGTTAGGGTCAAATGAGACATGAAATCATATGTATGATTCATATTCTATCGAAATATGAAAAAAAATTGGGGGTCCTCGTTTGTTCTGAAGAGCTACAGTGAATTTTTAATAGGCATGTTTTTGCCCATATAGAGCCTATGGAAAGAGCTCGCGCGCACGTGTGCTGCAAACTTTAATGGGTGCTCATTCCATCATTAATGATCGTAAAGAGCTTATCGAGGTATCAATTTGATCAGAATTATATCAATAATAGATACTCATAGAAAAAACAGCGAATTTATGCTACGTAACGCCGTTACGCACGAAAACTTGAAATGCTTGAAATGCTTAAAAAATCTTGAAATGCTTAAAATGACCTGAAACGTACCCCAAAAAAAATTATGGGCCATTTGGAGATTTTTTTTAGCTTTGACGCGCGCGTCATGACCTTTGATGACATTGACAGACGACCTTTGACCTAAAGTTTATTTGATGTGAATATGATTGACTATCGATTATCACTCTAGGCGACACCCCAATACTTACCCGTGCTAATAAACTGGGACTCCACTCACGCGCATTTGGGCCGCCCTAGCTTAGAACTAAGCTTTGTTTTACTAAAAAATAAATCTTGTAATGATTCAATAAATGTTACTTAATAAATTAGTACTGTTAAATCGGTACTCACCGGTTCTTTTCTTGAATTTTCTGGCAATTTCCCACGCTTCTGGCTTCAATTCTGCGGCTGTTCCTGTCGCGGTAGACAGCTACATATGCAACTTTATTTATAAATAGAGCGCCCTTTACGATAGTTGTTAAGAACGCGGCCAAATTGTTAGGTTTTTTGCACTGTGTCCAAGGCGTTTTTATTTTGTTTGATTTTTTATTTTTAATAAATATTTTGTTAAATAGCGATTTTTACGTCAAATATTAAATTCATATCACAAAATATTTTTAATTGTAGAAATATATATAATATCATGCAATTATTCATTCTATATATATTTTATTATAAAATTTATAATTGTTGCGGTCTTTAAAAAAGGATAGTCGATTGATCAGGTGATGACCACACGTATCACGTGATCTGAAAATCAGCTTGATACCGCTTTGATCGCACTCGACGGTGACCGGACTGACTGCCAAAAAAAGAACGAAAAATGACTCAAATGTAAGTTTCCCTTTATTTTATTAAATTCAAATTAGGAATAGGAATATATTTAATGGGCAATCTTTTAATAAATGATAAACAAACGAGGACAAAACTCATATTTTGGGAGTAATATCATACTTGGGTGCAGGAAACAGTACGTTTAGAAGTTCTAACCTGTTTTTAACGCATTGTCGCCTATGAGGTCCATACATGTTAATGTTTGGACCTCATTGGTAGGATGGGGGATCGGGTGTCCGGACAGTTTATATTTTTTCGGCCTTCTTTTTTGTCTTTGGATTGCACTAAAAATATGAATTCGATAGTTGTAATCATCTTCTATTTTGTTCTCTATAATATTTCCTAACATTTTGTAATAACATTTGATGAAACTTCACTTGTAAATTTTTCCAAATGATTTTCTAAATTGATCGTCCGGACACACAACAACTGGGTATACTATTACTAGGAGTGATCGATTATCAGTTATGTAGATATGATCAAATTAATAATTTTACAAAATGGCGGGTAGCTGACGTCATCATGACCAGGTGACCTTGAAAAGCTACGTATGCCGTCTCTATGATGGACTCTATACATGACAAAAATTCAGCAAAATTGATCTAGCCGATTCGGAGAAAACTTGGCGACAAACATAGGTGCGAAAAATAAATAAATAAATAAAGAAAGAAAGAAAGAAAGAAAATTCTGACGAAATTAAGAGGTGATCTGTCATAGACAGACCACCTAATTATAAGGTGCGCAGATATAGGGCCCCTTCATCATACAGTCAGATTAGTTATTCAGATTACATACAAAGCTTTGAGTTTGGTCCACTCCAAGGTAAGATCATCTAGATTAGTCCCAAATTGCAGTCCCACTAATACAATTTTATGTTTGTTCAGCCTGAATTTAAGTTGGTTTTGATGTTTTTCAACAATACAGTGAATGTAGGCTAGACTTTGTTTGAAAGTGGTGTAGCTAGTCTTGGTAAAAAAAAAACTAAAATTATACATTACTGAAATTCATTAGTCCAAAATACAAAAAAAAAAACTCACCTAATAAACTTCCCCTCTTATCTGAGTGTAACATTCGGAATCGGAGCTAGGCCTACGTCAAAAGCGTCGTTCGTTTCCGTGGCTCCGCAAAAAGTAGATTCCGGTAACCGCGGATGGGGGGGGGGGGGGGGGGGGTACAACTTACAGGTAAACAGGAATGACCGTCTCTTGGGATTTAATTCCCGGATTTATTATTTTTTTTTAAATGACGTTTGACTATTTCCATCACATGAACTAGTCGAAACTCGAAATTCTAGTAGAAATAACAAAATTGAGATACAAGTGAAGTTGCATGACAATAAAAATTGTTCAATATAGGGCCTATATATCCCGGGCCTAAATGGCAAGCATATTGTAGTGAATTGTAGTAATCAAGATCCATAATATAATCAACAGACAACATAGTTTGCATGAAAATAAATATATTTGTATAGTGTATAAATAGTAATATATCTAGACAGTATAGATTTTTATTTATATATTTATCAATTCATTTATTTACTTTTTTTTTGGGGGGGGGGGAGGGAGGCAATATATCCTACAGTCTTTCAAATGCACCGACTCACTATAACACCACACCCATTATAATATCGATTGTATAACCACTACAGACAATCATATCAGTTAGCAAAACTACTTTTGTTCCATATTGAAATAGGTCGCCTCTTTAAACAAGCGTCAAAAATCATTGATAAGTGCTATGATAAATGCACAACATGTCATCATTCCACAGTATTATAAGAACCGATTACATATTTGACAGCTCTTATCCAGATCAATAAAAATCGTTATGTACACACTTGAAATGTTGGGCAAAATACTATCCACTGTGTTGGGAAATGTATGTTAGTAAAAAATATATATATTCTGGGCTATTATTATCTAATTGAGCAAGTCTATTACCCAAATATTAGTTTTTATTACCCAATTTGGACAGATTTTAACCAATTCCTACTGTTGTGTGGCAAGTATGTTGCCCAGTGATGGTTAAAATTTGGTCTTTTTTGCCCAACCTTTTTAAGAGGTTAAATATTAAGACAATGATGCTCTGTGTATGTAGTTTAAGTATTCAACTTTATTTCCATGAAAAGTTGCACTTACAATCTTTTAAAAAAAATCAAAGCTATTCAATAAGTTAATTTGAATGTAGTAATTAAACCGTTGAATGAATAAAGTAAACCGTGAAAAAAATCCTGTGATAGTTGATATTCCGGCCCTAAAATGGAACATTTTATAAAGCAGGGGCGGATCCAGGATTTTTCAAAAGGGGGAGGGGGACAGAATTTCCCGAGGAAAAAAGGTCCTCGCTTTCAAGGGGGGGGGGGGGTGCGGCAAGGGCCGACTGTGCCCCTCCATCCCCTGGATCAGCCAGTGATTTTAAGTATGTTTTTGAGAGATCGAGAACAAGATGCGTATCTCTAGAAGCGCTATATACTATAAAAAAATTAGACCGGGGGGGGGGGGGGGTTTAAGACCTAATGATAGGACATTCTACAGACTTTTGTAATCATTGAATAACTTAAGTATTACATTTTATTCAATCTAGCTTATCTACAAAATAATGTGTAATATCTCTAGGGTATCAACTGTTTCTTCATCAAATTTCCTTAAACATACATACTCTTGATGCATTTCACATTGAAAATTGCCGTTTCTTTTGACATTATTTTTTAACTTATTTTCAATTTATATCAATGTTTCTAATTCACTCAAAGTAATGTGCTCTATACAACCATGACATGTTTTTAATTAATTCAATCACATTTGGCATATTGACCTTAATAAACCATTTATTTTCTCTTATTTTTTTATATTTATCTTTTTGACCATTTGCTTCTGTATTTGAAGTAAAAAATAGTAGAAACTAATGAATTATATTATTTTATCAGTCGCAGTTGGCATTTTATCTATGTTAAATTAACCCATTATATGTGTCTTACCTTTGCACACTAATACTATTTCTTTCATTTTTTTGTAAATTGAACATTTTGAGCCTGTGAGCCACCTGTTTCATTTTTTAATAAGCCAATTCAATTCAATATTATTAAATTGAGAAAAGGAAAATAATGTCACCTTCCCCCTTCTCCTTAATTGTCTTCCCCTTGTAACATTGAATCTCCCCTGTGTATGTCTATTTAGATCAAGAAATCTCTGAAGTAAGTTGAAATTAATATAAACATGATTATCAGAACTTAAGTAAAATTCTGTAAAGAACGCAAATAATCAAAAACACAATTGAGTGCAATAAGGTTGAATTGCCTCGAGTGTGTCTTCTGTGCTCATTATATTCGAGGATTCCCCGGTGTTAATTAGCTGAAAAGGAAATGAAAGAAATGGGAAAAATCATGATGATCGGATTTTTTGCTTAATGGAAAAATTCTGACTGAAAAAGAAATAACTAAACACCTGTGTCAAGAAATCATGAAAAAGTGCTTTAGAAGTGTATGTATGGTAATACAGAGCAAATTTTTTTTTTTCTATATATACGGTTACGGAAATAGAGTACTGGCCATTGGTTTAGATATCATTAGATATCTCCTTGAGCTACAATGTCTAAACTACGACAAATACATGTATAAGAAGAGATTTGCTTGACTCATAACGTCTTAACTGGGATATAAGATTAGCTTGACCCATAACATCGTAAATACGATATAAGGAGAGACCCATAAACGCCATGACTACGATGAAATAGAGATTAGCTTGACATAATTATAACCATGATAACAACTCAACGATTTTAGAAGAGGTATTCCGTACTCTTATACTAGTACATGACCCTGAATGTCTCACCTACGATGTAAGAAGAGGGATGTTTGACCCAGAGTATTTACTTATGAGATACATAATAATGACATGGAATGTCTTACCTCCGATATAAGAAGAAGTCTGCTTGACCCAGAACGTTGAGAAATATTTCACAAACGTCGCCCTAAAAGGTAACAAGTACATTCTCCAAATAACTCCTTAAAACAAATGCATGAATATTCACCGGCACGAACGGTGCTTAATTTTTTTTGTCGCTGGAATGACATTCATTACCCCCCCCCATTGGCGGCGGAAGCCAAAAAAATTAGGGGTGGCCCACCTGAAATTTTTGGATGGACAGAGGGAAAAAAATTGACAAGCCCCCCAAAAAAGGTTATCAACCTAAATTTTAGGAGGGGATCGCGGAAATTTTTGACAAGCAAAAAAAAAAAAAAAAGTCATCAACCTAAATTTTAGGGGGGACCACAAACATTTCAGGGGGAGCCCACGTGAATTCAAGGGGGGGGGGGGGGGCGGAGGAAACAAAATTGACAAGCAAAAAAAAAATCAACAAAAAATTTAGGGGGGACTGTCCCCCCCCCACCTCAAATTTAGGGGGGGGACAGGTCCCCCCCCCCGTCCCCCCGCTTCCGCCGCCTATGCCCCCCACAAATTCAAGAAAAATGAAAATAATGCAAGGATGAATGGAATTTTATTACGGCAATATCCATATCAATTTTAATTGATAAAGGTATCACTCATCAGTTATCACTATCTATTACTGATGTCTGCATATGCATGTGTAGACAGTTATAATTTGTCTACGACTCAAAATCTGCGGTTTGTTCATTGTTGTTGTTTATTCATCTTCATGATCTAAGCTAAACCCCCTTTACGTCCATCCTAGATACCCACTACTTTCTGATTATAAAATTAACTATTAAAAGATTCAAAGATAAACGGAAATGTATTTTAAGAAATGTTAGCAATAACCAAGCAATCATGGCTTACAGTGTAAGTCACTAAAAGGTAATGACTCAAAAATGTGTTTTTAGCGTACTCCCGTGTTTGGTGTAAACGTTTATTATGATACGATCAAAGCTAGGTTCAAACATTGGCATTTCACAGCAAATTTGTTTATCAAATCATCAGTTCTATACTGTTTTTCAAAGCTGAAAATGAAAAAGAGGTGAGTTCAGCTTGAAAAGAAGTTAGGGAACATAGTTTTTTTCAAATTTTCTTCCCAAATCCTTCCTTTACATTCCCTTGAGGAGGCCTATCCATCTTTATATTCAATTTGTTTAGTCTGATACACCCCTGCTATTCTTTTGTTCTCTCTTCCGCCTTCATGAGTTTCCTGATTTGCACTTACACAACGTAAACGTCACCAAGATTTGAATCTTGTGGTGCGTTCCACGTGAACGTGTTGGTGGCCCCTTTATCATTCCCATTTGCATGTGTAACGGCATCAGGGTTCCCGTCACACGATATGGTTTTGAAATTAGCAGTATGCACTGTCCATGTACCAACGACATCATCGCTGTCCTTGCTACGCATCTGCATCAGAATTCCTTTGAATCCCGACGAAACAGTGGATGTGACAGTGACTGTAACAATTAATAAAGTTTGCACACAAAAAACAAAACAAATCACCTTCCGAATATTTTCGGGACTTTGAGAATTTCGAGTCCATGACTTCCAACAATGTATGCTTACTTTTATGATAAGCAACTCGTTATGTTGGCACACTAGTTACCAGAGGTATTGGCATATTATTTAAACTGAAATATTGTCTTTCCCAAAGATCACTATTTATGCTGTACGATTCTTTTATTTTCATATATCATATTGCAATATATTGTGGGGGTTAATAGCAATAAAACGAAAATATACTCAATTCTGCGCCTCCAGAAGAAAGCACTCCGCATTTGTTCCCACTCGCATTTTTTTGCACATACTGATCCTATTTATCGAATATTAAAACAAATTTACGACATTCATACTTGCCAAAATGAGATTATTATGTACAAATTCTCAACCAAATCTATACCTACACCCTTTAAAGATAATACAATAGCAACATTCATCTATATACACGTCACTCATCAAACATTCACATAACAAACCCGAAAACAATATTAGCACACAAAACCGATCAGACATCACTGCCCAAATATTTGGAATGATTTGCCTAATGATATTAAACTCACTATCTTTTCTTTCAAAGCTTCATTAAAAAAGTATTTTCATCCAAGTATTCTTAAATATCTCGCCTGCACTTTCACCCACTTGCACACACACGCACACTCCATTTCTTTTCTTTCTCCTTTACCATGTTTACTGATGATTTGTACAGTCAGATTTTTCTTCTAGACCTAAGCAATATAATTGGTTTCCATAGCCCTTTTCCCTTTTGGCTACTATTACTCAAGTATTTATTTTGCTTATATAGTTTGCCACTGCATATTTTTTTCATTACTTCGTCTTATGCATACATTTTTTGTATTTTTATAAAACCATATTTCAGTACTTGGCGTAGTTTATAGTTTTGTTATTACAATATATTAATGTTTTATGCTAACAATAGGACCCCATTGGAAATAAGCCTTTCGGCTTTCATGGGCTATCCTGTCAAGGTATTCTTCAATTTCATTGTAATCTCCTGTGATATTCTTGACGAATAAAATCAATCAATCAATCGATTAAATGTATTTATGAATAAGTTTTGTTATTATTCTGTTGTAAATTTATCACATTGCTATTAACTTTAATATCATTCTACGATTATGTTTACGTATTGTAAATTTATTTTGACTTTACAACAAATGCAGAAACTCCTGCAAAAAAAATCACTATGTGCCAAACGTTTTCAAGGAACAGAATAGTGATTGGTTTATCAAGTATTCCTTCGTTATACAGTTTACAACTGATGGCAGATCCTCACACAAATTCTTACGTTTATTTTTTCATATGAATATTTTGAACACAATAGGCACATTTGTAAAACAAAAATTCACTAGTTACTTTCTATAAATCACCTTTTTATTGATGAATCACACAACTAACTTATACAAATTAATCAATTATTAATTAAAAAAAAATCAAATATTAGTAAAGCAATAAATTAATTAATAAGAGACCCATAAAGGATAACCGTTCTTAGCGAACAAGACGCAGGGGTAACACAACATAACAGTCCAACAAATACATGTAAGAAACATGATTGTAAACAGATAAAAAAAAACATGAATAATAAGCAAGTAAATTCATTGCATAACAATGATATTGAAGAAATCATCAATACTAAATCATGTACGTTTGATTACGCTTCTACATTGTAATGGTCATAAGTCTAACCGAGCAGCTTAATGATTGTGAAGTATTTGGCTGTAACAAAGAAGATGGGGGAAATCGTGAGTAACATGCAGATAGACAAAGAAAGAGAGAGAGAGAGGGGGGGGGGAAGGAGCGGGGTGGGGGGGGGGAGATAGAAAGATGGGATGGATGTCAGTGCATGGAGCTATGTTGACGAACGATGTCGTGTGTCGTGCTCCCCCCAAAAAAAAAAAATAATAATACCCCCTCCATAAAAAGCTTGAAAAGTGTAACCCACCAGATAAGGTCCCTCCAGGTAGGTACTTATCACTTGATGTCGTGATGGAATAAGGACTACCCTCGGTCTGTGGCAACACGGAGTGACCAGGCACCATGGTGTCACATTTTAAAACAGGAGCGCCGAAGGGATATCCGCTGGTCTCTATGGCAACCAAGAAGACGAAGGCTACTGTCCTTGCAATCTTCATGTTGGGCTTTGAATTAGAATGCAATCATTTATCAGCTTTATGTTATTATTTATTTAGTATTATTGTTATTATTAATGTTTATATTATTATTTTATTATTGTTATTATATTTTTTATTATTATTGAATTGTATATTTCACAAATATACTGAAAATAGCAGCCGAAATGCTGAATTACAATCAGTTTTATTGCACAAAATAAGGCAATTTTTTTAGTACCCAAATTGAAACCTGGGTCATGTATGGAATTGTTATAATAGCAAATGCAGAATTTCTACAACAAGTTTGATATCAGCCATTCAAGTCGAATGATATCACTAGCTTAAAAACTTTATTGTAAATTTGATATTATATCAAATTTAATTAAATTGACCCATTCTCTGTCAATTTACTCACCTATGAAAATGAAGACGAACTTTGATCAACGTTGTTGAGTCTGATTCCCAGTCATCTGAATTCAGATGAACCGATTGGTCTGCTTTTATATCTATGATAATGTGTGATTATGTCAACCTTCAATAGCATGTGTTTGCATTACCTATTGTTTTGATGGATCGATATCGCTTTAGGATATTACACATGAAATTATAAATTTTTAAATGCTGGCCTTAATGAAAAACAAGATAAAACCGACTTGAACCGGAATACCTTGTGGAAAAAGAAATATCATGCCAGGACCTCTTATAAAAAAATGCAGTGATTCATTCTATCGAATACATTTGACTATATCAAGCTCGTATCTGAAACAATATCGGTTTGAATCCAAACTGGTGTTGTTTGAACGGCTCACCGTTTCAACACTTCTCTGTTGTGTTCAAATATAGATACCAGGCTGGTGTTAAATTAACACTGGCGTTTTTGCAGTGTACTCACAAGCCAAGGGGAAAGGATTTGAAATGTTCACCTTTGTTCTTATGAACCAATCAGAAGAAATGTGCAAATGAGGTCATTAAAATGCACATATTCCATCGTCACTTTGCATGGTTTTCACCTGCACTACACACTTGCCGAGCGGCATCGAAATCGGAGTTTGCTTTATTGGTCTGATTCACCTTTTGGGGTTGAAATGGTTGATGAGAGACATGCATCCATCCATCCATCAATCTCCCATCCGTTCAAGCGAAAAGATTCAAGATTTATAAAAACTTGTGATCGCATGATTTACCTGATCTTATATAATTTATGCATTTAATAAATATAGTATTTACAATCATTTATCAATACAGAGTTGAAAAATCAAGTAAAAGTAAAATAATCCGAAAACAACAAGCATTGTTATAACTGTATTACATTTATATTAACGTTTTCCATATCACGATGGCAAAATGCATACAAAAATATGTACTTACTCTTACCATGAAATTTTGTCATATCTATTTAACACACTGATAAAAATATAGGTCGTTACGAAGACCCAAGATCAATAGGTTCAAATTCAAACCCAAATTCATTTATTTCAAACACAATAAATATACATTACATTAAGATAAAATCAATAAAATGATTCCATGATAATAGAGTAAAATAACAATGAATTTAGGCTATTTAACATTCATTACTGAAAATCTTGCAGTTAATTCTTTTAGATTGCAAGAAACATATAAAGATATCAAAATCAACCAAAATAGTAAACTAGTAAAAAATTTGAACAAACAAGAAGAGAAAAAAGATGCACATATGCCTTTTTAATCAATTCATATTCCCTAATCATATTCAATAATGAAAATTCAACGAATTTATCGTCATTGCAATGGAAGCATACAAACAGCTAAAACAAAATACAATTTTATAACTACTTGACAATTGACGATAAACTGAGCAACGATTCTCTATGTCAGTGTCTGTCGTGTAATTCTCACATAAATCATTATCTAGGTATTTTACCACTCATTGATAAAATCAGTTGAAGTAAATTCTGACTTGCAATTACTCTTCTTCTGAAGGTCATTGATATGAAACAATGTGAAAATTAAAATAATCCAAGAACATAAATTACTACTCCAATATGTTACACTGACCATCAGAGACCTCAGTAAAGCAGAAACCAAATCAAATCAATTTATATATATTTTAGCTCTTACTATGTAAGAAAGGAAAATTTTCAGTCTATTTGAATTGTTCCGTTTATTTCTCATAATTTCTTTTTTATCTCAATAAGTATTATGATATACAATACCAGGGGGTAATAATACGATAAATGTATTCTTACGTAAACCTCATCTCGATACTGATAGAGTTTTATAGCAGTAATCCTCTCTCTTATAAAGTGTATATATCTGCGATCGTTCTTTTTTGTTATATAAGACTAAATTTTCATATCAATCCTATATTAGTTTTCAACATCGTAAAATTCTTAATTATATGTTTTACTCATAATTTATATATCTTTTATTGTGAATTGCACAATCCTTGGTTGCCCCTCCCCTCAAATCCGTGTTCCTACAACCTGTCTTTCTTACAGCTATCTTCCCCTTTTCTTTCTTTCTTTCTTTCTTTTTTATCTTTCTATCTTTCTTTCTACCTATATGTTTTTCTTTTACTTCTTTCATTCTAATATATTATTCATATTCATTTATTTGATTACAAAAATGCGATTAAAACCATAAATGCGGTCATCATCAGATGCATACTGCATAGCAACTGCCTGCCATTCCCTGTCGTTGATGATCTGTCTGTTAATAACACGGTCCCACTTATTGATTCTGTCGTGGATGGGAGATCTAAAATGAAAGTGAAAATATAAAGCATTTTCCTTCATAACACTCAATGAGAAATAAATGTTTTTATCATGTAGAATTATTGAATGTAAACAATATTGATGCTTCACTTACTCAAAAATTGCATGTAGATACAAGAAAACACTGACAGAGAAATTATGCAACCCAGATTTCTTCTCAGTGGAGGTGTTAAAGGAATATAAATGTTGCTATTTAGTAAACAATGAACAATAAGCGTGAATATATATCGAACGTAACATTGAAGGTGTATCATAACACCTCAAACAAAATTAATATTATGCACACTACAAGTACAACTATTCGTAATACTCCAACTACAAAGAAAGGTAACTAGGAGGTTCATTATGATAAAACTGTCGATTACGAAATATAAAACAAGAAGCCTGAGCACTTCCAATTGTGGTAAAATAAATAATGATCAAATACGTACATAATAATTTAAATTTAGCTCAATGCGATTTAAAATAACGGAGAATCATTAATTGGCACATTAACATATTTTGTAAAGTCAATTGTAACTCTTTATATTAGCTTGAGGAAACATCCCCTGGCAAACTGGCTTTGTGTTGGTATGGGAAAAGGGTTTATAGGGAGGTATCACTTTACCTGGTAGGCATGTAGCTCCTGTATAATTGAAAGGACAGTTACACAAGAAAGTTGCATTATCCGCAGAGTTCGTACAGTTTCCTCCATTAAGACACGGATTCGAATCACAGGGGTTCACTGGCACGGACAGAAAATGAATTTTAACATTGGGAGGATAAAACAGAGGAATATGCAAAATCAATCTTGAAAGTGGAGAATATTCCTCAAGCTCTTATCAGGAAGAAAAATCAAATCGACCTCAATTTCTAGAACTATGTCTAACTCGAGAAAAATATATGATGCTGTCCACTGCCTTTGACAGTTATTTTCATTTTTCAAATATATTTTTAGAGGTAACTCATTCTCTTCCTCTTTTAATGAGACAATGGGGATACGAAATAAACTCTTGCAAAAGTCGTTCTCGACTTTCCTTGAACATAATAGAGTTAGGGTGAGAGTTAAGATGTAGTTTCAGGGTTCAGAATGATAATTATGATTAGGTGTAGGGTTAAGTTCGAGGCTCGCCTTTTTTTTAGATTGACTTATTATGAATATCTAACAGAGGAATGGTCGTCGCATCAAATTTCATGACACCAATCACGTAAGCCTAATATTTAATTCAAAACGTTTTGCTAAGATTGTGCTTCATGAGTACTTAGTGTATATTTGACATTTCAAGCTCTCCATAACGTATATTGTGATGATACAATTTATTTTTGTGACATCGGAAGACAGTTTTCTATAGTTCAATGATGACCTTTACAGGCAGAAGTAATAGAAAGGAAATCCCAAACCACAAAAACACAACTAACCTTTTACTTACATGTCATTTCACATGTTGATCCAGTAGTGAGCTCTGGACAATTACAAGTGAACGTGTCTCCATTTTGATTGCAATCCCCACCGGAAAGACAGGGATTAGGGTTACAAGGGTCAGACGCTGGATCACCTTTTGAAAATAAACATAAAATTGGAATAATAAAAGCAATAATATTTTCATCAGAGTCCAAATAATTTTATTTTACATGATTTGCCATTATTTACTTACATACAGTATAGCACAAGGATAAATGAGTCCAAACTTTCAATTTACCTTATTCTTATATCATGATAATACCTTGGTAATGAATAATGATGGTGCAATCAAGTTTTTTGTCATATTATCAATCTTCTACGTGAGATGCAGTCTGTGAACATATCACCACAAATGAAATAGGAAACATGCACTGTCCAAGAGAAAATTACCTATTTCATACCATTTAAACCTCACTTTGATAAAAATGCTAATTCTTGTATTAAACACTAACAATTTAACTAACAACTAAGTATTCCAACTCATGCATTCATGCATATGTTGAAGTTAACTTTCAATCAATATAATACTCAATAGCAAATACACATTTCAGGCATGAATTTAATGATATATCAATAATTTATTTTAATATATACATATCAAATTGGTGCATGAGCATGGTGTGTGATCATCTTTATACATGTTTTGTCCAAACATTATATTTCAGCTATATAATCTGAGGAAGGGAACTCACTTCGTGAGATACACGCATTGAAGTAAAATACAACAAAAAGACCCTATCGAAAAACAAATATTCGATAGTAGCATGTCTTTTGTGTCTTTGATTGAGAATGAGGATTTTCACATTTCTGTGAAATGTTTTTATTTACATGTTATGCAACAAAATCACTTACGTTCTATACTGCTTGTTGTCTCTGCCACCCAAAACACGCTTCTTGACTGGACAAATGTTGCCCTGAAAAAAAAACTATGCTGGTCATCTCAAAGTAAAGATGTACAAGTCGGGATGTGAGCCTATCATATCTGTTGTTGGATAACAGTTCTCATGTCCATGGGAGATTTGACAGATATGTAAAGACCTCTACCAACCAAAGGGAAGCTTTATATATTCATGAAACTATAATTTCATATTGCCACATACTTTTTTTTTCAATCTATAGAATCTAATGACCAAACCTCACTATTATTTTTACAATATACAAAAAAACTTCCAAAATCTCGGAGACAATCTTAGCTAATTGAAATGGTAAGAGATCGATATGAAGTACATGTCTAGGGAACCACTGAGTCCATACAACGGCAGTGGCGTAGCTAGGACTTTTTTCCTGGGGGGGGGGGGGGCACTGGGGGTCCTTGCTTTTTCAGGGGGGGGGGGGCACCATTTTTTCCGTTGTGTGTGTATGTGTCACAAGGGCGGATCCGACTTTCGCAAATCGGGGACGGGTCCCGAAATTATCTTCACCTATATTTCCCCCGATTAGTCACTTCTTAGTTTTATTCTGATAAAACAACATAAACATGAAATAATCTCATATAAGCCTTATAAAAAGTGTGAGCGCGAAGCGCGAGCGATTTTTGTTTTTTTACTTTCATGTATTTTGTCCTGAAAATTTGATATTCTGGGCAGTGGGCAATGTTATGTGTGATCCTGAACAAGATTCGTATGTAACTAGATGGTTACTGCGAACGCCAAGCGCGAGCAGAAATTTTTATTAACTGTTCTAGCATTATCGAAAAGGGGCCTGTTAAGGACTGCTTACAGTTACCCACGAAGACGGTTTATATTTCAATAATGCGAGCGCGAAGCGCGAGCAGATTTTTTTGACATTCCGACCTAAAAAATGGTCATTCTAAGCACTTTTTGTATTAATAAATGGGATAGGTATGTAACTAAACAATTGATGTGAGCGCGAAGCGCGAGAGGAAGAAAATTGAGATTTTAGATCTAAAAGCGGGACACTCTATTCATATTTTGTAAATCATAAATAGGATATAGTTAATTGGGTATCATTAATAATGCGATCATGAAGCGTGAGCAGACAATTATTGATATTCTGATGTGAAACTGGATAATTTAAGTACATTTAGTATAAAGAACATGCAGGCTATCGAGCATGTTTTAGAATTAGACCTAGAATCTGGGCAGTCTGAATACATTTGTTTAATGGAACATTATGGAATACACGTAGACAATAGGAACTTGGCAAATCAAACAATTTGACCACGCAGCGTGCATGAACTTAAAAATGCTGATATGTAGACTATAAAAGGGACATTTTACAGCTAGAGCACTTAAATTTGTTAATGAAAAAAAATTGCTGAAAGCTCGATGTCCGAGCTAAAATATATTTTGTATATTGACTTCAAAACTTGCTCCATATCAGCCTATGGAGCAAGATATGAATCTCATCGAACAGGCAATTTTGGCGCGAAGCGCAAGCAAAAGTTTTATATAGTAACATGAAAGATTTTTTTTTTGCAAGTCTTCCCTTCACATTATTCCATTCACTCGTCTTCCTCCTCTTATTTTCCTCTTCTTTTTTTCTTCTCTTTCTTCTTCTTTTCCTTTTTTCTTTTCTTCTTTCTCCCTTTTTTTTGCTCTGCCAATTTTTTTCTTCTTCTTTTCCTTTTTTCTTTTCTTCTTTCTCCCTTTTTTTTGCTCTGCCAATTTTTTTCAGGGGGGGGGCACCTGGGGGGGGGGGGCACACCAAATCTCAGGGGGGCACCTGGGGGGGGGGGCACACCAAATCTCAGGGGGGGGCACGTGCCCCCCAGGCCCCCCGTAGCTACGCCACTGAACAACGGTGCCGAAGGTGACATCTGGACAGACTGTCCCTTACCTGGTGACTATAGTGACAAAAAAGAACGGGAAAATCGAAACAGATTTGATACTTTACGTGAAATAGACAGCTCCATTGGTTTCAGGAGGTGTCCAATTGAATTCAATAGTAGCTGCTTTGTCGTCATTATTAGCATGAGTTATGGCCGAATTAGCACTCTCACATGCCAGATATTCAAAATTAGTGGCGTCCCCATGCGACCATGTACCAATGATCGGGTCTCCATCGCTGGAAGTTTCTCGTCGAGCTTGGATCAGAATACCCTTCAAAGCTGCAGAAGCGCTGTCCTTCGAAATTGTGACTAAAGAGAGAGAGAGAAGGGGGACAGGACAGAACAGACAGACAGAAGAGACCGAACAGCGAGTAAAAAGTAGAGAACGAAATGCAAGTGAAGAACAATACTGACAACATGAAATAAAAAAAGATTGGATATTGTAGGCCCAATTATTATTTTTTCATTTTTTCCCTTTACGTTGATTATATTTATTTCTCAACATGACAATACATCTTTCCAGTGACGATCAATTTTATGACAATACCATACACTTCATTATCGCATTAAGAACAAGAGGTTTTGAACTGTTAGGTTTACACAGTGACTAACGTATTTTTAAAAATACATACAAACCAGTAATAAAGGAGGTGTTTGAATGCGCTTGCTCACTCGCTCACATAAAAAAAAAAAACGCCACAAGTTGTTGGTTTAGTTTTATTCATCCAATGATTAATACATTGTAAATTTACTTTGTTGGAAAACGAATTGACATTATTTAAATATTTACTCAGATGCGGATGGATTATTCTTTTCAGAGCAATTGATATATTGGTTTTATTCTTACCCATTTATTCGAATAGCACACCAATGAATCATGCCTTTAACAAATTGAACATTATCCTCAATGCAATTTTATTTAGGTAAGGGATAATTTAATATTCGAAGTCTTGTTGTTTGTGTTATTTTTGATATGTAGATATTTCCTCATGCAGCTAACATAAACGGAAACAAATATATGCAATGTCATAATACGATTGTTCGCCTCTTGTCATGTGAACATTAAAATAAAACATAGTGCCCAGTTGTTGACTATGACACTATATTTCCACTTTTTCACCAAAATTTGAATAATCAAATGATATATAATTTGCTATGAAATGAGACTTCAAAATTTGGACTAGTTAAGGCAAATAATAATTATCCTATATCTTTCGTGTGGATGTTTAATTGGCTAGTGGTAAATGATTGTATAGTTTCCTGGGCTCGTATTACAAAGTGTTGCTACAGATTCAAACCAAACTCAAATTGATATTGATGATATCTCATAATTACACGTATTTATATAGATCAATCGCAATTTGAATTCATCGTAACTCTATGTGAGACGAGGTCCTGAGGCCCGTAACACAGCTTAGCAATCATCGTAGAATAATACCTTTACGATTGATTGCATTGACCAGAATGTTCAATCAATCGTGAAAATCAAGCGTATGATCAATTGCTAACCTTTGTGTAACGGGGCACACATTCATGCGTGATATTTGTTGGCATAATCAGGATGGTGACACGACCAATGACCTGTGCAAAACCTCACTATGTTTGTCACAACAACTCGTAGAATATCCCTCTCTGCCTACACTTTTGTACTCCTCGAGCCATGCAAAACCATTATCTTTCTTTATTTCGAGAACCAACCTGCTTTGTATCCAGAAATGATTATATATAACCATCGACGTATACTATACTTATATGCACCCGACCTTAATGCTCACTGGTATGAAATTTTCCTAACCGATCATGGTATTTCTTTTCCAAGATTGAACTAGGTATGGTAAGTAAACTATCAATGATAAAAGCAGGATTGAGTCTGAGGTTAAAGGGGAATCCAGCCTTGGCCATAAATTGTTGTGCTGGGAAGGAGAAAAATAAATTAAACAGAATGGTGAAAGTTTGAAAGAAATCGGACAAGCAATAAGAAAGTTATAGCTGCTAAAAATTGAGATCACTAATACTATGTAGATTTCAAATTGGCAACTGAGTGAGTAAATTATGACAAGGGGCAAGGACAACTTTCCCATAGGCCATGTACTTTATTCTCAGGGATTTGTGGTTTTCTCCTAAGTACCCATTCCCCTGGGGCAGTAATCTCAATATAACCCAGGTAGTAAATTGTTTTATGTCCTCATGAAAGAAAAATATAATTTGAAATACAACTTTATGGGAAAATGACATTTTAGCCAAAATATGTATTGGAGTACATGGAAGAGTAGTCCTTGCCTTACATCACTATGACATCCCATATGCGGCCAATTTGAAGTCTCCATGGGTATAGTGATTACCAATATGTACAACTTTAAAAATTCATTACTTTCTTGTTGTTTGTCCAATATTGTTCAAACTTTCCCCTATCAACTTGTCTGATTTTTCTTTTCCCTATAAAAACAAGTTTTTATTTGGGTTGGATTCCCCTTTAATCTTTTATTTCATAGTGACAAAAGAGAGCAAGAGGGGTGCGCTTACCGGTTATCTGCTGTCCTGGGGTATAGGCTGCATGACTTATTGACATGGTATAGGGGCTACTCGATGTCTGGGGACTTGCAGGATAATGCTGCGGAGTCATATGGCTGCAGGCTTGTATTGGAGCTCCACCCGGGTAGGCTTTGCTGTTGTGAACTTGACACACGATCATGACAACAATTTTCGAAATGACAAGCAAGTTAAAAGGTTTCGAGCTTCCCGCCATTTCCCCTTTCTTCCTATCCTCCCCTATCCTCCAATTGCGTAAACAAGCAAATTATTTTCTCAGGCCTTTCCCGTTAATCCCAATTAACGTTTGATATGCTACAAAATCGGGAATAACCTCTGCGATTTAAAGAATACTAAATCACCAAAAGTCTTTGTTGAAGATTCCACTGCACACAAATAAAATACAAAAAAACTCCGCAGCATTGTGGTAGGTAGTTTCCGCGTAATTCGTGCTATGAAGTACATGTATACTTCCATGGTTTTTCACAAAGTCACGCATGGGTGTTCAAATCCTTGATCTGTAGAGATGTACGTGCATGGTACAGATCGAACTCACTGTTTTGTTTGTATCTTTGTGATTCCTATTCTGCGCATTGATCATTATGACACAATATCACTGTATTCACTGTACAAGTATGCCATACCTTATTAATGTCTACAGTGAAAAAGTGATCGTACACAATAGAATTATACACCTCAAAAGCAAACTTTCGACGTTTTTTTAGACTTGAAACTTTAATTTCTATTTACTTTTCAAATTCTCGAGGGAAATATTTATCAACTCCATTCTAAGCGCTCAAGGTCGACCGAATTTATTGACGTGGATTAATTTTTTGCAAAGTGCCCTCTCAAGCAAGATTATTATATACCAAATCCACTCTCGCTCTCTCCTTTCTCACACATATACCTTATTCTTAAAATGTTAAATGATATTTTATTTCTTCCTCTTCAAAACATGAAAAGTATTACAATATGTGTCTAATCATACATGATCTTTTTCCATCAGCATACACAGAGAAATGAGGAAATTATTACAAATTTATTCAGAACTACTTAACATCTGTCAATAGAAATTAAAACTCGCATCGACACGATTTCTTCATTCCATTAATGCAATTAATGAATATCATTTTCTTAAATGAAACAGTTTAAATTACACAGAATTATTCATCCTCTTAATATCCCTTCCCCTCACCCTCCTTCATGCAACCCTTTCCCCTCACCTTTGATCCCTTACCACTTAAAACACACACCTACAAAACGCACCAAGTTCCACACCCTCACATACACTTGCATCAGAACAAGACTTGAGAGGGGCTAGTACATTGGCCTGCATTTATCATTATTCATAGTTATTTATTTATTCGTATATACACGGAATTATTGACAGCAGCACAGGATGAAAGGGTCATTCTATAAGCACATTATATAGAATTACAGGGCCTAATGATTGAATTGCATCTATAATAGACACCATCCTGCAATATAATGATAGAAAGAAATGGATATACAGAGAGGGGGAGGTGGGAGGGAGAGATAGAGAGAGAGATAGGGAGGGGGGATGAGTGGAGAATGACGTGAGTAAAAATTGAATGTAGAAAAAGAGGGGAGGGAGGGGGAAAGTGAGTGAGAGAGATAGTATGTGAATTTCACTTTGCTGTTTAAGAAGGAAGAAGTTTTTTTTTATCATTTAAAAATGCAATTAGATCTGTGAAACGTCGAGTATGCATAAGTTTACAAATGGCAAACAAAATATAGTGTACAAACATATTTCATAAAGTCTGGGTTTATTGCCTACAAACATCAACAAAGCCCGCTATTCTTAAGCAAAAAGTCAATTTGTGTATGTCAAATGAGTAATTTGAATCTAGCAGTATAACAATATATATATACATTTATATGAATATTCAAAATGTTTCATTGGATTTAGATGATTTTTTTCCCAGTTACTTCTTTCTATTCTCATTCTGTACTCTGCTAGAGGATTAAATTCCAATTCTAAAACATAACCGTACCGTACATAATCATTTTCCGGTACGTTAAATGTTATGATTAAAACAAAATTGAATACTACTCTAACTGCATCAGTATACATGTCTTCACTGAATACAGTAAAATTGACAAATGCGATGATTAACATTATTGTTACGATTTCTCTACATATTCAACGGAAATGTAATATTTCGGAGTACATCGTGAACAGTACCAAAGTGACGACGTCACTCTCTCTCTCTGAGGTGCCGTGGCCGAGTGGTCTATGGCGCTTGGCTATACATAGAAAGTCCGGGTTCGATCCCCGGCCGCGGCACCTATGTCCGTGAGCAAAGCATTTAATGTACAATGCTCTTTTATCCTGCTTTCAAAAAAATGGAAATGTTATATGCATTATTGGTAACTTGGTGTGCACTTGTTAAAAAAAAAAAAAAAAACCCTTTCCCGCACTTCAGCGTTTTTTATACCATATTTTGGTAGAGCATGATGAAATACCTTCACAACCTAAATAATATGTTAGGAACTGGTCCATTGGGGCCTTAGATATGACTTCATGAATACAAATAGCCCCATTGAAGTCAAAGTAATGTTGACCTGGTTCCTAGAATTTAGAACCAGGCCAATAATATATTGATTCCAATTGGGTTAATTATGCATTCATGAGGTCATATCTAAGGCCCTCATGGACCGGTCCCTACTAGATATGGGTTGTGGAAGTATTTCACCATGCTCTACCAAAATATGGTACACAAAAACGCTGATATGCAAAAAGTGACGTCACACGTCGGTACTCAATAGCATAGATTAATTGTGTTCTTGTTCTTAATCTGCTTGTACAAAAGTGCTGGTTATAAAAGGATGACACATTTACTCTAAAAGTGTTTGATTATGCAACAAAAACATCAACATGGTTATTCAACTTAAACGGCTTCTATAAAGACATATTGCACAAATCTGAAACTTAAATGTACTATGTTCAGTAGAAGTTTGATAGATTTTGAAAATGCATAACAGAGTAAACCTATATAAGAAAATGAATTTGATGATATTAATGTTTTAACAGATTGATCTTACAAACTAACAGACTTAATTGCCAATCAGTACAGTCAGATACAATCAATTCAACGTTTAGATTGATGTTGTTGTTGTTGTTTTTTACTGGGAGATGCATGTTGCCCCCTTCAAATATCCTCACAATTGTTTGGATTTGAAGAGTATTACTGAAATTAAAGTTCCCAATATAAGGAAAACATTTGAAGACAGCTGTCTCCCTGCGCCCGTTGTATTTGTACTGATTGTCGATGATGATAACGTTACATTCATGGATTCTGTCGTAAGTGGAACATCTACACATGGAAATAAAACGAGAATAATTAACCAGATACATTAAGTGACTTCTACATGTAGCTCATATTTACATCCTTATATACATTGGCTCTCTGTAAAAAAGCGTATTATGTTCAAGATTTTGTTGTTAACTTTTCATTGTGTTCATGGCTCATCTCCCCAGTACCTTATTTCACTTATCAAAAGTTATACCCCTTCAAGATCCTTACGTTCCTCCTTTTCCAATTCTCTTATTACCCCCAAAATTTCAAAAACCTGGGGTGAAAGATCATTTGTTTAACTCATCCTCTAAGCTATGGAATAGCCTCTCTCAAAACATCAAACAGTGCTTGACTTCTGAAACTTTCAAACATTTTTTTACCTCAAAACATTTCTGTTCAATTCTTCTTAATTTCTTTTATAATTTCCTAAAAAGCGCCTTGAGCACTCTACAGAGTGGATTTGGCGCGATATAAGTCTAATTATTATTATTAATATTATTATATTTCAGCCCCAGAAACAGGGCATCATTGTAATTACAATTTTATTTCGATACAATCTGTCATATAGTACAGATTTAAACCCATTGGAATACACATGAAATGTGGCATATCGAATAATTTGGTCAAAGAAGGTTTTGTAGTTTAAAATTCAAGTACCCGAAGCGGATGTCCCAATTGGAACGGTAAGCCAACGGATGACATTTCGCCATATCTATTGACAAGCAGTCATTAAATCATATTTTTATTAACAAATGCAAATCTATATATCAAGAAACATGATTTTATAATAAAACGACTTATCATACGTGCGTCAGCATTACGTTAGCTAAATTGTCAAGATGTGACGCAAATGCTTACCTTTTTCTTCTTCACATCGTATCCCTTTAAATCCAGACGCACATGCGCAGTAGAATTCTGTTCTTAAGTTGATATCATAGCATGTTCCTCCATTGGTGCAAGGGTCAGGATGACACGGAGACACTGTAAAGGTATACCGAACTATTTATACATTATCATATGAATATTCATATAATAAAATCACGGATTTTGAACCCAATGCCTCCCAGAAAGAAAAGTTCTACATGTTATAATACAGTTATGGTAATTTTATGAAATATGATCTTCATTCAAAATAGGCCATATATCCTATACCATATTCTTGTTCAAATATATTCAACTGTATATGCCATTAAATTATCAAAACACAAAATGAATGGTAATTACATACTAATTTTGATAGTTTAAATGAAAATAGCAGTATTAGAAATTGAATAAAAACCCGGAATGAAATCAAAGTGAAATCAATATGAACTCCATTTTACATTTCTAGTTTGCAAAGAACCGATGTAGCAGGTATGTTGTTATCTATTCTTGAAACATAATTATATGGTATTTGGCCTAACCTAAGTTGTCGCAGGTCTTGCCCCCATACGAAGGTGGACAATCACACATGAAGTCCCCTCCATTAGGCATAGGTGAGCAAATCCCTTCCCGGAGGCATGGATTTGGATAACAGGGATTGTCTGAAATAGAGGTATGAATAAAAATCATGAAATATGATTGACAGACGGAGATCAAAATTGTGTTTCATGCACAAGACATAATCATGCACTTAACATCACTTCTTCTCTTCCATTTGTATAAACTTAGTAAGCTAAGCAAGGCCTCCTCTTAAAGATCATTGATATGATAGAGAGTCTTTATGATTAATTGAACATTTTTAAAGCATATATACTTTAAATATTTATATGTTATATTCTGCTCATAAACAGAATATAAACTCAAAATTTGACACACCTGGGGCCCGTTGCATAAAACTTTTTACCTGAGAAAACTCAGGTTGTTTTAACCGGAGTTTTTGCCCTGTGTTAAGGTCAATGGCAGAAATTAGACTAACCTTAGTTTTCATTTTTACCAGAGTTTTCTTAGGTAAAAAGTTTTATGCAACAGGCCCCTGGTGGGTGTTTCATACAGGTGTTCTTAAGTTACGACTTACGAGTGACTTTAGAAACGACGGGTGATCCTTTCTTGTAGTAAATTTAGCGCCTAAAACGTTCACCAGTCGTTCGTAAAGTCACTCGTAACTTATGAAACACCCACCTGCTTGAAAGAAAACAGTGTATTCACAGTGATGTTTTCACATTGTGCTTACAGTTGAGGAAAAATTTGAAATCATCCTCACACATCTATATATTCGAGCACTCTAACAGGGTAAATCAAATCTTTCTTCACATAGTGTAAAATGTGAACACACTGTGAACACAATGTTTAACACTGTATTCCCAGCATGGATGTTTTGAATGGCATACTGTTATCCACCTCTCTGCTATTAAAAGAGTTGACGCCCTCTGCGTTCGTTGCCCCTTACCTATTTCACAGACTGTTCCGGAGAATGCCATCTGACAAGCACAAACGAATTCTGTTTGCATGTTAACATCTTGGCACAAACCTCCATTCTGGCAAGGACTTGAGTCACAGGGTAGAACTAGTAGAACGCCAAAGTTTCATCAACAATATTCCAGCACAATTAATAAAAGAAGATACCAATAGCAAAAGAAAAAAAATGTAGAAGTATTAACCACGGTGGTAATGATGATATATAGGGTTGATGTAATTCTAGTAAAAATTAGATATATTTCGAATTAGATTTAAAGTGGAAAGTTCTTTATCTTCAACGTAGATGCCCCATGACACACCAAGTATTATCTCCTAACTACGGTATTACAGACGGTTTCTTGGAGGTTAGAATCTGAAAAGCTGAAATGACTATAACCGGGGTAAACACCCATTTTAAAAGTTGATTTAACATAATTTTTATTGATGTAGTGGTTATGCTGCAGCTGACGATAACAATTAACGTAACTTTGACTTCCAAAAAACTCTTATCCATATATACCTACCTACTTAATCATACGTCCTGCCAGTAGAAAGAGAATGGCAGACACAAAATAATGCATTCAAAGCAGTGATACACGGTCCTTGTTCAAACAAGGATTGGGGATAAATGGATTGCTAGGTACTGGAATGTAAAAAAAAAGAACAACATACATGGATATGAAACAATTAAATGGTAAAGTGAGGTCGATTGAATCAACCAAGCTTAGATCAGATATTGAAGAGTTGAGTTTACTTGCTGATGTCTCCAGCTCTGCTGAAGAATAAGTTCACCAGTGTACGTTATGAGGGAATCACTGGATACAACGTATATGTTTCATTATGGAACAACCTGTGGTGCATTGGTACAACGAATGTATCGGCAATGCCAAACGGAGACAACTTGAACAACGATGCAGGCGAGCAAAGCTCACAGTTAATAAACAATTGACCGGAGAAACGTGGACAAAACATTGTTTGAAGATGCGAAGGCTAAGTACAACAATGAGCATATAGTCGATTGTGGAAATGATCAAAAAGCACTCTATGGAATCGTCAACAAACTTCAGCTGATGGGCTTTCACTTCACTCTTCAGTTGTTGAGTTGGCTAGTGACTTCTCAAGTTATTTCACTGGAAAGATTGAGTCTATCATATGTAACCTACAGTCAAAGGCATCCAAATCTGCTAAAGAGGAATCAGAAAGAGAGTTGGACAAAACTGTACCTTCCTAGTGTGATGATTATCTAACTGCATTTATGCCATCATCTCCTTTAGAAATACAGAGAATCATAAGTAAGACTCCTTTAAAGTCATGATCCCCAAGTCCTATTCCAACTACAGTTGTGAAGAAAAACGATGACTTGATGGCTATGCTGTTCTCGAGGATTGTCAATGCTTCCCTGCAGGAAGGAAAGTTTTACTGGAGAACTGAAACTCGTAGATGTTACTCCTGTGCTGAAGAAGCCGTCACTTGATCGGGAGGAAATGAGCTGTTACCGTTCCATATCAAACCTACCTTTTCTTGCCAAAGTTGTTGAGAAAGATGTTGCGAAGAGACTGACGACACATCTGCAGGACAATGACCTTCATGAGACCATGCAGTCTGCCTACAAACAGCTCCACAGTGTCTAGACAGCTCTTCTTAGGATATCTGATGACATATTGAGAGCAGTTGACAAGAAAGCAGTCATAGTAGTCCTCTTAGATCTGTCAGCAGCTTTTGACACGATAGACAATGAAGTCCTTCTACAGATATTGCATGTAGACTTTAAGGTTGATGCCACTGCCTCAGCATGGTTCCGGTCGTATCTCCACTGCAGACGGCAAATGGTGAATGTCAACGGGACTTTGTCAGAGGAGGCTCTCTTGAAATACGGTGTTCCGCAAGTTTCTGTCCTTGGGAAGCTGCTCTTCACTTTGTACACTGCACACCTTGGGGATATTGCTCGTCATTATCGATTGCAAGTTCATTTCTATGCGGATGATATGCAATTATATGTGACATTCGACCCAAGAGTGAGTGATGATGATGCTGATGCTATTTCACGTCTTACTATCTGCCTAGCAGAAATCCGGCAATGGATGGTAATGAATTTTGTGAAGCTGAATGATGACAAGACTGAATATTTAGTCTTTTCTTCACCACATGTGCGAAACAAGATTGTCCCACAAAATCTTCAACTTGGCAGTGTGTCTGTCCCTCCTTCACAGAATGCTCGTCATCTGGGTGTCTTCTTCGATCAGTGTATGAAGATGGACAAGCGTATTTCCAAGGTATGCCAAACGACCTACTACCAGCTACGAAATATATCGGCTATAAGATCGCTACTTCATTCCTTAATCACCTGTAGGATTGACTTCTGTAACAATCTGCTGGCTGGTCTTATTTCCACTATGCTGAACAGACTCCAGAGCGTACAGAATGCTGCTGCTCGCCTGCTAACAGGTACGAAGAAATATGACCACACCAACCCTATTCTCACGGAGTTGCAATGGCTATACCAATTAAGTACAGGATCGAATTCAAAATCCTTCTAATGACTTTCAAGGCTGCCCATAGTTTAGCTCCCGGATGTGATTTCGCTAATAGAACAACGCCGTCTACGTCCTGGCTTGCGCCCATCTGGTACTGGTGTTACTCTACATGTACCCATCACACACCTAAAGAGGTATGGAGACCGTGCCTTTTCATCTATTGCTCCGCGTCTCTGGAACTCCCTCCCTTCTTCTTTGCGTGAAATTCACAACACTGGACTCTTCAAATCGTCTATCAAAACTCACTTATTTCACCAGATGTGTAATAATGAGCTTAATTGGATATGCCTGCGCCGCTGCGCCTATGATTTTTTTAAACAGAAATATGGTGCAATATAAAAGCTGTGGATCATCATTAGTACAAACAGCCATATATCATTGGCTCAATTCTTCATCTACACATACTGACTAATGGGGAGCAAGAAAGAAAGACAATTACTGTACTGCCAAATAATTGTATAAAAAAGGAATTTGGGAAAGAATAAGTGGGACATAATGCGATTGAACTTCATATAACTTGTGAACGAGATACTGTCGGAAACATAATGACATATCTGAACTTTAAACCATAATCCAAGTTTGATGTTGATCCATCGAACGGTTCTTTGATTATCGCAAGAGCTGGTCCGACGGACGGATGACAGAGGTTGAAAACTGTTTCTATCTGACAACTTATGAATATCTTATTTCTATTATTGACATTTTATTTGATGAATATTCACCTGACAGTTCACATCTTGTTCCACTGAAACCAGAAAGACAAGAACACATAAAAGCAGACTGTTGATTTACATTCACACAAGTTCCTCCGTTAAAACAGGGATTGGAACTACATGGAGAGGCTAAAAGGAAAGGAAAAAAAAATATTCAGCGAGACAGAATCATGGTAAGATTTCTAATTCAAGTTATGAAGTAGATGGATTTTCTACCGTAGGCAGTAAAAATCAATGTCTCCATCATTCAGGGACCAAGAATATACTACAGACACCTAGCTTCATTTTGTATAATGCCCTTTTGAGATCTTTGAATATGTCACCCCAAATCTGTCTCATATATGCACACATGATCTAAGTTTGAAATGATCCCCAAAAGGTTCTATTATCATTGCGTGCAAGATATATTTTCAAGTGTATACTGACATTCGTGACATTTAACATCATGAACCCTGAATCTGATTAGATCATCATTGTTTCTCCGATATGCATACATGAATCAATATTAAAGATGATCCTCAGACGGTTTGTCAGTAATCTCGAGAACCATGTTATCAAATTTAATTCGTTAAATTAATATATTTGGATTTTCACCTGAGAGTTCACATCTTGTTCCAATGAAACCAGGAAGACAAGAACACATAAAAGCAGATTGTTGATTTACATTCACACAAGTTCCTCCGTTAAAACAGGGATTGGAATTACATGGAGAGGCTAAAAGGAATGATAAAAAGGAAGATTTCTTCAGCGAGACAAAATCATGGTAAGATTTCTTTTCTCCTAATTCAAATTACGAACTAGATGGATTTTTTTACTGTAGGCAGTAAAAATCAATGTCTCATTCATTCAGGGACCAATAATATACTACACACGCCTAACTTCATTGTTTTATAATGCCCCTTTTGTGATCTTGAAATTTGTCACCCCAAATCTCTCTCACATATGCATACATGAGCTAAGTTTGAAAATGACCCCCAAAAGGTTCTATTATCATTGCGTGCAAGATAATTATATTTTTAAGTATATACTAACATTGGGGACATTTGACATCATGAACCCCAAATCTGATTAGATTCTCATTGTCTCTCCAATATACATACATGAACCAAGATTAATGATGATCTTTAAAACGGTTTGTCAGTTATCTCGAGAACCAGGTATTCAAATTTATTTCGTATAAAAATTGTACTTGGATTTTCACCTGGTAGTTCACATCTTGTTCCAATAAATCCAGAAAAACAAGAACACATAAAAGCAGATTGTTGATTTACATCCACACAAGTTCCTCCGTTAAAACAGGGATTGGAATTACATGAAGAAGCTAAAAGGAAAGAAAAAAAAGATTTCTTCAGCGAGACAGAATCATGGTAAGATTTCTTTTCTCCTAATTCAAATTACGAACAAGATGGATTTTCTACCGTAGGCTTTAAAATCAATGTCTCAATTTATCAGGGACCAAGAATATGCTACAGACACCTAGCTTCATTTTTTTATAATGCCCTTTTGAGATCTTTGAATTTGTCACCCAAATCTCACTCATATATGTACACATGATCTAAGCTTGTAAATGATTACCCAAAATGTTCTATTGTCATCGCGAGCATGATATATTTTCAAGTGTATATATACTGACATTCGTGACATTTAACATCATGAACCCCAAAGTTTTATTAGATCATTACTGTCTCTCCGATATGCATACATGAATCAATATTAAAGATGATCATCAAAACGGTTTGTCAGTTATCTCGAGAACCAGGTATTCAAATCTATTCCTTTATTATTATATTAGGATATTCACCTGAGAGTTCACATCTTGTTCCAATAAATCCAGAAAGACAAGAACACATAAAAGCAGATTGCTGATTTATATTCCGACAAGTTCCTCCATTTAAACAGGGATTGGAATTACATGGGGAGACTGAAAGGAAAACGAATATCATCATCATAATCATGTGTTGTCATGATGTGATGGCTATACATCAGACACCATCAGATACCATGACAGAATTATAGACCTACTTAATTTGTAATTGAGTGATATATTGCTTTTTCATGATCGACACATCGACCAACCAAACATAAAACAGGCAACTTTTTTTTATTACAATTCTATAAGTCACGGTGTAAATCAAGTAATGATAAAGGCAATGGTGGGGAATCTGACAGAGAACTTGACAGACATTCAGTTTTACAACACGATGTATCAGTTCAGATTCATTTATTAGCCCATGCATATTAAAACACAGACATCTGTCCTCCACAGGCAGTATACATACAATACTAATATTAAGTATATATATAATAATACTATGTCAAGTACAATCATATACACCTGGAATTGAAAATTTGTTTAAAAGCCACATTTCTATTTCTTAACGTGGGCGGGGAGTTTGATTCCTTTTTAATATGAAGTAAGTCCTACTTACCGGTTGCAGTTTGACATGTTTGACCGGTGTACGGAGATGGGCAAGTACAGGTAAACGAGTTCCCATTTTGTTTGCACGATCCGCCGTTCTGGCATGGATTCGGGTTACATGGACCCGATACTTTTTAGAGGAAGGGGCAAAGATTAAACCGACATCCATTAGTGTTTTATCAAATCTCAGACAAAGTCGGAGGAGACCCAAAAGTAGCCAGGAACCACTCCCAAAAAAGTGTGCAATCAAACATGCTTATGTTGAATGTTTATTCTCATTCAATACCATAGCTTCTTGAATCTACTCAATGATTTAATCAATTAATCAATCAAATAACCAATATTAATCGATTAATCTAAATGGTTCATTGATTGATTAATTGTAGATTTACGGGTTCAGACAATACAAAAAATCCAGGTTATCTGTTCAATCATGTCATTGCAAAGTCTGATTGATTCCAAATGTTCAACATTGCTTTATATATTCCGTTTTGTCATGTTGGTCATGAATTTGTGATATATTCTTACATTCTTAGATTATTATCCAACCTTTCATTTTTAACTCTGCCAAACAGGTCATCTGCATTATTCCCAGATAAAAATTTTCGGTGGACATCATGTCCCAACCAGATCCGGCTGTGCATTTGCATGGTTACTTGAACATAACACCTTAATAATATATCTTATGGCTATCTGATCAGGTTTAACGTAATGGCATTTGCCAAAAAATAAATAAATAACAATAGCTAGAAAACAAACAGTCATGCTTAATTCTATCAAGTTTTTATTCCAAGTCTATATTGTTCATGGAATATTTTTTAAGACTCTCCAGTGTATAGTCATCAACTAGCCTGATTGTTATTTATGATAGTTTTTGTAATATTCTATCGATTTTAGCCTGTATTACTGCGTCTAGTTTCGGCACGGGTTTGGATAACTGACTTGAAATCATTACCGACTTATAAGCACTACTCCTAGGCTAACTAGACGTTCGAGGACTAGGTCAAGGCCACACTACTCACCTCAAGACCGTTTTCAGAGAGAACAATACAGCGTTAATGAATTAAAAGTACCGATGAGGTAGGATGAGATTGGGTCACCGTGTCCGGTGTGGTCGTGTTACATATACTGTAAGGAGGATTGAATAGAAATTACTAAATGAAGATGTGGAAGTCCGATTGAGGACTAATAACACTGGAGGACAGTGAAGTCATTCAGCGTTGATAAAACACTTTTTTACGTACCTGAACTTGAGATGGTTAGGCCAATTTCTTTCACCCAAAATATGCTGGTTTGATCGACGTACGTCGCTCTACGGATATAAAATGATTTAAGTAAAACATGTAGGCCTATTGTTAATTATCTTCGAGCACTTTGCCAGCATGATGGCGCAGTGGGATAACATCATTGGATGATCATTGTGTTTGCAATGACAACTTTGCAGCTTCGAATTTCATTATGAGCAGGAACTTAATATGCACATTTTCCCTCGTTTTGTTTCAAAATGGGGTACACGTGGTATGAAACGAAAAAGGTACCGAATCTCGAAAAAAGAGTTCAAAATTAATTTAAATCTGTAGGAAACTGAAAGGATTAACCTCGGTAAGTCGTTGAAAATTCGAAATCCACGATGTAAGACGCCGGACAATTATGTTATAATATAAATATGTGCAGACCAAAGACACAGTAAATACAAAGGAAATTTCTTTCGAACTTTCTTGTACACGCCTCGGCCAGCTACGCACACTAAAAATTCGGTTGTTGTATATTTAGCTGACAGGAAGATTGTTTTCATGGTTGTAGGTAGCTGCTGCTGTCGCATAGTACATTTTTAGAACGATCGGCTACTCGAAGCGCCTCACGCATTCACAATGTCATATACGTCTTACGTAATATAAACAATAAATCCTTTTTAAAAAGATCTTATCTTAATTTAATTTTCTCAGAATCCTGGTGCTCGAAGAGATTTTATCGAGAGCATACAATATTGCCAAAAGGAAATTTGATGTTTAGCCAGCGGCGTAAACATATTCTGTAACTTCTGCTTCATTTTATGAAATACAATCTCCTGATCGACCAGGGGCCCGTTGCAGAAAGAGTTTCGATCAAACGCAACAAAAAAAAAACTTGCGCAACTTGATTTTCAGCCAATGAAGCACCTGTATTCGGGACTTGCGTTTAAACGCAACTCTTTGAGCAACAGGCCTTTGAAAGAGTTGTGATCAAACGCAACTCCTAAAATCAAACACAACTTGACTTTCTACCAATGAAATGCATGTATTAAAGACTTGTCCTTGAATTTGTGAGTATATCTCTATCTGAAACAGTATGCAAGCGGTTAGATTTATACAAGGACAAAAGGAAGAAGTTTGCACTAGCAGTATAGCTTCGCTATATTGGGCTTCAGTTTCGTTTTGTTGTTCAGCGTACACAAGTTTGAAGATTTTTGTTTTTGGAACTTGTTTATCCCTCATAACTATGACGATTTAAAACATGTAATGTAGGTATACTTATAAGGGGCCCAACGATTGGTTCTTTTTCGCCCAGCCAAGGGGTGTGGGAGTTATACTCACACAACATTCACATCTGCAGACTCACTCAAGGGGGCGTTCCATGTGAACGTATTCAGGAATACCTTTTGGGAGTTGTTCTGATGCGTCACAGCATTGTTGCTTCCTCCTTGGCAAGAGACAGTTTTGAAGTTTGTTTGATCGTTGACCGACCATGTACCGGTGATTTGTTCTGTTCCTGTCCGTCTCATCTGCATGAAGATACCTCTAAACCCTGAGACGGATGGATCGAACGTACTCTTGGTAACGGTAACTGCAAACGTGGAATCACAGATTAGACCATTCATCTTTATTTTTTCCAAATTATTTAAAAAAGATTTCAAGGTGATGTTTATGAGGATATCTTGAAAATAGTGCTAAATGATACACAATTTAATATCATCCCTTTGTTTTTATACAATAAGAGAGAATCTATTTATCCTATGAATCTAATCATATTTTGACAAATGTTAAACGGTGCATTCATACACATTCAACAACAACAGTTTGACCAACCAAAGATCAGATTTCTATTATGATTGATGTTATCAAAAATGGTTGAGAATCTTCCATGCATCCAAGAACTGGGCCCAGATTCATAAAAGGTTGCGGAAATAGCAACTCTTGCGGGAGCCAATCAAAAATTAGAATTTCCACTGTTGTCATGGTAGTTGACATTCCAGCCAGACTTGCTATCATAGCAACGTTTTATGAAATGGGACCCTTGGATTCAGTCGTTTAAACCGTCGTAAGAAATCTAAAAACGGCAATTTAGAACACTTATCAGGTTTTACTCCAGTTTCAGCCTCTTCGTATGAATGATGCATTTTAAAGACAGACATGCCATTGTATGATTTATATAGATCATAAGTCAAAAAGCAACCTGAATGTGGTGTCATTCTTTATCGTAATTAAATAACACGGGTAATATTAATGAGTAACATGACCTAGACCTCTCTTTGTGATGTCCTTTTCCCCACTGTCTACATCTTGAAAAAAAGGTCATTGATGTAGGGACCGCCCCTCTCAAAACACAAATGTACTTACTGGTTAATGGTTGGCCAGGAGTGTACCGTGTACTGCCTACCGATATGAAGTATGGACTTGAATCAGATTGTGGCTCTACCTGATGGTTCGGTGTCATGGTATTGCATATATCGGGGTATTGACTGGTAGGTGCGCCACTAGGAAAGGCTTTGACGATGAGGAAATACCAGGACAACGAAGACAGTATATATATTGTTGTCAACATCCTGTTCCTTGCCATTCTGTTTGGGGAGATGTGGTAAGTCAATGAAATAAAGTAAGAAAACCAAAACAAATTCATTCTAAATACGCGAATTGAGCTAGGATTGAGTAAAAAACAGGCCTAAATTTCTTTTTTATTCTTCTTACAACATAGATCATATAGATCATATCATAATGGTTTTTGGTTCCTGGAATTGCATAGTTGGTTGTATGAGGGAAGATAACAATTGTCCCCAATAAGCAACAATATTATTGAAATACTGTTAAAAAAAATCTACATATCCTGTTCATATCTTTTAGAAGACAACCATAAAGATATTCTTTTTAATCGCACCGGTAACTTTTGGTTACAGTAAAAACGACATGAAAATGTAGGACAATGCAATGACAACAATTTTTTTTTCATTTTCTATGGTTGGACCATGAGTTAAAAATAAGCAAAATATATCTTTCAGAAATTTTCGACACATCACTTTAGATGATTGCTCATATCTTATATATCGAAGTAAACTATATTTACAATTAGAATGTCATACATACCTTTCAAGTTATTTTAGGCGGTCCCAGTGGAAGAAACATTTATTTGTAAATCTCCCACTTTCTTTGCAGATTTTGAGCAATTAATTCAAATGGGAGTGGTTGTTCCCCTTTGCAGTTATACTAGATTACCAATCCATTGTTCTAATACCATGGATCATGACAGCTCGATCGTCGCACACGTCTCATGGACATGTATTTTTGTTCGCATTTGCAATTAATATATTGTAGTCTGGATTCAATAAATAGACAAAAATATGTCGGGAATCTGAAATCACGAACGGATCCTTAAACCGGGTAATGAGGGCGAGAGAGTGAGAGAGAGAGATGGGCAAACATTCGAAACTTAAATAAAATGTGAATGAAAAGTGAAATGCATTTCGGATATTTCATATTGTGTCTACTATTTATAAATTTTGCGTGGAAGGAAGACCATATAGAGAATATTGATCGTCATAAAAACTTTTCACACGTGCGCGCCTCGCCTGTGAAAATATATATTCTACGTATTCATTTTGTCATTAGGTCTTTTAGGATAACAAAGAGAGAGATTCAATGACTGACGTGGAAAGTCTTAAAGCACACTGAGATACACATTTCATGTAGTATGTGCTACATAGTGATTACATAGTGCAATTTGTACTTGAAATAAAACTAAACGTGAATTTATGGCGAATATAAGCACGAAACAAAATGGATATAATATACTTGAGTGTATCCATGTGTAGGTGTAGCCATAAGGAATAGAAATGTGACATAAATTTAGATTACCGGTTAGTTTATATTTAGAAAATACTCACGTAAGTACAGGGGTCCGTTTCATAAAACTTGTTTCAATAACAAATTTAAAATAACAGTTATAAGCTACTGAAATCCTTCAACCTGATTGGCTGATAGGTAATTTGTTATAGAATTCTTGCATTTGTTATCATAATAAGTCTTTATGAAACGTGACCCAGATCTAAACCTGGGTTTACATACATGCGTAATTTGCGCCATTTCTTTGCTATTTTGAGTTACATTGTGTTTTATTTACCTTCATGTTATTGTTGTAATTAATGAAGCATTTTATTGTTTATATATTCATATTTTCTATCCATTATTGTAAAGCACATAGAGGGCTACTCTCTACAGAGTCCACTTTTCAAACAGTGGACTCGTGAATGAGATAGCGTACTTAACCATGTGTTTGATAAATAGGCCTACCCTCTACATTAAATACTTAAATAATTGAAAAATCGTGATTCGAAAACAAATAAGAAAAAAGTACAACATAAAAAAGATCTCAAGTCACAAATTATTATTTTACAACACGCCACAGAAATGTTTGGAAAGGATATACTTCTCTCTCTCCCTCTCTGCTTTTAGGTCTCCCTTTCCCCCTGTCTTGTCCCTGTCTAAAATATCGTATCTAAATTCTGCTCTTCTTTTTCACTGCAGGAACTATTTGGGAGATTATATTTTCCTTCCCTGGCCCTCTTTCCTGAGTACATCTCCATTCTTCATCTAAGATTATCATCCGCCACAATTTAACCTGAGAACACCTAGGCTTAGGCTTGTTTTTCTTTCATGTTATGTTGGCTTTTAACTTTATTTACTTTCATTTAGCAGGGTTTATGATTCAATATAATATTATTTAATATATGGCGTGTTATTGATGTAACACAAGTCTTCCTTGTCATTGATGCATCTATTTCTCCAATATTATAAATAGCTATTTATTCTTTTTTATGCACTACAAGAACTACGGCATTTACTTACCGCCAGCCTGGAATCTATGTGTCCACACCAGATAAGTGTTTATACAACACCAATTAGTATCAAAACAGCATCGGTTTGATTCCAAACTAGTGTTGTTTCAATACATCTCTGGTGTGGACAGGCCTATATAGATTCCGGGCTGGTGTTAAATTAACATTAATTACTGTGTGTATGTGTATTCAATTAGATGATCAAAGTGTGTGTCACCCCGTAAAGAGTCACACAATTCTTTACGTTTAATTTTCTTACTTTGTATTCTAAGAAGTATAAACGAGAATATAACACAAATTAAGATTAAAATCGAATTGTCATAGCTTTAAATATCCTGATCACCAGTTTTATATGTGTATTTGTCTTTCTAATTCTTTTTATAATTCCTAAAATTGGGAAATTAGAGCACATCGGAACAAAAACATGGTCGTACCCAGTACGACAATACACCAAACGGTGGACTGTACTTTTTCCAGAAGAAGAAGAAAAGTATTTTAAAAAGGAGAAGAAAAACCATAACAGGGAAATGGATTATCAACTTGAAACAAAAGTTTCTGAAATTTCATTGTAAATTATTCTTTCCATACTTATTTGGTGTTTTGAAAAAGACCATATCATGCAGCAGCCATATATCATGTGTGATAAGTGTTTTTTTTTAATTGACCGTAATCTAATGTATTACATATTTAACATAGACATGATAGAGGGCAGCATTGTAAAGAGTTTTTTCTACCATGTTGCAAGTGTTGCATTGCACGTAGCATTTTTAAGGAAAGAGACGCCACAATTCCAGCTGAATTTGAAACGCGCACTCGAAGATACATATTATTTCATTGATGTAAAACGAAATGGTTAGATATCCATCTAGATTTCCCTTGTTATGCACATCTTATACCCCAAAAGTTAGGGTTAGGATTAGGGTTCGCTCTAGACCAAAAGCTTTGATCTCTGGTAGTTCCACTGAACTCCGTTGATATTTAAAAGCTCCTCGAAACAGACGGCTGCCAGCTGCCTCGGATTGTCTGTCGCAAAAGGAACTCTTTTCCATAACCGGGCCACCGGTTTTACGGCCATGACAAATCAAACCGGCTTTATGCCAAATTTTATATGTTTACATTCATTATACAGTATATTTAGTTATATGGATGAAGTAAGTGTTTTGTTATAAGAAAATGAATTATTTTGAATTGAAATAAAAAAAAACATGTTTGGGGGTGGAACAGATAAAAGCCACCCTTTTCATATTATAAAAGATACAAAAACCAAAAAACAACAACAACAATTTCAGAATTAAAGAACATCTTTTCAATAATGAGCCGTGTCCGTTCTTGCGGAGTGATCTATAAATATTGAAATATTGGCACCCGTTTATTTTTTGAAATGATGAATTTAAACTAAAAATCAAGTCTAAAAACGATAAGTGTTTTGACTTAAAGCTTGCAGCATTGAATTGAATTGCTTTAATCGGTGTAATATTAGTTGAAGATCACTATTGTTGGCTGAGACATCCCGAAAATGTATTCAAGAGGATTTATTTGAAAACAAAGGAAACAGAAAGCTGGTTATTTTAATTAATATTATCACTCAATATTTTAATGTTTTTTAACCTCATCTTCATCCATAGATCTGAAGATTGAATGTTTACACCTGTTTATTAACACCGGCGTTCATTAAGTTACTACATGTAACATCGGCGCAAAAAAGTAACACATCTTATATGGATTTTATACAGTTCTGAGAATGACCGTTGATTAAATTGATAAACGATCAATTCGAGAAGCCTTTCTGAGAATATTTTTTTAGTTGTCTTTATTATGTTAATTCAAGTAAATACATCTATACAGTATCATCATTTTACGAGTAACATAGTGCAAATAAAGTAGACACAATTTTCCAATATTCATAAATATTCATTTAGTAGACTTACCATCGCTATTGAACATTTTTAGTTTAAATCACTTTGTTGTACTATGGAACCCATGTTAATTTTGTGCTACTCTGTACAGGATGAATACATTAGATTGAGTAAATAAGACACACAGTAGTACGATACTAGAACTAACATGGTACCCCTTCCAATGATTCTAACTCATTGATCCGTTACAATGATAACACAAGCAAGGTGTTTGATTATTAAAGCTAATGGCTACTTTGTAATGTAGAATAAAAATCACAACAATAAACAATGTAATCTTGATAAATCTGATTTTTTAACTTAGCTAACCTTCTAAGGAACAATAACATTTAACAAGTTAATTATTCAATATGCATATGTATATATGCATATATATATATATATATATGTGAAGTTATACATGTACAACAGCTTTGGCATCTCTTTTATTTAAATATTGTAAAGAAATGGATGCAAAGAAGAATGATAGGCGTAGCTTAAATCAAGGTTCCCCAGAACTATCTACCCTTTGGACAAATTGGTGATGCCGAAAAAATGTCTATAATTTCCTTTGTCGGGTGAAGGTGGGTTTTGAACAATGACAATATATATATATTTGTCTTTTAAAATGACGCTTTCAATTTTCCTTTTTATAACACGTTCGCATGAAGTAAATAACATCTAATAATGCCCTATAAAGAACATGTAAACATCAGCTAAGATATAAAGCGATTCTGGACTTGGTTCCTTTTGCAATTGAATGTCCTTTTTGCTTACTGCAGATAAATATAATTTTTTATTAAATGGAATCATTTTAGCATAAATAATCATAATAATAGTCATTACAAATTATATAAATAACAAGCATAAAAATAGCATAAAAAATCATGCGATGTTCTCCTCCACATACCAGCCAAAGACGATTCTCATTTAAAAAGCAAGTTAAAAGTAAATGATTCTAGTCTAATTCTTCTCTCCATACTGCTCCTGAAATACTGCCGGATTCAATAATTTTTTCTGCTTTATTACGTAATCAGAGAACATAGAGGGGGATCGAAATTGTGGCAACCAAGGTGCAGATGTTGTAGGTAATCTTGCTTCCATGTCCTGTTGTTGATGCTGAAGTAGAAGCTTGTGTAGTGACAAGCGCTGTTTAAGAAATGTTACAACGGTAAAGGTAAGAAAATTGCGTATTCTGATATGAAAATCGCATATCAACATAATCATTGATAACAATGTTCGTGATTGGTTTTATTTAGCGCTCTTCACACTCTGCGATCTTTCGTATTTCAAGTCTAGTAATAAAACAAAATACATCTCATTTAAGCATCACAAGTTCCTTGTGTGCTGATGATGTCACATCCCCACTTTCCGTTTTCTTACGTTATTACATAAAATCATAATTTTTTCATTATTTCATACTTGTGTGAATAATATGTCTCCCTTATAATGAAATAAGATGCAGCAATTTATATCTATTGCACTAAATCAGTTGTAAATCCAATTTTTCTAGTTCTTGGAGGAAAAAAAATGAATAAACCTAATTTCATATAATAAAATACAAAAGAACAAGTGGGGATGTGACATCATTAGCCCACCTTATTAATATTCATGACGACTGTTTTCACAAAATATTGCTAAACTTTAACATTCAATAACTTTGTTATTTGTTATCCGATTTTGATGAAATTTTCTACATTTTGCTCAGTGAATTATACTCTATTTATTAAGTTATAAATACTTTCAGCCCGGACAATCCCTTTAATATTGAGCAATTACTCTGCTGGCACTCCGATCCGAAATTATTAAGAACTTTATGATAAAAAAAAATGCCTTATGTTGTAATTTCGATTTAAATTACATGTACATCTATTAAGAAAGTCTTGAATCATATTGAACTTGTCATATTGTAATAGTAGGTCTATTTAGGCTTTTTATTTTTTTATCGCATGGCAGCGGATTATCATTCGAATGGAGTTGGGTTGTATGTAATACAGATATCTTACATGTTTCACATAGGGTACCAGTATATTCTGGAAGACAGGTGCAGGTGTACGCCTCACCACCAGGAATCCCATTGCAGGTTGCCCCGTTCTCGCAAGAGTTTTCCTCGCATGGACTGACAGCTACAGTTAAAATGTATCAGAATGAAAAGATAAAGTTCGAAATGACAGAGTCATGATAGTATTGATTGAACGTTGACAGTCTTAACGCTATTCGAAATTGAAATGAATAAAATGGTAAAGCAATGGTAATAGTATGCACCGCTTAGAAACACTGTATTCAGGGCTATATGAATGTTGCATATTTTTAAAATCATTATTGTTATTACTATTATTATTATCATTATTATTATTCTCACCATCATCATCATCATCATCGTTATTATTATTATCATTATTATTATTAACATTATTATCATCAAGAGCCCATCCCTCACAGACATACAAAAATACGTGCAGAATCAATCAAGAATTGAAATGACGTGAATGACCTGAGACGGAATATTTATTTTGGTGGTGTCACTTTGAAATGTCAGTACCCACCTTTTATCTCGTCTGGAAAGCTAAAAACCTTACTCGAGCTCTGTGCAAGCTTCTAACATAAAATTTATATTTTACTGACATTAGGAGTCAGGGATCATTAATTTGAATGCATATTTTCTATTTCTGCTCAATTTATATTTTGTTAAACGGTTCATTCTTTAACCATGCAAACGTTTAACGGGAATGCTATGCTAGATATTGTGGTAGACTATAAACATACCTGTTCCACATCGTGTGCCAGCATATCCCACGGGGCAGTTACATGTATACTCAGAATCCTGGTTACTGCCAATACAAGTTCCTCCGTTCATGCAGGGGTCAGAACTACAGGCAACGACTTTTCAGAAGTAGGGAGAAGAAAATGCTTCTTATCAATATATGCATACATGGTCAAAAGCATTTTGAATAATTAAAAAAAGAGCAAAAGTATCTTTATTTGATTAATTTGTTTGGTATATTTTTCACGTTGACCAAATCACACTTAACATATTACCTGAAGGCCCTATTACCACTCCCGACTGTTTGATAATTATTTTTTGTCCTATTTTCATTTTCTATTATCCGATGTGACATGAGGCAAATAAGCTCTATTCATATATTAGGCATTTAGTTATTCGGCTAAATGAAACAAGACTAAATGTTATAATCGCTGATCTGGTTTATAGACGAACCTAATTCATATTATGAGGCTATAGACCAAGGGTGATCTTCCGGTGTATTATAAAAAACAGGCAAATTTAATTGATCATACTAATTGCATTTATAAATCTATTTGGTCATTTGTAATCAAAGAGTGAACTCAGTGACGTTTTGGTTGAAAACTTTCAACACTTCATTGTAAATGATAAAACCCAAGACACATATTACACGAATAATAACCATTGGCATGGAGCGATTGGATTCATAAAAAACGGTATTGGGGCGGATCCGAAATTTCATAGAAGTGATGGCAGAAACATTTTTAACATTGTTATGTAGCCTTTTCCTAGAAAAATTTCTGCGTCTGAAACTGAATAGACATTTTCAGAATTTTATTGGGTTACACAGCCAATTTTTTTTTCCATCTACTCCAACCCCCTGGATCCGCGTTTGATAAAAGTTATAAATGTCATTGCTGATGAATTGCTGTTACATTTTACATTTTTGTTTTTGTTTATTCATGAATATCAAAACGTTATATTCTTCTTCTTTTCCCCATTTGATATCAATTATTCAGTTGTGATGTTTGCTGAGGAGAATTCTTACAAGTGATTTTGAGTTATGATTTTGCTGAGAGGTAATATGTAGTATATGTACGATATATCAAAAGTCAGCCAGGGGCCCATAACACAAAGCTTAGCAATGATCGTAGAACAATTTTTACGATTGATTCCATTGACTACAATGTGCAATCAATCGTGAAAATCAAGCTTAAGACCAATCGATAACCTTTGTGTTACGGGCCCCAGGAGTAAGGATCTTCATAAAAAATTTACCAAATATAAATCTTATACTATTATAGAAGTTTTAATTGCTTATTTCCGAATTATTTCCGAATTAAAAAAACACAATGAACTTGACTGCGTTGACCTGAATCCATAGGACCATATTCTTAAGTCGGGTTTAATCTAAACTCTGGTCTAATTTTGTGGTTTAACTATGGATAGCCAATTGTGACATAAATCTCTAACAGTAGAGTGTCATAGTATCAGCTCATTTGATTCTCAAATCATTCTTAATTGTCTGGAAATGACGAACAAGATAAATGTCTTCACCATTAAAGAATCAGGAAAGAGCACAGTAAAAATAAGAAACATCCCATGTGACCAAATTTTGACACATTTGACTTCCAGTAATTTTACCACAAAGTTAGACCACGGTCCAAGTTAAAGTTCAGAATATGGGCCATATACTTTTTTTCGAATTATATTTTATTTACCGTCTGCACATGTACGTCCCGTGTAACCAGTTCCACTACATTCGCACAAGAACTCTGTGTTTTGATCTACATTCTGGCACACCCCTCCGTTTAAGCAAGGCAAGGAATCGCAGGGGAAAACTTCACATGCAAGGAAATAACATTTAGACGGAGTTAATAGTTTGGAAAAGAATTTTTTGACATGCAAAGAAGAACTGTAGCAGTAAACATGGCTTATATTATCCTACTACAACCAGACAACTGCAACTCCCCAAACGACAATACTGCTACTGACTCCAACATGTTACTTCTACAACGAGTTCTACTGCTATTCTACTACTACTTATATAAAATAATGACTTTTTGCCATAATCTGTTTATTCAATATTAACCTAATCTTATTTGATTCAATGTCGTTTTACAATATTTCATGATCACATAAAAATATACACACACACACCCACACATTAGTACATCTACCAGTAAATTCCTTGACATCAACTTTGCCAAAATTCATTGTCACCACTGTTATCTCGATAACTCAGTTGTTTTGTTTTATTAGTTACTAATAAGAGCAAAACAACTGCCATTACTACTGTAGCAGTGATGTTTAAGTTGTAAGTATCATCATAGTCATCAGCATCAGCTACATTTTACATTTATATTTGTTGAATTATCTTACCCCTTAGTTCACAAAACCGCCCAGCTTGCCAAGGAGGACAGATACAATAGAAATTAAGCGAGCCTAATGCACCGCAAGTTCCTCCATTAAAGCAAGGGTTAGGGGTGCAAACATCCGCCTCTGTCATTTCTGTCGATATAAACCAAAATCGTTTTGGGAAATGCAATTTCTGTCGTGTTTTTTTTCTTTGTCTAGTGCTAAAATAGCGTTAGGTATAATTTGTGCTGCAGAATTTTGATTAACCCTATTGAGTCCAGGCATGTGATCTGACCCCAGATATGCGTTCACACCGTAACATTGTGTCAGAAATGGATGTCAGCAATGGGCGCTCAGGTTTTGGCCCCTCCTAGACCCCCTCAAAAAATACCCCCTTGTTCTATGTATATATTTTTTTACCCCAAGTTTCCCATGACCAGAAGTATGTTAATATGATAATCTGGGTATAAATTACAAAAATAATTATATAATTATGATTATAATTATAATTATAGGCGGTCGGAAAGGGGGCAGCTGACAACCCCCCCCCCTGTCGAAAATGCATCTGGTTTGTTAAAATTTACCCCATGAAGCCCATGAACCAAACTTGATATGAATTATAATAGGTATACGTAACAAAAATATGGAAGCATAAATACGTTTCCCTCGTTCCGTATTGAAGTTCCTTAAATGTTTGTTTCCAAGGTTTACAGTCTGTAACGAAACTCCCTACTGAATTCGTTAATCCCTGCCAGGCTGGAAAGACGACCCGGGGGGGGGGGGGTCTATTGTGTATGTAATTTGGATGATTTTGTCGACAATAACTGCTGAAGAGATTTATCAATGATGAAAAAATAATTTGTCGTATTCTGAGGTGTTATGACGATAAACAACTACATTCTTGATAGTATATACATACACGGATATTAGCATTGACAAAGTAAAGATACCCATTATCTTCCTTACCTTGGAAAAATGCTCACAATTATGTAAGGCATATAAGAAATTAACTATTTTCTTGTGTGAGAGGGTGTGTGTGTGTATGTGTGTGTGAAAAAAGATCATGCTCGTGACAAACACACTCTTAAAACCTTTCAGAATTTTGGTTAATATTGATCATTTTCATCTGTCGGACACATGTTTCCCAACAGATTCTTATACTTTGACCAATCCTTTTTGAGAGTTTTATGTTTATCCGTTACTTGATTTCCATTGTAATGTGAAGTACAAGAAATTCTTCTCTGACTAGTGTGCATATAAAGGAAACAAATACCTCCAGGGAAAGCCTTTGCTATCACATCATCATCATCGTCATCAACTTCATCATCACCAGCCCATTACCTTGATTGTCACATGTAGTACCGGCGTAGCCAGGCGCACAGGAACAGACAAATTCTGATTCTTGATTCACATCTTCACACGTCCCACCATTTTGACATGGATTGGAGTCACAAGGAAACACTGAGATGAATATTAAAAGAAATAGAATGGCAATTTTGAAGTAAGTTCTCATTTCATTAAAATAATGGAAGCATGATATTTATTCGTGTAGAATAAAAGAAACCACGAATATATCAACTCAATCTTCACAAAAAGATAAAATAGTTTGAAAACAATTAATATTTTTCAACTGAATTCCGATGTAGACTATTTTTGGCCAGTTTCTCAACATTTCAACTCTGTATTCATGACAACCTGAACTATCAAATCCAAAGGAGTCTATCCTTAACAGTGAAAGTCTAACACCAAATCCATTGTATTTTATTTGTTAAATTACCATGTAAACGTCAAATTTGCCACATAACTGTAGCAAATGACAAATCTGTATTATAGTTGAATACGAGTATTATCATCATAATCACGGTCATATCATACGATTCAAAGGAATATGTAAGGTTGGTCTAGAAGTACTTTTCTAATCATACTTTAAGAGTATAATGATTTAGATAACGCCGTTCATTACTTTGTAACAAAAGACTGCCAACGAATCATAATCAAAATCAAATATCGTTATCATATCGCAAACGATTTTCCACTAAGGTGTGCACTTGTTTGAAAAAATTATATATATACAGTACATGTATATATATATATAATAATCATATATACATGTATATATAACAGGTTGGTGGCATAAATCACAAAGATCAAAATAATTAATCGTCCTCAGCGTGATCATCACCCTTATTAATCTTCTTTACCACAATCAGTATTCTCACCAAGGTAATGACAGGTTGGTCCAGCGTATGGAGGTATGCAGTTACACATGAAGCTCCTACCTGATAGTTCGCATGTACCACCAGATAGGCACGGGTTCGGATCGCAGGCATTTGAAACTGATAAATAATATATGCATAATATTATCATTAGTATTATTATCATTATTATCATTATTATCATTAGTAGTAGTAGTAGTAGTAGTAGTAGTAGTAGTAGTAGTAGTAGTAGAAGTAAAAGTAGTAGTAGTAGTAGTAGTAGTAGTAGTAGTAGTAGTAGTAGTAGCAGTAGCAGTAGTAGTAGTAGTAATAGTATTAGTAGTAATAGTAGTAGCAGTAGTAATATTAGTAGCAGTAGTAGTCGTATAGTAGTCGTAGTAGTATAATTATTATCAATGGAAAAGATTGCAAAGTTTTGCTTGCTTATTTCCGAAAAAAAAAACACAATGAACTTGACTGCGTTGACCTGAATCCATAGGACCGTATTCTTAAGTCGGGTTTAATCTAAACTCTGGTCTAATTTTGTGGTTTAACTATGGATAGCCAATTGTGACATAAATCTCTAACAGTAGAGTGTCATAGTATCAGCTCATTTGATTCTTAAATCATTCTTAATTGTCTGGAAATGACAAACAAGATAAATGTCTTCACCATTAAAGAATCAGGAAAGAGCACAGTAAAAATAAGAAACATCCCATATGACCAAATTTTGACACATTTGACTTCCAGTAATTTTACCACAAAGTTAGACCACGGTCCAAGTTAAACCCGAGTTCAGAATACGGGCCATATACTTCTTTTCGAATTATATTTTATTTACCGTCTGCACATGTACGTCCCGTGTAACCAGTTCCACTACATTCGCACAAGAACTCTGTGTTTTGATCTACATTCTGGCACACCCCTCCGTTTAAGCAAGGCAATGAATCGCAGGGGAAAACTTCACATGCAAGGAAATAACATTTAGACGGAGTTAATAGTTTGGAAAAGAATTTTTTGACATGCAAAGAAGAACTGTAGCAGTAAACATGGCTTATATTATCCTACTACAACCAGACAACTGGAATTCTCCAAACGACAATACTGCTACTGACCCCAACATGTTACTTCTACAACGAGTTCTACTGCTATTCTACTACTACTTATATAAAATAATGACTTTTTGCCATAATCTGTTTATTCAATATTAACCTAATCTTATTTGATTCAATGTCGTTTTACAATATTTCATGATTACATAAAATACACACACCCACACATTAGTACATCTACCAGTAAATTCCTTGACATCAACTTCTTTGCCAAAATTCATTGTCACCACTGTTATCTCGATAACTCAGTTGTTTTGTTTTATTAGTTACTAATAAGAGCAAAACAACTGCCTTTACTACTGTAGCAGTGATGTTTTAGTCGTAAACATCATCATAGTCATCAGCATCAGCTACATTTTTGATTTATATTTGTTGAATTATCTTACCCCTTAGTTCACAAAACCGCCCAGCTTGCCAAGGAGGACAGATACAATAGAAATTAAGCGAGCCTAACGCACCACAAGTTCCTCCATTAAAGCAAGGGTTAGGGGTGCAAACATCCGCCTCTGTCATTTCTGTCGATATAAACCAAAATCGTTTTGGGAAATGCAATTTCTGTCGTGTTTTCTTTTTCTTTGTCTAGTGCTAAAATAGCGTTAGGTATATTTTGTGACTGGAGGCTGCAGCATTTTGATTAACCTTATTGGGTCAGTGGAATTTGACCCCAGACATGTGTTTATACTATGACATTGTGTCAGAAATGGATGTCAGCAATGGCCCTTCAGCTTTTGGCCCCTACTAGACCCCCTCCAAAATACCCCCTTGTTCTATATTTTATTCTTTACCCCACGTAGCCCATGACCAGAAGTATGTTAATATGATAATCTGGGTATAAATTACAAAAATAATTATATAATTATGATTATAATTATAATTATATGCGGTCGGAAAGGGGGCAGCTGACAACCCCCCCCCCTGTCGAAAATGCATCTGGTTTGTTATAATTTACCCCATGAAGCCCATGAACCAAACTTGATATGATAATAGGTATACGTAACAAAAATATAGAAGCATATATACGTTTCCCTCTTTTCGTATCAAAGTTCCCTAAATGTTTGCTTCCAAGGTTTACAATCTGTAACGAAACTCCCTACTTCCCTACTGAATTCGTAAACCCCTGCCAGGCTGGAAAGACGACCCGGGGGGGGGGGGGTCTATCGTTCAATGTTCACCAAAAGATTCGTTACCTTGACCTATCCTTTTTAAAAGTGTTTACTTTATCCGTTACTCGATTTCCATTGTAATGCGAAGAGCAAGAAATTCTTCTCTGACTAGCGTGCATATAAAGGAAACAAATACCTCCAGGAACAGATTTTGCAAACACATCATCATCATCGTCATCATCGTCATCATCATCATTATCATCATCATCATCATCATCATCGTCATCAACTTTATCATCACCAGCCCATTACCTTGATTATCACAGGTAGTACCGGCGTAGCCGGGCGCACAGGAACAGACAAATTCTGATTCTTGATTCACATCTTCACACGTCCCACCATTTTGACATGGATTGGAATCACAAGGAAACACTGAGATGAATATTAAAAGAAATAGAATGGCAATTTTGAAGTAAGTTCTCATTTCATTAAAATAATGGAAGCATGATATTTATTCGTGTAGAATAAAAGAAACCACGAATATATCAACTCAATCTTCACAAAAAATATACTAGTTTGCAAGCAATGAAGCTCTTTCAACTGAATTCCGATGTAGACTATTTTTGGCCAGTTTCTCTGCATTTAAACTCTGTTTTGATGACAACCTGAACTATCAAATCCAAAGGAGTCTATCCTTAACAGTGAAAGTCTAACACCAAATCCATTGTATTTTATTTGTTAAATTACCATGTAAAAGTCAAATTTGCCACATAACTGTAGCAAATGACAAATCTGTATTATAGTTGAATACGAGTATTATCATCACGGTCATCCCATACGATTCAAAGAAATATGTAAGGTTGGTCTAGAAGTACTTTTCTAATCATACTTTAAGAGTATAATGATTTAGATAACACCGTTCATTACTTTGTAACAAAAGACTGCCTACGAATCATAATCAAAATCAAATATCATTATCATATCGCAAACTATTTTCCACTAAGGTGTGCACTTGTTTGAAAAAAAAAAAATTTATACATGTGTATACATATATATAATAATTATATATACATGTATATATATATATATATATATATATATATATATATATATATATATAACAGGTTGGTGGCATAAATCACCAAGATCAAATTAATTAATCGTCCTCAGCGTGATCATCACCTTTATCAATCTTCTTTACCACAATCATTATTCTCACCAAGGTAATGACAGGTTGGTCCAGCGTATGGAGGTATGCAGTTACACATGAAGCTCCCACCTGATAGTTCGCATGTACCACCAGCAAGGCACGGGTTCGGATTGCAGGCATTAGAAACTGATAGATAATATATGCATATTATTATTATTATTATTAGTAGTAGTAGTAGTAGTAGTAGTAGTAGTAGTGTAGTTGTAGTAGTAATAGTATTAGTAGCAGTAGTCTAGTAGTCGTAGTAGTAGTAGGGGTCACTGTAGTAGTCCTAGCAGCAGAAGAAGTAGTAAAAGAAGTAGAAGTAGTACGTGTAGTAAAAGTGGTAGTAGTAATAGTAGTAGTAGTAGTAGTAGTAGTAGTAGTAGTAGTTGTAGTTGTAGTTGTAGTTGTAGTAGTAGTAGTAGTAGTAGTAGTAGTAATAATAGTAGTAGTAGTAGTAGTAGTAGTAGTAGTCGTATAGTAGTCGTAGTAATAGTATAATTATTATCAATGGAAAAGATTGCAAAGTGTATGACAATTGACAATATCAAGGATAAAGATAATGCAACCACTTCAACGCCCGGGATTGACAAAGTTAACTTAAAAACTATTAAAAACTAAGTATAATATTGAGATCATATAAACGATAAGCATGGAACCCACATATCAATGTTCAACTCAAACAATGAATGCATGCAATTTAAACAATTCTTGATCAGTTCATAAATATAGTAAGGCAGGCCGATGATCAATGATTACCCTAAAATTGTTTTATTTTTATAGATTTGGGAAGTAGGTCCAAATCCTTGTACTTTTGAAAAATTAGGATGACATTTCAAAATTGTAACCATGTGTAAGGCCTATACACACACACACGCACACACCCTAACACACATATATACATATATTTATATATATGTGCATATATATATATATATATATATATATATATATATATATATATATATATATATATATATATATAAGAGTTTATATATATATATGAGTTTATATTTAAGATAATAACTCCCCCCCCCAAAAAAAAAACACGGCCTTTTCGAAATATAAGGTTGTTTTTTATGTTTACTCAAATCATCTTGATTTGGGGGTAAGACTTCCCCCTCCCTCATTCAAACGGTCAACCATACACATAACATGTATGCTTATGGTTGTTCCAGACTCTTAGGGCACTCACTCATCGGCGTGCAATGCATTCTGGACAGAGTAAAGATTACATGACTTTATTGATTAGAATAATTCATAAGAAATAGACAAAATGTTTGTATATCAAAGAATAAATGATAGAAATAATGCTAATGTTCATACTCTTTCATAGTTAAGGCCATTGAAAGACTAGACTGCATTTAAAAAAAATCTTATTTCAATTATTACTATCCACAATGCAGTTCTGGTTTTTCTCGCATACCGAAATTATGGTTAGTCTTATTTCAGGACAATAACTTTCGTCAAATTTTCCAGCCCCTGGTCCCCCTACCTTTGGGGTGAGATTTCCGCCCTTGGAGAAACCCCCATTAAAGATGGGATTGTGTTCTTTTTTTAATCCCATATTACAAAGAATCTTACTCCCTATCACAGCTACATGTATGTGGCAAGAATGTTACCAAAATCCACCCCCCTAGGTTTGAGGTTGTTCGATCAAGATTAATTAATTACCCCTTCATGAAATATATCTGGGAAAATGCTAAAAGATCCCTATTTCAATTATTTCTAGGATTCTTTTTCTCGGAACTGTGCCCTCTGAATAGTGGCAGTGACCTTTATAAACCTTCAGCATTATCGGGTACGGATGATTTGAAATTATTACCATGGCTAAGCGCGATCTTATCAATGATTTCACATTTTTTAAATAGCAAAATTACTTACTTTGAACATGTTGAATCGTGGGTCCTTGAACCATAACCCAAAATGTATTGTACTGTTGTACAAGTGTACCGCTGTATTAGGGATGGAAAACACACAATGTTATCAATGTTTTGACATTGCGAAAAAAATCACAATTTAATGACGATGCAATTTGACATTTATTTAGCATTTGACAAAGATAATGGAACTCAAAGACTGAGCAACTTCAAGGTACATGGAGCAGATGGAACAGCCCTGCGTGACCCGACACGCAGAGCCGTTGGACTGACGTCTGCCGGCGCCGACAGTTAGTCGGGAACAGACGTTAGTCCGACAGCCCTGTGCTTGCGTAACTGACAATTTATTTTTTTCCCCAACATCTCAGACTCCGCAACTTTATTTACACCGACACACAGGTTTACATATTTAAAACCTCGTCGACCCCGTCCCCTACTCTCTCTGACTTGCTCCTTTTGTTTTCCTTTTCTCTCTTCCTTCCTTTCTTTCTTTCTTTCTTTCTTTCTTTCTTTCTTTCTTTCTTTCTTTCTTTCTTTCTTTCTTTCTTTCTTTCTTTCTTTCTTTCTTTCTTTCTTTCTTTCTTTCATTCTTTTATTCTTTCTCTCTTCCTATTTCTCTTTCTTTTTCTCTTCCTCTTCTTTCTATTTTCTCTCTTCTTTCTCCTTTTTAAAAACCCCTTTTCTCCATTTTTCCCGACGGCAGCGCAGATTTACCGACGATATCCAGGGGTAGTGTGGGGGGGGGGGGGTGTCGCACCCCATCCCCTATAGCGACGCTCCTGCTTCGACTGCGATCAATTGAAATGAAATGTGTTCACATTTCTATAAACATTAAGTACGGAATTTATACAACGACAGGAAAGTTTTATAAATTACAATATATAAAAATATTACAGGTAAACTATATATTTTTTACAATTATAATGTAAAACTGGACGTGTGATCGACCGATCTTCATTCCATTTAATCAAATGAAACATTCATTTATTTTTTTATATAAATTATACAAATCAATAATACCTCACAAAACAATGAATGCATATACAGTATGTAAATTATGTACAGTATGATATGGAAGAAGGCGCAAAAGCCCAGAAAGCAGGTGTTTGTGTAGGGATACGCCTGTAAAACTATTGACTAAACAACAAAAGAAAGGGCTGGTATAAGAGAAGAGAGGAGAAGAAAAATAGAGAGGCGAGCATATGCACGATATCGGGTCTTGAAAACGGGAAATTTGATAACAACTCTTATCTGAAGTCAGTAGCTAAAGTATAAATCCGATCCGTATTTCTTCATTTATTTCGAACTTGACATTATTTTGCTTTGCAGTAAGATCATATACTCTCTCTTTCTCTCATTCACAGTAACATGGATTTTCTCTCTTTCTGTTTTTTTTTAAGTACTAGTACAAGCTAAATTATACATTTCTAACTCACACGACCTTGACATCAGACAGTTTGGTTGCAGGTGCATTCCACTTAAATGTGTTGGTCAGACCTTTGGGGACAGAGTTTTTGTGTGTAAGCGCGTTATTTGATGCCCCATCGCATGACACAGCCTGGAAGTTAGTGGTATCCTCCACGTTCCAAGTCCCCACAATAGCATCGTCATCTACGTTCCTCATTTGCAAGAAGATTCCTTTAAAAGGATCCGACATAGCATCTGTGGAAATGGAAACTGCAAGAAGAAAAACCAGGCAACGAGGATCTCTCATAAAAATCGAGTTTACAACAAATTGCAACGACGAAGCAGTTTCGGTCCTAATCGATTATATGTAGCTTTGATAAAATAGACCTAGATTTGATCTGAAATATGGAAAGTGAATTGTGATTTGCTGACCCCGGGGTAATGAAAAGAACTAGAAATATCTCAAATGAAGTCATTTTAGTGGAACCCGCTAATTTTCTGTCTCAGCGAAAAACAGTATTCACTTCGCCCTGTTGTAATTTTAGTAAACATATTAAGTCGTTACATTTTATTTTTAAGATGTCAAAATTTAATTTAATCATAATTGTGTAACGATGTCAGATTTCATGTTTTCGATTTTGAATGAAAATGTTGTTATTGCTATGGACTTGTTAATAAATGTACAAACTACTATAAAAATGTTATTCAGATACAAGTTAATGTAATACCTGTGACTTGTTGACTGGCTGAGAAGGTGTTGACATCTGCCGTTATAGTATAGGGAATAGGTTCACTCGAAGAGCCGATATAATGACCGATAGGGATCATTGAGGAGCATATACCAGGGTTGTCGGAGACAGGAGCTCCTGTAGACTTGGCCTCACAGACCCGCAGGGAAGAAGCTGTCAGTATCGCAATCACGACCAGCCTAAACCCACTCTTCACTAAATTAGCACTCTCCTTCATGTTTATGATGGGATGGCCACTTTACTTCTTACTTTAAAGGGCAGAAGAAAATATCAATTTGGTGTTATTTAATTAGAAACAAAAAAATCTCATTTTGTTAAACCCACACACGAAGCCGACCGATGGCACATCTTTGAACATAACGTAATAGGTTTGATTGGTCTGGAACATTCTGTTGATGCGACTGCGGCATGCATACACGACGTGTTACCGTGTTACTGTAGAATTTAATATGCCGTTTGGAGGAAAATCTTCTCTTAACTTATGATATTATACAGGGGCTTTATTGGCCAAATAATTTTGAGAAGCACATCATGGTGCATGGCAAAATTTCTAAAAAATTGCGAGCAAACGATTTTTTCCCCACTTCCCCCTCCCCTTCCTGCACGCCAGTAACATAGTAATCGTTAAATCGTTTTTGTTGTTTTCATATAACCAAATACAAAGGAAAATTTGAGTGGATTACGTCATCGTTTCCCTAATTGGAATACCGACCAGGATGTGCATATATCTGTTTTTGTCAAATTAAAGAAACTCTCAAAACAAAGTTACTTTGTTTTCTTAAATCAGATTTTTGATATTGTCAGTGTAACGTTTATTTGATTTTTCTACTCTGTGGCTTGCCTTTGAAGTGAAATACTAGCTTTCGAAGGATTATAAACTTCGCATCCGTTATATACAGTACGTGAGGCACAGATCATAAAATGCAATTGGAATCACGGGCGGATCCAGGATTTTCCAACAAAAGGGATGGGGCACATTTCACATCTTCCCGAGAAAAAAAAATTGACAAGCAAAAATAAAGGTCTTCTCTTTCAAAGGGGGGGTGGGGCACACTTTTGTTTTAACGGCATTTTTACATTACAAGATTGTGCCTCTCAACGGGGAGGGGGGGGGGGGCACGGGCCGGTTGTGCCCCCACCCGGATCCGCCAGTGATTGGAATAATGAAGTGTTGCTGATAGTATAGACCTTCATAAATCATTTTATTAATCGGTCACTAAGTGAAAGATGCCAGAAATGTTTTTTTTTTAATTGTTAATCAAGAATAGACAAAATCAATTTTAATTACTTGGGTAAATAATCTTAAAGGTTATCGTTGATTAAGTAATGTAAAAAGCTTAACCACCTAATCGACAACTTTGAGAATGAAACTAACCTTTATTATGCGATTCCTTCCTGGTAATCTCCGAAGTGAAGACAATAAACTTTATATGCCCAACGGAGATATGAATTATGCAGTATAAAATTGATACATTTTATATAAATAATATATTCCTAAATACCAAAACCAATATGCTGCAAATACTGCGATGAGGAATAGTGTTGAAGATATTTCTACGTACAAGACCATTTCATTTTTTTTTTAATTGATCAGATTTTGTTTAAATGCGATCAAGATAAAATGAATGAGTTGAGTAATTTATTCCAGACTACTCTGTTTGACTAATAATAACAACCCCTTTAATGCGAAAAGAGGATAAATTCATGATATTTGATAATTCAAAAAATCAAAAAATAAAGACTAGTGGCTTGAAAAAGAGATAATGACTAGCCGCGCCGTCTGCCATGTCTGCGAAACCTGTGAAATTCGTTACCTCCTTTCTCTGGCTATCTCATCTGCAAGGTCATTGTTTCTATTACTTTTCTGTTATTTTACTGAATATATTGTGATTTCATTTATGGGCCATTGGAGATTTTTTTCTCATTTGAATGGCCATTATAAGCTTCCACTTACATAGTGGAGACTAAATTATATAGAGCGCCCAATATACGAAATAACATTCGTAATGCATATTTCAAATAAATTGTAAACCTAATAAAGATACTTTTGACGAAAAGAAAACTTTTCACCATATTGAATAAGGGAAGGGGTTTCTTACTTTTGATGAACATATGCCTCAAGATTGCACACAATGTCAATGAAAGAGACAATCAAACTTTTAACGAAATTTAATGTTTAAAGTCTTATGGAGGTTTTGTTTAATTCTGCTTTGTGTTTTTTTAATGATACTTTACAAATGGCTCCAGAGTGACACTAACAATTTAATTCAATTCTTACAGGAACACACGACAAAATAATCATAATATTAACACACGCCAAAATAATTATCAGATTATATCAGCAAATTTTGCTTAGTGCTCATTCAACGGTGAAATTTAAAGTGAGGGTTGTTTCGCATTATAGAAAGTTCATTTTCTAAGCCTCTGAACATGCCTCATATTTGGAAATCTGAAATTCGTTCTTATAAAATGGAACCAAAGTCATGGTTTTATGCTTGTCACTTTGCCTTCTGACTGTGCTCAGTGTAGTTTCCCGTGATATTCACTTAGAAGGTATAGCTTTTTAAACATTTCCTTCACGCATATGTACTACAATTAAGATTAAAGCAGCCAATTTCAATGCAAGATTAATTCATTAGAAAGATCGGGAGAAAGTGAAGTGTAAAGCGAACGTAGTATAGGGAGATGTTGGATTTGTTTCCATTTCTTTATTTTCTAATTCAATCATTAATTATTCATAATATTTATTTTGTTTGTTTGTACTTGTTCATGTCAATCTTCAATCTCGTGATTTCATGTATTTCTGAAAGAATTTTCATTTGAAAATCCTTCCCTTAATCTTTAACAAGATGTTCATGAATAAACCTATAGTCATAGTAGTTGTGTACCGCATACATGTACATTCGTAATTCCGAAGGTTCGTTATTCCGAAGGTTCGGACATTCCGAAGGTTCGTTATTCCGAAGGTTCGTATTTCCGAAGGTTCGTAATTTCGAAGGTTCGTTAGTCCGAAAACGAAGTGAGGTTCGTAATTCCGAAGGTTCGTTAGTCCGAAAACGAAATGATTAACGAACCTTATTTCATTTTCGGACTAACGAACCTTCGGAATAACGAACCTTATTTTGTTTTCAGATTAACGAACCTTCAGAACAACGAACCTTATTTCGTTTTCGGATTATCGAACCTTCGGAATACCGAACCTTCGGAATAACGCCACAAATGTTCGGATTAACGAACCCTTTAAAGTTTTCGGATTAACGAACATCGAGGTATAGGCAATTTAGGTGTTTCGGAATTACGAACCTTCGGAATTACGAAGTGTAACCGTTGTGTACCATCCCCGAGACTTTCGATGCTTTGTGCTATTAACCGGTAAAAGGGCCAGGGAGTACCAATACAACGTAGGACGCAGGCATTTCCAGCTTTGTAATTGAACTTAAAACGGCATGATTCACTCGTTTATAAATAATTCTCATCAGAAAACATGATCATGAACAGGCCTATAGTTGTGTATAATCCCTTATATACTTCCGATGAAGCCTTGTGCTATTAATCGGTAAAGGGGGAGCGCCAATTCTCCGTAAAGCACCGGCCTTTCCATGCACCTTATGTAATTGTAGGCCTACTTAAAACGGTGTAAATCACTTTTTTAAAATTACTCATTAATCACTCACTAATTACTCATCAAAAAAAGATTAAGAGATATATGACACATAGTCTTCACAAACGATATATATCCAGCCATTTGGCATGGCGAACTCCAAAAGAGGGAGCGTAAATGTACTTCTAAACGTAAAAACCCTAAGCTACTCCCTTATCATAAGAGGGACCTTTGGGGTGAACTGTACATCCTTGCATTATAGCTCCTTCCGGAGTGAACTCTGCATTTTAAAGACATATCAACTCCCCAAAAGGGTACAAATATGGAAACACTTTGACACCCCAATTTTTTTTATAAAAAAAAATAATTTAAGATAATTTACATGCCATTATAATAAGCCAGTTCACGGTTAGCTCATGATCAACTTTTCTCCAATGACCTTTGTGATTTTTCATTAGGATAAGCACTATCTATTTCAAATGTAGATGTTGCGTAAGCTTTACTGGTAGAGTATTCAAATTCTAAGAACAAAAGGCATTGTATAGTCCAGGTGACTAGAATAGTACATCAGGGATAAAGTTTGGAAATCTGTTTTATTGTCTGCCTTTGGCACATTTGACTATTGTTTAGGCTACTGTCAAATACCAGTGATTATGAAGGCTCTATTTATTACTCTTCAGCTTGGATGTGATAAATATTTTGAAAGGAATACATGAATAATCATCAAATCACAAATGCCTATGTCAGTGAATTTGAAAGCCACCTTCATGGTTGTCTCCAATGACCTTTTTCTGCTCGTGCGCAGTTTACAACCGTGAACAGGCTTATTGATTTCAGTTGCCAACTTCTTATTTAAGCCTTTCTTAAAGTCGTATGTATAGGCCTAACTTTAACGAAAGTGTCTGTGAAACACCCCTCTACAATTTGGACCATTATATCTTCTCTGTGTCTTTTTGTTTTGGTTCCACACCTCGACTAGGAAGAAATGACATTGGCGGACGTGCACGAAGTGTCATCTTCCCATCGTTAGTTTAAATGTTGAAAGCATAGTTGACAAGGATAACAATTGCAAAGAAAAACAAATTGGTTAGTCTCCCCATTGTGACAATAGCAACAGTGATTTATACAGAAACAGTCATTATAACAAAGAAGTCTCTTTTGTATTATAGGCCTACGTCAGGTCGAGTTTCTTTTTTTTTAGAGGCATAGTCTACAGTTTTGATTTTCATTTTCATTGACACTTGATCTATCTAAACACATAACGCACATATAAAGAAAACAAGTCTTTTTTATTTAAAGGTGGGGGGGGGGGTGGTGGTTGTATCGACGTTAAATTCGTATTCCCTGTAATAACCTCATAAACTGTTCACAAGAAAAGTTTTACTCTGGAAAATAGCGCTCTTGAATTGAATAGAAGTTGCTCGTAAAAACTTTACGCTCACTCGCAAGTGTAAACACCTGAGAAGCTGAGAAACAACACACACATAATTGCCAAATTTGTTTCCCTCATTGCGAAACGAAATCGCAGGCCATACCACGGCGGATATTCGGATAATGTGTTTTATTTTCGCATGGTTTCAAAGCTCTCTTGCATGTTTAAACCATGCTTTCAGGGGGCAGGGGTCGAGAAGTCGAGCTCATATAATATATACACCGTCCTCAGCTGCCTATATTGATTAGACTCCCACCTTCTCGCAGCCTTCGATATGCAATTTCCATTGTATCGAATCTACCATCCTCACATAATTTTTTCAGCCCAAATAGGCCCCAATACATACATGTAGGCGCCTTTTTGGGTTTGAAAAATATGTATATTTCAAAGTGGCTGAAATATAGAAATATTAACAAAACAAAAATGAACATTAGTAATTCCCTTTCTTGTCATGGCCTTGTCATGTTGATGTTATTACTTTTGGGGAACGTTTCATGAAAGGACTTGTCAGACGTTTTATTTGACAATTGTAACAGTGCCTCTCAGCCGATCAGAATCAAGGAAAGTTGTCAGAACTGACAACTTGTCAGACAAAAATGTTGATGAAACACTCCCCAGATATAAAGCAGAGTTCATATTCACGAGTGTTTTTCATGAGCATTACGTATTAAGATGGCGGGGAATCAGAGCCTTCTCATGTATAATACATCTATGCCCACATTATCTGGTGGAACTACCATGCACTGCTGGAGTTAACAAGTGTTCTTTTTACCAGGCAAAATGTTATTGTCATAATTGTTCACATTCATACTGTTCAGCACGGATAATTATCTTTTTTTTCTATTCCACAAAAATATTTCAGGCAATTGTTCATCCTCTCCCCTTCTAGTTCAGATTGAAAAGGTATATTTTAAGCTTTGTCCTTTTTCACGCAAGAATAATCCGCTTGAAACCGATTTTCTACGTCAGCGCTGGTAATCAATTAAGAAGTCATTACAAAATGATAAAAGGGTGTTTTCGCTCCAAGACTCACCACGAATTCAGGAACATAGAAAATGTATTGCCAAATGCCCTTCATGATCACAATGAACGTCCAAGAAGTATTTGTCGAAAATTGGTGAATCAAATCAGCAGTTTTGTCCTGGACTCTGGACAAACGACATATATTTGCAATTTTTCGTCAGCAGGACGATACTGCTGTCTAGGTTCACCAATTTTCGACAAAAACCTCCCAGCTGTTCTTTGTCATTTGGCGGGCGTTTTCAATGCATTTACTCTGTTCTTGAATCCGTTGTGCGTCGGTGCGAAAAGTCCCTAATACCTAGACCGACGTGGGCCAGCTAACTGATGTGCACAATATATGCAAAAGCATTGCTTATTATGGCCGGATATACTAATATAATAATAGCAGGGCCCGCTGGGAGAACAGTTTTCGGAACTGAAGTGGCTACCCTGGGTAAATATGCCGATATTATTATTATTATTATTATTATTATTACTCCAAAATAACTGGTGGGTGTTTCGTAAAGTTGTTCGTAAGATAAGAGCGACTTTGAGAACGACTGGTGATCCTTTCTTTTGGTAAATGGTATACACCATTGGCGATGGTTTAGCTCGTAAGAAAGGTTCACTAGTCGTTCTTAAAGTAGCTCTTAACTTACGAACAGCTTTATGAAACGGCCCCCTGTTCTCTTTAATGCAATATGAGTTTTTTGTTAAAGATGAGGAAATGGTTGTGTACATGCAAAGGTCCCGCCATCACATTCACGCTTCAATGGAGGAGAAACACATAATTACATGTAGGTTTTGTTGGCTCCAAAGTCTCCGAGGAAAAATGCCGCAAAATCATTGGACATACGAAAACCAATTATTTGATTCAATGTACAATGACTGCATGATCTGCATCAAACTTCCTCCCTTTGAAAAAAAAATCTTTAAACATACTTGTTCATTTTGAAGCATTTATTAAAGGTTTTATATCAAATCTATGAGATTATTGTTCATTTGCAGAATTATAGTACATTAACAGTTCAACCCAAACAAAGCCATGCCATTTTACTGTATTGCCTGAGGGTATGTGAGCTTTACTCTACAAAATTCGTAAACAATAGAGGCACAATGAGCGGTACCTGATGGTACAATTGTCTTCGTCGTCAATTTTACTCTGACTGGTATACTTCTCCGACTGCCGTCAGCCATCTTTATCTTAAAGACTACCGGGTGCTCCGGCAATATATATTATGATCAAGAAAACTTTGATCTTCGGCACTCAACATTGAAGAGATATTTCAATCCCTCATTATCATAATCACCATTGTCATCCCCATCATCTTCATCATGATCATCGTAGTCGTCATCATAATCACACTCACAATCATCATCGTCATCACCACCCCGACATGGTCATCGCGACTATCACTATGCCATCATATTGAGAAAACAATATTCAAGGGGATGGGGAATTCGAATATCCTACTAATTATTAAATACATACAATGCTGTATGTAGGCCTAGAATCATTGCAATCATTTCCTCTCCTCGTCATCATAATAATCCCCATCATCATCATCATCATCAGACATTAGTATCATTACCATAGACATTGATGTCAAGTCACCACGCTCACATTTTGTTTATTCACATATTTTTCTAGTTACCTGTTATTCATTCTTGTATCTTTCACCTCTTGTGAATTAATGATCCCCTCTTTCCTATCCATGGATCTGTCTAATTTTTCTTTCCTTCACTCTAGTAACAACTTACTCAAATTAAATAGACATGTTGAGAGATTTTTTTTTTACAATATGATTTATGACTGTAATTCTGGTCGATTATTTGGCTGAAAAAGCAAAAAAACTTTTGATTAAATGTATTAATGTTTACGAGCATCTTTCCGTATTCAGATTCAGATTCATTTATTTAACACCTCCTTTAAACTACATAAAAATACATAAATACAAATAAAATACCTATACAACAGAACAGGTATTGACAAGTATATAGTATAAGTAATCAAAAAACAGATAAAATATATTTTTTCTAGTTACCTGTTATTCATTCTTGTATCTTTCACCTCTTGTGAATTAATGATCCCCTCTTTCCTATCCATGGATCTGTCTAATTTTTTATTTCCTTCACTCTAGTAACAACTTACTCAAATTAAATAGACATGTTGAGAGATTATTTTTTTTTTACAATATGATTTATGACTGTAATTCTGGTCGATTATTTGGCTGAAAAAGCAAAAAAACTTTTGATTAAATGTATTAATGTTTACGAGCATCTTTCCGTATTCAGATTCAGATTCATTTATTTAACACCTCCTTTAAACTACATAAAAATACATAAATACAAATAAAATACCTATACAACAGAACAGGTATTGACAAGTATATAGTATAAGTAATCAAAAAACAGATAAAAAATATTTTTTCTAGTTACCTGTTATTCATTCTTGTATCTTTCACCTCTTGTGAATTAATGATCCCCTCTTTCCTATCCATGGATCTGTCTAATTTTTTCTTTCCTTCACTCTAGTAACAACTTACTCAAATTAAATAGACATGTTGAGAGAATTTTTTTTTTACAATATGATTTATGACTGTAATTCTGGTCGATTATTTGGCTGAAAAAGCAAAAAAACTTTTGATTAAATGTATTAATGTTTACGAGCATCTTTCCGTATTCAGATTCAGATTCATTTATTTAACACCTCCTTTAAACTACATAAAAATACATAAATACAAATAAAATACCTATACAACAGAACAGGTATTGACAAGTATATAGTATAAGTAATCAAAAAACAGATAAAAAATATTTTTTCTAGTTACCTGTTATTCATTCTTGTATCTTTCACCTCTTGTGAATTAATGATCCCCTCTTTCCTATCCATGGATCTGTCTAATTTTTTCTTTCCTTCACTCTAGTAACAACTTACTCAAATTAAATAGACATGTTGAGAAATTTTTTTTTTACAATATGATTTATGACTGTAATTCTGGTCGATTATTTGGCTGAAAAAGCAAAAAAACTTTTGATTAAATGTATTAATGTTTACGAGCATCTTTCCGTATTCAGATTCAGATTCATTTATTTAACACCTCCTTTAAACTACATAAAAATACATAAATACAAATAAAATACCTATACAACAGAACAGGTATTGACAAGTATATAGTATAAGTAATCAAAAAACAGATAAAAAATATTTTTTCTAGTTACCTGTTATTCATTCTTGTATCTTTCACCTCTTGTGAATTAATGATCCCCTCTTTCCTATCCATGGATCTGTCTAATTTTTTCTTTCCTTCACTCTAGTAACAACTTACTCAAATTAAATAGACATGTTGAGAGATTTTTTTTTTACAATATGATTTATGACTGTAATTCTGGTCGATTATTTGGCTGAAAAAGCAAAAAAACTTTTGATTAAATGTATTAATGTTTACGAGCATCTTTCCGTATTCAGATTCAGATTCATTTATTTAACACCTCCTTTAAACTACATAAAAATACATAAATACAAATAAAATACCTATACAACAGAACAGGTATTGACAAGTATATAGTATAAGTAATCAAAAAACAGATAAAATATATTTTTTCTAGTTACCTGTTATTCATTCTTGTATCTTTCACCTCTTGTGAATTAATGATCCCCTCTTTCCTATCCATGGATCTGTCTAATTTTTTCTTTCCTTCACTCTAGTAACAACTTACTCAAATTAAATAGACATGTTGAGAGAATTTTTTTTTTACAATATGATTTATGACTGTAATTCTGGTCGATTATTTGGCTGAAAAAGCAAAAAAACTTTTGATTAAATGTATTAATGTTTACGAGCATCTTTCCGTATTCAGATTCAGATTCATTTATTTAACACCTCCTTTAAACTACATAAAAATACATAAATACAAATAAAATACCTATACAACAGAACAGGTATTGACAAGTATATAGTATAAGTAATCAAAAAACAGATAAAAAATATTTTTTCTAGTTACCTGTTATTCATTCTTGTATCTTTCACCTCTTGTGAATTAATGATCCCCTCTTTCCTATCCATGGATCTGTCTAATTTTTTCTTTCCTTCACTCTAGTAACAACTTACTCAAATTAAATAGACATGTTGAGAAATTTTTTTTTTACAATATGATTTATGACTGTAATTCTGGTCGATTATTTGGCTAAAAAAGCAAAAAAACTTTTGATTAAATGTATTAATGTTTACGAGCATCTTTCCGTATTCAGATTCAGATTCATTTATTTAACACCTCCTTTAAACTACATAAAAATACATAAATACAAATAAAATACCTATACAACAGAACAGGTATTGACAAGTATATAGTATAAGTAATCAAAAAACAGATAAAAAATATTTTTTCTAGTTACCTGTTATTCATTCTTGTATCTTTCACCTCTTGTGAATTAATGATCCCCTCTTTCCTATCCATGGATCTGTCTAATTTTTTCTTTCCTTCACTCTAGTAACAACTTACTCAAATTAAATAGACATGTTGAGAGATTTTTTTTTTACAATATGATTTATGACTGTAATTCTGGTCGATTATTTGGCTGAAAAAGCAAAAAAACTTTTGATTAAATGTATTAATGTTTACGAGCATCTTTCCGTATTCAGATTCAGATTCATTTATTTAACACCTCCTTTAAACTACATAAAAATACATAAATACAAATAAAATACCTATACAACAGAACAGGTATTGACAAGTATATAGTATAAGTAATCAAAAACAGATAAAATGGAACAATTATCACCGCTCTACGGCGGATGTGAAGGAAAGACGGAAAGCCATATTCATCTATCAATTGCCTTTTGAATTACGTTTGTATTCATAATTTAGTACATTTTTAAGAGTGCGAATACGAAATCCGAAATTCATACTTTATTGTTCGAAATTAAAAAATGAAAGAGAAAAACTCTGAAAATGCATTTTGCTCAATTGATCTCTCGTTCGTTTAAGTTCCTCCGCGGTTCGGAGATTGGCAGGTATCACTTCAGAAGCTGAGTCAATGGAGAAGTTGAGTCAGTGCTGAAGTTGATCGTGGGCCTGGCAGCCACTGTGCAGATCCAGATCGACGTTGGTCGATCTCTTAAATTGTTGCGAGCCAAACAGCGTACATCAACTTCTGACACGACTGGGGCTTGAACTTCCGACCTTCCGGTAGTAAGATGTACCTTGTACGCTCTATCCAACACACCGGTTATACGTCACGTTAAGTTGTTTTAAAAGAGTTTTCTACTTTCCGAGATCTCCTCGTTCAATACTCGTAAACAGCTATTAATACTTACCGAATCTTGAGAAAAGTTAGTGACTGAAGCAAAGTATGACCTTACAGAAATGTTTATTTCAATTTCTTTCCTGTTTTATCTGTTGAGTAAATCAGGGGAGCCTACTTTTTAGATGCATCTTCCCATAATCACAGTATTTCATTTCGTCATATTTCGTGAAAGTTGCCAATAAATAATGTCAACGCTAAGTTGAATTTTAAGTTAAAGGTTTTAATTTGAAATAATCGAAAAGGTGTGAACTTTAATTTCATCAATTGCTAATGAAGATTCTAAGTTGAGGCATCAATTTAATTCAATTCAATTCAATTTATTTTTTCATTCTTCAACATAATACGAATAATTACAAGATAAATCAATTCAATTTAAATAAAAGCATGAACAAAATTCAACATTGAATAAATAATATACATATTCAATAAGTGATTCAAATATAAATTAACATGCATGTCAAATTTAAATCAATATAATCAAATATAATTAAATCAATATAATCATGCATCATGAGAAGAATGGAGGGGTCCACTGAAAAGCAAAGCTTGTAAAATGTGTACCCTTCAAAAAGTTAGGATAGAAAGAATATTGAAATATACGTAAAGGAATACATGAAGATAACGAAAGGGGCAAAAAAATCTTATATACAGGATTGTGAAATTCAGAGACAAAAGACAATAACACGACACAACACAACACAGGTACATGAGGGTGAACAATAGTACGATGACAACTGCCTAGAATACAGAAAGAAAAATAAGAAAAATAGAGATAGGGAGAGGGATGTAAAGCTAATCTGCTGCATATATATTATGTCTACACATACATACACATCGTGTACATATATATATACACACACACACACACATATATATATACATGTATATATATATATATATATATATATATATATATATATATATATATATATATATATATATATATATACATACATATACACACATACACACGCACACATACACACACATACATACGGACATACACACATACACGCATACACATATACAATATAAAAAGTAGAATATGATGTATAGACAAGCTATAACCTTTGTATTTTAAATGAAATTACTCAGGTGTGATCGATTTAGTATTAATGCGTAAATTCCTTAATATATTTTTCTTTCAGATTATTATTTTTTCTACATTACTCCGAAAATATTAGAAGAAATATATTGTTTATAAAAACTTTTCTTATTCTCTCTGATCAAAAACAATATTTTGTTATGCTTTCCTCCTTTTCGTTTTTATATGTGAATGAGGGTGTGTTATGATATAGTGTGGTGCGTGTCCGAGTGTGTGTGTGAGGATGTATGTGGGTGCTTGAAGACACTCCGACTTACATTATTTATTCTTATTTTATGTCTATTTGTATTTAATATATGTGAATATGTACCAAAGAGTGGTCCATTTTCCAAAGGCGTACTCCAACCGTTTATATTTACTTTGTGATATTCAGGTAAAAACATATTTCTATGTACTGTAATTTTCCTGTTTCATGGCCAACATTCGAAACAAATCGGTTTGAACTTAAACTAGAACTTTTCAAAAAAAGATTTAAGGACTCACCCTTGTTATTTCTATTGTAGTTATTTCCCGAGAATGAAAGATGTGGTATGGTTTGGTGTGATTTTTCATATAGCAGACGTATCCTGACTAATTTCCAGCGGAGCGTTTCTTGAAAGGACTTGATCCGACAAGTTATCCGATAGTTACCATAGCAACAGTGCTTCTAAGCCAATCAGAATCAAGGAAATTTGTCAGATCTGATGTGTCGGATGAAAATGTTGAAGAAACGCTCCCCAGGATATTAAAAGGATAAACTATATAATTGTGCCTTATGTTTTCTTCTACTGGAAATAATCAAGGTTATTTTTCATTCCTGACGTTGCAGTGGTTGCACTATCTTTATGAAATATTTATCTTTACAATTCTTTCGGTTGCCAATATATGATAACAATCATGATAAACATAATAGCATCAACTATCTTTGTGGTGAATGAAAGACGATTTGGTATACATGGGGGCAGTGTTGTTGTATAAACCTGTTTTGCTTTAAATTACATATACCAAAATTAAGAAGAAGGTATATTCCAGAGCTTTTATATCGTACTCTCTATATAAACCTCGTTTGTAAACCCAAAATGCAAATTACCTTAATACTTATGGTGGTTAAATGTAAGAAAACTGGTCTAAATGTGAGTATCTGATCATGCTGATGGTGGCCTATAATATGGTAAAAGGATTTGATAATGACAGTTTTAATGTTTACCATCAAAAGATGCATCTCTATCGGATTAATGGAGCGCAGTGGGTGACATCATGTTTCGAGGTGTCCCCCACAATGCATTCCAAAATGGTATCAGTCTTAATCAAATTGATTATTACACTGAATTTATCACTTGATGATCGTCTCCGCTGTTTTCGCGGCCAAAGTGATGACTATAATGGGATATATTAACATAAAAGCTTTAAAAAAAGCTAAGAAGCAAACTCTTCTAATACCAATATGGCGTCCCCCCCCCCCTCTCTCTCTCTTTCTCTATGATTCGAGTTCTTTATATTCTGAATGAATGTTTGGTTATGTGTATAATCTCCCATTTCGTAAATCGTTGTTATGACGGACGTATTGACATGCCTCCCCTTTAGTAATTTGGTATTTTTTTCTTCCTTTTTATTTCTCTCTAATTCAATCTAACTTTTTTTATCACAGACTTGCCACCAGTCGGCAGTGTGTGTTACTCGCACTGTTGACTTTGGTGGTGCGATTGTTGACTGCGTGTTTGTGTGTGTGAGTGTGTCTTTATCTTCTGCATGGTCCATTCGTACTATAAGTTGATTCATATCTGAATAAATATGATCAATGCACAAAATATGAGGTAGACAATACAAAAGGGGTGAGAACGAAAAAATAGTTCGATGCCAAGCCCATCCCATAGATCAAGGTTTCAGTTAGTTATGGTCGCTCAAGCATAAAGGCGTGTACACCCATGTATTTGCGAAAGCCACGGAATGAGCAAACACTATTAGAAAGGCGGGTCACAAGGAGATTTTCCGGTATTAGTGTTGTTGGAATCTTTCCTACTCATTTGGATTATTTAGTGGATTTTATAATATTAATCGCCATATATTGTTTCAAATATATCTCGGATACAAATCGCAGCCTTATACTGGCGCATCTCTGAGAAGACTTGGATGTTTCTTCCAAATAACAGACGTTAGAACATAAACCGGAGTTCAGGAGGAAGTGCTATTCCAGAAGCTGACGTACCCGAATAGGAGGGTAGAGCAAGGGTGGTTTAATGATGGAAGGACACATGAGGACCTCTGCTTTTTATATCACCGGCTTACTTTATTTCTTGATATCATGCCTGGTTAGAAACGGCGAAGGTTTCCCCACTGGAGCTCCAACATCGGCTTGCATTAATTTGACACCAAATCATGGTGTATCCGCCCAAACATCAACCAGCCCCTATACCATATCAGTGAGTGCTGCATTTTATACACCGGGAGGGCAGATGGACGGTAAGCACTCCTCTTGTCACATTGGTATCAATAAATATATAACTCAACTTTGTCTCCCGTGGTATACACCACACTAAAAATCAATTAATTCAAACCCCTTTGCCAGGTTTGATCGCCATCTTCATGGCTGTCTCTCACGCCTAAATCTGAGATGATTTGGCTGAATCCAATGATTATATTATAAGAATAAATCAGTGATCCAACGACCAGGTACGCTCCGACGAGATGGCCTTTCTTGTAACACAACGTGGATAAGAATTGTTTCCAATTAGGAGCAGTGGTGTTTAACATAATAGGTTGGTAGGTCCACCAACGTTGATTTAGCACGTTACCAAACCCTTCTCCAGGCCAAAACCAGAAGTTAGATTGTGTGACAGATTTTAATGAAAAAGCATCTCTTGTTGGTGGTGTTGGTATTGGTGACACTTATGATGATAATATGATAATTTTATTGTAATTCAACTGATTGCAAAAAAGAAGAAGTATATAGAGCGTCATAATGATTCAGTCCGATATTAAATTGTTAATGTGTAATGTATATTTCGACAAGTACCTTGGCATTTCTTATAGTATTGTGCAAGTCGATAGGAGCTAGCCACAATGGCCAAGGCAAGCTTATTGCTCTATCCAACTCGCCACTGTGCTTTATGTCTTAATGTAGATGTACATGTATAGACGTCATTTATGTTAATGTTGTTAATGTTAATGGTATTCGTGTTGCATCCATGTGCAGTTTATACCTCAGTCACATTTGCTCTACGGCGCCGTGCGTCGAGTCGAAAACAGCCGTTTTAACATTTCTTGTACCAGCTATATAATATGTGGCGTGAATGAAAATAAAAACAAGTGGACTGCCTCTGGCTGTCTCACCTGCATCACGCAATTCAGTATAGCAGCAGTGCTGACTTTGAAAACTACTATAAAATAATTATTCACAAAAAACACTATTCATATAATGATACAATAGTACGTTCATTGACAGTTGACCTTGATCATGTGACCTAAACTTGTCAGTGATACTTCATTACCCCTATATCCACATTTTATACACTATATCTATAAACTTTGAAAATTATGACAGCAATCTAATAATTACCTCTAAAATGGGCAAAGTTCAATGACCTTAAATTACCTTTGACCTTAGTCATGTGACCTGAAACTCGCATGAGATGTTCAGTGATACTTGATGATTCTTATGTCCAAGTTTTATGAACTAGACCAATATACTTACAGAGTTATGATGGTAATTCAACAAATACCCCCAACATGGCCAAAGTCCATTGACCTTTGACCTTGGTCATGTGACCTGAAAATCGCACAAGGTGTTCAGTGATACTTGGTTACTCTTATGTCCACGTTTTATGAACTAGACCAATACACTTACAGAGATACGATGGTAATTCAACAAATACCCCCAACATGGCCAAAGTTCATTGACCTTAAATGACCTTTGACCTTGATCATGTGACCTTAAACTCGGATGGGATGTTCAAAGATACTTGATTACTCTTATGGCCAAGTGTCATGAATCAGATCCATAAACTGTCAAAGTAATGATGGTAATTCAACAGATACCCCCACATGGCCAAAGTTCATTGACCTTTGACGTTGGTCATGTGACCTGAAATGCGCACAGGATGTTCAGTGATACCTGATTACTCTTATGTCCAAGTTTTATGAACTAGACCAATAAACTTTCAAAGTTATGATGGTAATTCAACAAATACCCCCAATTTAGCCAAAGTTCATTGACCCTAAATGACCTTTGACCTGAATCATGTGACCTGAAACTTGCACAAGATGTTTAGTGATACTTGATTACTATTATGTCCAAGTTTCATGAATCAGATCTATAAACTTTTAAAGTTATGATGGTAATTCAACAGATACCCCCAATTTGGCCAAAGTTCATTGACCCTAAATGACATTTGACCTTGGTCATGTGACGTGAAACTCAAGCAGGATGTTCAGTAATACTTGATTAACCTTATGTCCAAGTTTCATGAACAAGGTGCATATATTATTTAAGTTATGATGACATTTCAAAACTTAACCGTAGGTTAAGATTTTGATGTTGATTCCCCAACATGGTCTAAGTTCATTGACCCTAAATAACCTTTGGTCTTGGTCATATGACCTGAAACTCAGGCAGAATGTTCAGTAATACTTGAATAATATTATGGCCAAGTTTCATGAACTAGGTTTATATACTTTCTAAGTTATGCTGTCATTTTAAAAACTTAACCTTAGGTTAAGATTTGGTGTTGACGCCGCCGCCGTCGGAAAAGCGGCGCCTATAGTCTCACTCAGCTATGCAGGTGAGACAAAAACGGCTGTTTTCGACTTACTGTACGGCTGCCGTAGAGCAAACGAGACTGAGGTATTACTCTTTGTAATGCTCATTCAATCTCTATATACTGGATATATTTTAACGTTGTATATTTCAAACGAGCGGGATAAATATTACATTTTTAAAAATCGTAATATCATCTTATGGAGCTCATGGGAGAAGTGCAGTATACAGTGCATTTCAGGAAAAAGATAATCCAAATATAGGGGGCCGATAATTAAAGCACATTCAATTCTGTAATTTATTTTGCTAGAATATGAAAGAAAAACTCTTCAGCTTTTCATTGATACCCTATATGTACCAGTTGTGTCACATATGACCGAAATAATTAATGTTGAAGACAACACGTGCATATACCACTCTTTCCAAGTTTTTGAAAACATGAATCATGATTAAAGGGCAGGGGTTGGTGTAAATACTTTCGTCGATGCCTGGTTTAGCAACAATCTTTTGATTGGACCCTTTTCTTCCAAAGGAGTGTAAATGTGTGAATGTACTTGCAGATAAACGAGGAGATCGTACCACAGTTGGACCAAAATTTTGAGAGACAGGTTCGAGGAGTGTATATGCATCTTTGTTGGATTCTGGCCTGTGGGTGGCGCTCCTGCCCATCCTTCCAACATTATTTGAGATAAAATAAAAAAAAACTCTTTGGACATCGAGTTTTTGCCCTCAACCATGACGTAGAATGGCCATCAAGATCGCATGACCTCATGCCCTGTGATTATTTCCTTTGGGGACACTGAAAAAACGAGGTGTTTGCAACTCCTCACACCAAGATCTTGATGATTTGCAGGGCCGAATTCAACATGAGATGGATGCTTTGCGCAATAATCCAGCAATGGTGAGACTAGCTGTGCAATATATCTTTCCACGCTGCCGGCTTCGTGTGCAAAGGAGAGAAGGACATGTTGAAAGTGTGGGTGAAGAAGACATTAACCTTTCAATCAGCATTTCAGAGGAATGCCTTGACTCTTCATTCCAAAAATTACTTTGAAATACATTTTATTCTATCAAGCCCACATTTTACCAACTTTACCAAAACTTGGAAAAAGTTGGTATCTGCACCTGTTGTCTTTATCATGAATTAATTCGATCATGCGTGACACAAAATGGTACAAATATGATATCAATGGAAAGCATATCCATGCAGAATAATTTCACAAAATTAAATATGATTCGAATATCAGCCCTCTAGATTTGGATTACAATTTTTTTCTGAATATGTCTTTTCACATTAACAATAATTGTATAGCAAAGACATTTTGTCAAATGGTTGGTGATTTTTTTTACCAGATTTGCTAAGAAAGCATGAGTGCTTGTAAGCAAGCAACCAGAGAACCGAAGGCTTAAGGTCCTCTCCGATGGACATGGTAATGAGGATTAATGCCTTACCAAAGGGTAGCGCACAAAGTGGGAATTGAACCCGGGTCACCGGAATCTGGGACCCCTGCTATCGCGCCTTCGCCGAACATATTATGAAACATTTAACACATTATAACACAAGTAATTAAAATCATGCATAGAATTTTATTATTTTCAAAGTTAGATATCAAATATACGTTTTTTTTTTTCATTATCAAACAAGGTTGCCCTTTTAGTGATAGAAATTACTTACTAAGGAGTCTTTCATAACAAGCATAACTAGAAACATTTACATATTAATGTGTACTACACTCTTAAAAATGTTGGGCAACATACGGTCCACACAACAATTGGTTAAAACTTTATCCAATTCTGGGTAGTTTTACACCAATACTGTGTAGTTTTCACCCAAAGCACACATTATTGGTGTAAAACTACCCAGAATTGGATAAAGTTTTAACCAATTGTTGTGTGGACCGTATGTTGCCCAACATTTTTAAGAGTGTATAAGTATCGAAAAGATAAGAATATAACGCAATATAGAAGAACATAATTGATAAATTTCAAGGTTTGTTAATAGGCTCTATAAATAACAGGATTGATAGGCTAATATTTTAAACGTTTCATAGCAAACATGCGTAGGGATTTGGGATTTGGGATTCTATGATTGTTTTCATATATGTATATGTTTAATGAACTGAAATAAAATTGTTCTCAGATTTGGATTTGGATATAATGAGGGGAGTTAGATGCATATCACACTAGAGGCGCATCCTTAATGAGATTTGAGTGATTCTAAACTATACCGTGTGGTATTTATGTGTCAATTCTTTGGATATTTAAACAGAAGCTATAATTGATTCCAAATTCCTGAATAGAGGCATCAATAATAGATCTTAAATCATGCAAACTAACATTAAAATTGACATTTGTATTTTCCTATTGTAACATCGCCTCGAGACATTACAAAGTTTTATTTTTTAACAGAATTATAAGGAATATTTTTTGGAGGTCCAAGTATTCCACTTTTTAATAGCAAATAGAGATGACCTTTGAGCGATCAGCGTCACACCTATTTCTTCGATCGCACATTGCATACGACCACACACATTTTAGAACTCTCACGCATACAGGAAACTAGGGGCGTAACGCTGTAGTTCAAAATCATTAAACCGAATTTATACAATGGTAGTGGTATTGTGATAGTGAGAAGTTAAAATGGAACTAAGTTTGAGAGTGCATTCTAAAGGGGCAACATATATTAACTATTTTAGTCACATATATCAATGCATAGTCAAAAACTACATACACCTCACGAATATTCATAAACACGAACCGTAAAATTAAAATGTGATTTTAAAAAGGACTCGAGCAACTCGTCGGCGTGGCGCAAAGGGATAATCCTTACGCTTACAATGCTAATTAAGTAAGTGGGTTCGAATCCCAGTATGGGTAAGGACTTAATTTGCAAATATTCTCTCTTAAAAGTGGTAGGGAAAAAAGTCGCTCAGGGAGGGGGTAGGCATTATATGCCCCTTTCCCAAGATCTAAATTTCACTTAATCTGTTTTACTATTTTTATGTGAATCAAATATGCCAATTTAGGCATTCAAAAAATTGAATACATGGACTTTATTGTTTTTCATTTTATTGTTTATTTATTAGATGTGATTTGGCAGTGATATATTTTTGTAATAATAAAATGCATGAAAGTAAAAGGAATTTAATCAGTAAGAGAAAAAAACAATGATGCATTTATGAATTTTGGCTTACCTAAATTTAATAACCACTTGAACATTTCATGGACAGATTTTGGCATATTGCAATAATTATACCTCAGTCACATTTGCTCTATGGCGACCATAGGCGAGTCGAAAACAGCTGTTTTAATATTTTTTGTACCAGGTACAGGTGGTTTGAATAAAAATGAATAAAACGGCTGTTTTCGACGGCCGCCGTATAAAGCAAATGTGAATGAGGTATTTGGGGACATACATTATGCTGACATAATTTCCCATTCTCAGTAGATTGACGATAGGCTATCTGAGATATCATAAACCGCCTTAAATTTCATAATTGTAATCTACCGGCTGAGAAACAAGGTAACTTTTTGCAGATAAAACATAATGCACATATTCGAAATGCATTCATTTCTGTGATTTCGAATATGTCAACTGAAAAGAACAAGAAAAATGTAATTTTGATTACTTACGCGGTGACACGTAATTAAAGTTAAAGGTCACCTTGAATATTTTTGCTTAACAAAAGGCATGTTATTCAGTCAGCTGAATACATGCCTGTTGTATGCTTTCACGGTCTCTGCAATCGTTCAATCTTTTGTTAATCATAAATTAAGCCGTTGAGAAATGTGTGAGATAATTCTATTCCTTTATAAAAGAAAAAAAAAAACGTGGTTCATGGCATTAAACTATGAGCCACATAAATTCCATCTTTCATTCAATTACAATCCTTTCAAATCGATGATCTTTATAGGACAGTCACGCTTCACTCTGGTGATTAAATTTACTTCAATTAGAAAAAAAAAATCTGTATTTGCATTTACTTATACAAGCTCGAAATAAATCATTTCGTTATTTAACATGGTAACTAACTTCAATGTGGTTATTTTCTAAAACATATTTTACTTTTGTTGCATCATGGATCCTACAGTATGATTCATGGTTGGATTCAGAATGTATTGAACACTGATAACAAATATAATAATTATACAGGTTATAATGCTTGTAATAATGGTGATAAGAAGTCAATTATCTATTGCATTACACCATTGTAAAAGCTGTACCGAAGTATTTTGAATTTGACACTGGACCTCCCCCCCCCCCCTATCCCCTATTTTTCCCCTTTTGTTCTAAGAGATTTTTTAAAGAATTTTCTTTATAACTTGTGTTTTAATCATTGGACCCCGTGGAAGAACAGTACTGTCTATGGGCAGAGCTGAACTGGATGTCCTTCCGATTTCACTATTCTCATGTCTCTTTGATATTGTTGTTTCTTTGTATATGTTTGTTCTAACTTGTTATTTTTATATCTTGCTTTTATATGTTCATGTGTACCCTTATGTTTTTTTATTGTGAATTTCGGAGAATAGATAAATACAAATACCGACATGTAAAAAAAAAAACATTTCAGATGAAATTAAGATTAAATTACAAAACAACACTCACGTGTTTTTTTTTTTTTTTTTGGGGGGGGGGGTTACGAAGTAAAATGCTTGTCTGTAAAATTGTACTTGATTTGTATTAATTTATATTACTTTTTATTATGATTTGAATGGAAATGGAATAAAGAATTGAATTGAAAAAAAAAGAATTGAATAATCTTATGTGCACACACAGGTTAACAACCTAGTGGCGCGTGAACTTATCTCATTTGCTCTATCCATTTTATATTTCACATTTCTATTTTCGCCCAAAATTTCACCAGTCTCTTACTCTTATCGATTCCTTATATCAAACCAACATGACGTAATTTTCTACTTATCTCCCAATGATTGTTCGTGAATGATCGTGCAAAAAAAATATATATATTTTTCATTATGCTGATTTTGTTTCTTTCATATACGTTTTTAACCTTTTAATGCCACCGCACACCTAATGATTGTTCTGCGACCCGATTTGGAAATAAACGTAGTAACGAAAGACATAGCACACCTTACTGTGCAAAGCTCTAAATGCTTATAAGAATACAAGATCTGAATATGACGTTATAGCATTCGTAAGATCGGCTACGATTTTAAACCAATTTGGCCCCTACTCCAAAATTAGGGCTTGCAATCATCCAAACTATTTATTGTTATATATAGTATTTCATTCTTTACAATACATTTATTGAGAAAATATGAGATGATTGTAATAGGAATACATAAATATTGCAATTAATTATTTATTCAATTTTTCTAGAAATAGTTTGTGGTGATGCATGCATTAGCATTTGTGTTTGGTCGTATTGCACTTTTTTGAAATGTTTTCAAATCTACCTAAACAGCAATCGGAACAATTCTCCCTAAACATTGTGTTAAGCAGGATGTTCAAATGTTAAATAAGTTTGACTCTGTTCATTTGACCCTATATGTTTCTTATTTTACATAAGTCATTTATATGATCTCTCCATGTTAATCTCTGGAAACCACATGTCATTATTCTGCAAAAGAAATTAATTTTCAGTGTACACATCATTAACATATTGATTATCATCTAGGAAAAATGCATCACTCACACAAGTATTCATTATGAAAGAGTTATCTGCATTTTTGATTTAGTCAAAATGAATTCAAAACGCATAAACATAATCATAATATGACATAATAAAGCACCTTACCATGTGAAAATTTTATCATCGAGGAGTGATAACAGAATTTAGACATTAATACAATACTCTAAGCTCAAGATATAATACTGAAAATTGGAGAGGCCAACCGTCATAAACAAAAAAATGCTTGAGCAATAGTAGCCCAATAAGGATGGACTACAACGAAACCCCCAAAATTACTTGGGTATGTAAGAAGAATAGTGTTTTTGGACGCGCACTTCTGTGTATGGATCAATAAGATTGTGCGTTGCGTATCATGTACGCGTCGGCATTTATGACCGACTTAAGTCATACTTAAATCTTTGTGAAACACCCCCAGGATAAAAGAAAAAAAAACATTCTGAAATCTGGTTCAACTTAAACCGTAGTCTAAAGTTGTAGCTTAACTATGGGAAACCAATAGTGACATCAATTTCTATAAAAAGATAAGCAATATATTATTACATTTAAATTCAAAGCGTAAAGAAATTCTTGAAATGATAATTACGACGGATACACTTTTTTACAATGGGAAGCATCCTAGTAAACACATTAAGCGTTAATATATATACAGTGCGTATAAAAAAAAAATTTACACTTAGAAAAGATCCTGTAAAATTATACATTTGTAATATCCTGAAGATTTTTCCACAATTTAACATTGGTACAGATCCATTTAAGCTAATGACGATATAACTATCGAAAAATACTTCCGCTTGAGTGAGCACCGCTTACTTTTGAAAAGTTAGCGAAAAATTATTTTCGCAGAACTTTGAAATAGTTATGAGAATAAAAGTAGACCTTAATCACGAAGAACACGTGGAATATAGCTAGTAAAATTGAGTTGAAGATATCTTTTACCTTTTTTCACTTGTTTCCTTGCCCAAAATGCTTTGAAGATTGCATTCCGCCCCACCCCACTCCCCAACACACCTAGGCCAACGTGACGATATTTCCTTTACACTGAGCTGTGATTTACATGAAATGGCTTAATTTTCATTTTGTTAATCATTGTCAAGCTTGGGAAAAGTGAAGAGAAACAAGTATTAAATGAAAAATGAAATGTAAACCCACTTTAAATGATAAAAACTTGGTTTAAAAATGCTTGAGATGTCTGATATAAACTTTTGTTCAGATTCAGTTATGTCCTCAGATCCAGCTGGCACAAAAAGGGTAAAGGTTGTGTTTACTAAGTGTTGAAATTTCAATTAGGGTGGCAAAATTGTTACAAAATGCTTGAATGTATCCGTCTTATTTCAATTGACTAAAAGTGCAAGGGAAATGTATGAGAAATGTTTCGCAGGGTAAGTTTGATTTTGTCCTTTCCCCTTGACACAGCGTGAAAACAAGCATTTCTGCGCAAACAGATTTCTGCGAGCTTTACAAAAATGGACAGTGCTCACTCAAGTGGAACATTCTGTCAAAACTTTTACTATCATTGGATAGATAAGACCCAAACCCAAGATTATATGTGAAAAAATTACCCACATGTTGTATATTTTTTAATTCCCAGGGCTTTTTCAAAGTGTAAACTTTTTTTTGATACGCACTGTATATATATATATATATATATATATATATATAAACAAAGGAAGAGAGCCCTTTGCACAACGTGTATTGCAGCGCGTCATGTTCTACGTATAGGCGTAAATAAATCAAGCATTAACGCTAGACGTAGCTTCCAAGTATCTCTTTTATTGCGAGCTTTCGGCCAGTGGGGCCTTCATCAGGCCTATAATGCATTGAAACAAACAAAATAGAACAAAACCATACAAATAAAATCGTAATAACAACAAAGTAAATAATGTGTAACAAGGGGTACAGAACAGAAGGATTACACTAAGATAACAAAAAATAACAACAGAGGGGGTTGAGTACAGAACAGAAGGGTTACAGTAAGATAACAAAAAATAACAACAGAGGGGGTAATGGCTTAAACGAGATGGTGGAATACAATAGAAACGATTGGGAAACTTAAGTGTGTGGAAAGACAAGGTATTTACCAGCATTGAAATTAACTTTGGTTTCTGTTCATCTGGAGGAGTAGTAGTCTTGTGTAGGTAATACTGTGAAAAAGGAGGATAATGTTACAAGTAAAATGGCAACTCGTTTCAATATTATTCTATATCTTGTATTTGAGTACATAACTATATTGATCTGTTTACATAGTATTCAAGTAAAGTCACATGGATTGGAAAGGAAGACCTTCGGGTTATAGTTATTTAGTTAATCTTTTTCCTTTCCCGGCATCCATGTGACTCTCCTATTCCTATTGTTTGTATATGTTGTTTATGTATTGATTATGCCGAATAAAATAATAATAATAATAATAATAATAATAAGTAACTGGTGATACAAGTTATAGTTTGAGAGCTTGACATAAAAAGGTACATTGTCATGCGCAGGGAAATATATACGTATAATTTATATTGATGTTTGAGCGGTAAGCAACATAATGAACAGAATAAACATACTGCCATAAGGAACAAAGTAAACATACAGCCATAAGGAGCAAAGAAATCGTAATAATCAATCAAATAATCAGATATAATCAAGTGATCAAGATACTAAGCATACCAAACTGTATGGGGGTAAAGAGACGTAACTATAAAACTATATGAAGTGGCCTGTTGGGGCGGGTGAGACTGTAAATTAAACAATGAAATTGGTCGAAAAGGTATGCAGAGGTTCAATAATTACCAAACATATTATGCATATATATATATATAAATATGTATATACAAGATCAGATATATTAAGTACGAAAGTGGTTACCTATAGTTCCAGTGTCATGGAGAGTGTGTCGACTAGGTGTGCAGGTATGAGGTAAAGTGAGGTGAAGTGAATGTGTGTATGTGCGTGTGTGTGTGTGTAGGTGTGTGGGGGCATGCAGTTCGACTAATAGAAGATATATTATTTTACTCTAGACATTACTTGGAGCAAGGACAAGGATTTTTGATTGCGGTAGATTTTGAAAAAGCTTTTGACTCTATATCTCATCAATACTTATTGAAAGCACTCAATTTTTTTGGTTTTGGGGAGTCATTTTGTTCTTGGGTGAAAATACTATATAAGAATATAAGTAGTTGTGTTATGAATGGAGGGTATTCCACCGGTTACTTTAATGTAGAAAGGGGGGTCAGACAAGGTGACCCACTGTCGCCCTATCTGTTTTTGATTGCAATAGAATTACTGGCGCATGAAATAAGAAGAGACAAAATTATTAAAGGGATAAGTTTGGGGGAGCATGAAATAAGACAGGTATTGTATGCCGATGATATGACAATCTTTTTGAAAGACATGGATTCAATAAAAAGGTTGCATTATATTTTTGAAGAATTTGAAAAAGTCAGTGGCTTAAAGGTAAATATGGACAAGACACATTTTATGTACATGGGTAAGGAAAATGGAAAAACAAATGACCCTGTATATGTATTTGGAAAATATGTTAGGGAAGTTAAAATTTTAGGAGTAATATTTTCAGTTGATTTTAGATTAAAAGATGATCTGAACTACAAAGAAATATTAAGTAAAATAAAAAAGCTTTTAGGTTGGTGGAAACAACGAGACTTGACTATTATGGGAAAAATACATTTATTGAAAACATATGCATTGACAAAGATAAATTATGTTTCATCCATCCTTGTTGTCCCCTCATGGGTGTATATAGAAATCGAGAAATTATCATTTGATTTTATATGGGGAGGGAAAGATCGTATTAAAAGAAAAATTATGTATCAGAACTATAATTGTGGTGGGGTTAAAATGATAAATTTTAAAATATTTGTTAGAACGCAGCGTATAATGTGGGTAAAAAGACTTTTGTATGGAGAAAAAAATCTGGGGTGGAAGTTATTTTTTGATTATTCCCTAAGTTCAGTTGGAGGAAGGTTAATTTTTCTATGTGATTATGAAATGAAAAAGATAAAAAGTAAGTTGAATATTCCATCTTATTATTTGGAAATGCTAGATGCTTGGCAAGAGATTGATAATTTAAGGCATTTCAATGGTTCTAAAAATCCAATCATTTTCAATAATAAGAATATTTGTATAAAAAATAAGATGATATTTGATAAAGATTTATTAGAACGAGGGTTAATTAAGGTTGAACATATCATTGACAATGGACAGGTTAAACCGGTCGCATACTTTTTGAATCTTGGTATGGGAAGTGATCTTTTGTTTACCATAGGTGAAATATATCATGCAATTCCAAGTGATTGGAGAAATGATTTAGGTTCGATACAGTTTTGTGAGATAGACTTAATTAATTTTAATATAAACTTGCTTCTGTTCGGGAGGGAAATTAGCTTTAAGGAGGTACCATCAAGAAAAATATATGAATATTTTATTAAAGAACTGCAAAAGTCATATGATTTACAGATAAGAGATGGAGAAAATAATTATAATTATACAGAGAAAGAAATTGGTGAATGTTTTTTTAGACCAAGAATAACATTATTAATTGGAAGACATAGGGAATTTCAATTTAAGCTTCTGCATGGGGCAATTTACACTAGAGTTAATTTGTTTAGATTTGGATTTGTTGAAGATAATCTCTGTTCGTACTGTAAACGGGAAACAGAAACATATTCACATATATTTTTGTCTTGCTTAAAGGTCAAACTGATATGGGAAACTTTGATACAGCGATTTGAATTAGATGAAATAAAGGACTTGAAATGGCGGGATATATTTGTTGGTTTGTCAGGCAATACAAATAGAATAAAAAGTTGTAATACTATTATCTTTATGGTAAAATATATATTATTTATATTTAGAAAGGAGGGGGTATTACCAACCATTGACGATATACATAAACTTATTTTAGAATATAAGGATCAAGAAAAGAAAATAGCTATTAAAATGGGGAAATTAGGGCGGCACTTGCAAAAATGGGAAACAGTAAAATTGTGTTAAGGTTAAGTTGTAAGTCTTTAGTTACTTTCAATATATGTAATGCTTCTCCCGTGAGCTTGTTATATTCAAAATTGTTTATCGAATTGTTTTGTACGTTTAATTTATTTATGATGAGTGTGGGCAGATCTTCTGGACAGTGGTGTGTTGTGTGTGTGTGGTGTGTATGTGTGTGTGTTTGTGTGTGTGTTGGGGCGGGGGGAGGGAGGGGGAGGGGGAAGTTTTGGTCTTTAAGTTTTTTTTTTCATAATAACTGATTTCATTGTTTTCTTTAAGATATATATGATTCATGATTTTATTAAGTTAGTGAAAAAAAAGTGAAAATATGAAATGTCAAGTATTATATGTGATTTGAAATGTTAATTTGAAATGTTATGTATTTTTTTTGTTCATGAAATCAGAATAAAAACATTATTCAAAAAAAAAAAAAATGCAATGGGTCATTGGTTCTAATTGTCAACATTGATTCCGTTTGGGGCGAGGGTGCGTAGAGTGGTGATCCAGTATGATTCTCGGTGTAAGATGATTGAGCGGTATTTATTGTCTATCTGTTCTATTGCCATGATTGAAACATCGTTTATAGAATGATCAGGGAGGTTAAAGTGGAGGACATAGGGGATGATTTTAGTGTTGTGATTGGTGGTGCGGTTGTGGTTGCGGATTTCTGATCTGGTGTTGCTGAATCTGGTGTAGAGTGTGTTTTCTGTTTTGCCAACGTATTGTTTATGACATTTTTTGCATGTGATGAGGTATATGATCCATTCAGATTTGCAATTGAGTTGTGAATTGATAGGGTATGTTTGGCTGTTGTGTAATTGTGTAACATGCATCTTTTGGAATGGCAGTTGCGGAAGCCGTTAATGCTGTTATTGTTGTCGATGTCTTTGTGTCTGTTGTGTTTTGGTGTGGGGTCAGCCGCTTTAGTAAGGAGGTCACGTAAAGTGCGGGCTCTCCTGAAGGCTACCATGGGGGGGTCATGGAAGGTCTCCTTCAGGAGAGCCCGCACTTTACGTGACCTCCTTACTAAAGCGGCTGACCCCACACCAAAACACAACAGCCTTCAGGAGAGCCCGCACTTTACGTGACCTCCTTACTAAAGCGGCTGACCCCACACCAAAACACAACAGACACAAAGACATCGACAACAATAACAGCATTAACGGCTTCCGCAACTGCCATTCCAAAAGATGCATGTTACACAATTACACAACAGCCAAACATACCCTATCAATTCACAACTCAATTGCAAATCTGAATGGATCATATACCTCATCACATGCAAAAAATGTCATAAACAATACGTTGGCAAAACAGAAAACACACTCTACACCAGATTCAGCAACACCAGATCAGAAATCCGCAACCACAACCGCACCACCAATCACAACACTAAAATCATCCCCTATGTCCTCCACTTTAACCTCCCTGATCATTCTATAAACGATGTTTCAATCATGGCAATAGAACAGATAGACAATAAATACCGCTCAATCATCTTACACCGAGAATCATACTGGATCACCACTCTACGCACCCTCGCCCCAAACGGAATCAATATTGACAATTAGAACCAATGACCCATTGCATGCCCCCACACACGCACACACATACACGCACATACACACACACACATTCACTTCACCTCACTTTACCTCATACCTGCACACCTAGTCGACACACTCTCCATGACACTGGAACTATAGGTAACCACTTTCGTACTTAATATATCTGATCTTGTATATACATATTTATATATATATATGCATAATATGTTTGGTAATTATTGAACCTCTGCATACCTTTTCGACCAATTTCATTGTTTAATTTACAGTCTCACCCGCCCCAACAGGCCACTTCATATAGTTTTATAGTTACGTCTCTTTACCCCCATACATTTTGGTATGCTTAGTATCTTGATCACTTGATTATATCTGATTATTTGATTGATTATTACGATTTCTTTGCTCCTTATGGCTGTATGTTTACTTTGTTCCTTATGGCAGTATGTTTATTCTGTTCATTATGTTGCTTACCGCTCAAACATCAATATAAATTATACGTATATATTTCCCTGCGCATGACAATGTACCTTTTTATGTCAAGCTCTCAAACTATAACTTGTATCACCAGTTACTTGAATACTATGTAAACAGATCAATATAGTTATGTACTCAAATACAAGATATAGAATAATATTGAAACGAGTTGCCATTTTACTTGTAACATTATCCTCCTTTTTCACAGTATTACCTACACAAGACTACTACTCCTCCAGATGAACAGAAACCAAAGTTAATTTCAATGCTGGTAAATACCTTGTCTTTCCACACACTTAAGTTTCCCAATCGTTTCTATTGTATTCCACCATCTCGTTTAAGCCATTACCCCCTCTGTTGTTATTTTTTGTTATCTTACTGTAACCCTTCTGTTCTGTACTCAACCCCCTCTGTTGTTATTTTTTGTTATCTTAGTGTAATCCTTCTGTTCTGTACCCCTTGTTACACATTATTTACTTTGTTGTTATTACGATTTTATTTGTATGGTTTTGTTCTATTTTGTTTGTTTCAATGCATTATAGGCCTGATGAAGGCCCCACTGGCCGAAAGCTCGCAATAAAAGAGATACTTGGAAGCTACGTCTAGCGTTAATGCTTGATTTATTTACGCCTATATATATATATGAATATATATATATATATATATATATATATATATATATATATATATATATATATATATATATATATATATTACACACAGGCATTGCTTCCCATAATTTTAGACCATATTTAGTCATTTAGTCCATGGTTTTAAGTTAAACCGGAGTTTAGAATACGGGCCAATGAGTTTAATAAGACTGTGCAAATCGTTCAATTTATCTAGGCCTTAGTGTCTGATCTTATTGTGTGCTACGATTACTTTAGAGCTTGTTAAATGAATGTCTGAGGCGCGACGTGCAGGATACGAATGGATGTCGTTATTGTTAAGCAGAAATATTTCGAAAGAAATGTAGGTATAGATTTGGTGGGGAATTTGTACATAGAAATGTCAGTTTACAAATTATGAATATCATCAATTTTCAATGCTTTAGTAAACATGGTAAGGCGATGAATTGTCATTCAAGTATAAAACAGAAAAATAACTTGTTTAATGATGATTCATGAGGTACATTTAAAAAAATGAAAGAAAATTATGTATCAATTAAATAATAAACTTCTATCAACCTTTAATATTTCATTTGACAAAAGCAAACCTCCTCATAAATACCCACACGCCAATCTGACTATTCATCTACCACTATACACCGGACCATCCTTGATATATCAATTAGTGCTTTCGAATGCCCTAGGCTGTGGGACACTCTTGATAATAACAACAACAAAGAATCCACAACCCTAAATTCTTTTAAATCTAAGTTTTAATGGTTTTTCTAACATAATTATCAACTTAATTGACTCTTTATCAATCAAACACACCTATTTTGGATATAGCATTGATATCAATGCGTATAGTAATGCGTTATGCTGTTGATCAGCGAGATTCGTTGTCAGTGCCGCGACAAGATTCTGGAGACCTTTTATCTCCCTCTTTCTCATTCTCTCTTTCTTTATTAAATGCTCAAGTTGTTATCTTGTGGTACCTAATGAGTTTATTTTTTCGAGGGGAGTGTACTATTTCTTAGAATATTTTCAAAAAGGAGGTTGCACCTCGTCTTTATTAACAGCCTCCTCTATATACTCCCCCAACCTGTTTGTATAATAATGTTAACTATTTACCTATTTTTGGAATGTACAAATTTGTTATAGGCTTTATTGCTTATCAAGATGCACGAAAAAAAATCATTGTGATCGTTGGAAATATGAATAAATGAAATGAAAAAAAAAAAGATTTTATTTCAGAAGATACATTATCGACTGAAACATGAATTATTGATGTCTTTTACTTAAATAACATAAGAACCAATCCAAGCAAAAACCAATATAATTTTTTTCTTAAAACATTGTGGTTTTTACATTCAAATTTCCTGGTTTCTTCGTCACTTTTATGTTTTCATCCTTTTGAGTTCATTTTCTCTCTACTCAAAAAGTCACCCCTGTCCCCTCCCTTTTTTGTGGCGACACGCCGCACCCGGAATAAGTACACTGTGACACATTTTAGGCAATGTGTTGACTATTTGATACACCATGTACCCTGACAATATTTTGTGAGCACGGAACATATATAAGTTTTAAAGCTACAAGAGAAAAAACTATCATTAGTAAAAAAAAAATAAAAAAAACATTAAGGAAGAAAGAAAATATCGTGCAGAAACTTTCAAGATATCTGTGACTGAGAATATCATTTAATTTTGTCTCATTGGGAGACACTACACTTTAACTTATATTATAGTGTAAAGAATGAAATCGGTGTGGTGTTTCAAGTCACTTTATATTTTACCTTTTGATGCACCAAATAACGATTTCGGTGCGAATTTTTCAGGGTTTAATTTTGCAAAACATCACAGACATAGGTGGCGAACGTGATCTTGCAGCCAATATTTTTTTTAAGGCAAATAAAATTAATGTTAATAACGGTCTCTAATTCCGATCATTATCCTACTGAACTTTCTTTTGTTGGTTTATTTGCTTCGATCATTCGTGTACTTTGTCATTTCGAAAAGATTAATATTAGCACACCGAATTGGAATGTCTTCTTTATGTAAACGAATTATTTTACACGCATGATGGCATTTCCTAAATTGATGCCATTCAGTTACGAGTTATATGAATACAAATTTCAATAGATCGTTGAAAAGAAGAAAGCAAATAGTTCTTTTGTGGAAAGGGTTTGGGAGATTTATTGAGCTGTGCTCATGGTTAAACCAAACCAGGACAAATATGTCTAAGCAATGGAGATTAATACGCTCTGATTGTCCGATACACGATAATAAAGCGTGATAGTACGTCTACAACATGTATGATATACCGTTAAAATAACTTAAGTAAACCCATATAAAACAGGATTGGTTTAGTAAGAATTGATATTTAAAAATTGGAGTAGGCTATGTCACGGGTAGGTCCATGCCACTTAATGGCACTGATCTGGTGTTCGTAGGCATTATGCTGCATAATAGTATTTACTGTATAATGGGTTAATTTGTCATCCAATAACTTTCCTGAAATTCATGAATCTGGTTACCTAGTAATTAGCATTATAACCTTGGTAGTATACCAATGGATGACAAAGCATATTGTAACTTGTTTGTTTGTTTGTATTGTTTGTATTTATTTCCATATAAAAAGATAAAATATATACATGCTCAATTTAACATAACATACAGATCATATGGAGGATGGCCCATTTCAGCGGTATTAATAAAATACCGCTGTTCTTCCATGGGGTCCTTTAAAACATAAATACATGCATATAAAGCAAATATACAAAAATATACACAAAACTTCAAAACTTAATTTAATGCATGAAAAGAAAAAAAATCACTACCCACCCTTAAAAAAAAAAAAAAAAAAAAAAAAAAGCAACAACAGGCAAAATGATTATGGAAAACCGAGATACAGTTGTAGATTTGATTTAAAGGACTGAATCGTTGAACTAGACGATAAATGAATTGGTAATTTGTTATAAAGTGTAGCCCCCCTATACAAAAATGTCCGTTTACAGCTGTTTGAATTTGGTTTTGGGAGACTGAGATGATTTTAAGTACGCAGAGAGTAAGGGTATGATTTACGAGAAAATTGTGTTTTCATATAATCAGGTGCAAAATTATTCAAAACTTTAAACATCATTACGTACATATGTTCCTTTTGCCGGGTATTTAAAGTCTTCCATTTCAAGATATCATGGATGTATGAGGATGAAGTATGCAAATATGGATTGATTTTTAGAATAATTCTTCCTGCACGATTTTGTAGCTTTTGCAATAAATCCAAATACTTTTTAGATGCAGATTGCCAAACAATATCAGCATAATCAAAGTGTGGAAGGATAACCGAAGAATATATTAGATTTAAACTAGATTCATTAACAAATCGCCTAAGTCTGCCAAGGAAACGAATCATTTTACCGATTTTTGAACACATGTGATCTAAATGAACATTCCATTTAAGTTCCCTATCTATAAAAACTCCAAGATATTTAACACTTTCTACCATTTGAATATCTGTTTCGCGAATGCGTAAGTTAAGATTTTTATGTCTTGCCAACATATGCCGAGTACCTAAAATCATACTTACGGTTTTATTACAGTTAAGTTTTAATCGATTTTTGCTCATCCAATTTGCAACATTATTCAGTTCATTATTAAGTGTTCTTTCAACTACAAGTGGATTTTTGTCCGAGAAATATAAAACAGAGTCATCGGCATATAAATGAAAAGAACATTTATGAAGAGGGCATGACAAATCATTTATGAATATGACAAAAAGAAGCGGACCCAATATATAGCCCTGGGGTACACCATTTGAAATTACATATGCATAAGAAAAGACATTATTCAAACAAGTTTTAATTTTGCGATCGGAAAGATAGCTTAAGAACCAATCGAGTGATTTACCAGTAAGTTTAGATAAAAGCATTTGGTGATTGACTAGGTCAAAGGCTTTTTGTAAGTCTAGAAGCCATTCATCAGTAACCTTTGATAGGGCTGTCGTAGTTGAGTGTTTAGGTCTAAATCCTAATTGTTCAGAAATGAGGATTTGGTTTTTATTCAGATAATGCAATAGCTGTTTTTGAATGACCCTTTCAAGTAACTTAGAAACACATGGGAGTAATGAAATTGGTCTAAAATTATCAGGATTCGATTTTTCCCCCTTTTTGTGTAAAGGTATTATCTTGGCAACTTTCCATTTACCTGGTACTTTTCCGTCTACAATAGATTTATTCATTAAATAGGTAATTGAGGGGACTAATTCATTTGCACAAGTCTTTAGAATAAATGTAGATATACCATCAACCCCAACAGACTTGTTGTTTTTAAGTGTATTGATTTCTTTCAAAATATCACTTTCTTAAACGCAACAGGCCCAGAACATGCTCTGTTAAAGCATAATACTTTAATGGCTAGGTGAGATAAACTTTGTGGGTATGTCCCACTGTGGAGGAGCCTTGGTGTAGTGTTTCTGACTCTCGCCTTGTAAACAGAGGAGTCGTGTGTTCGAATCCCACCACGGTCTGGCGTCCTTTGGCAAGGCGTTAATCCACAGTTTGCCACTCTCGACCCAGGTGCTAAATGGGTACCCGGTAGGATGTGTAAATCACTGTAGCTTGTCCAATACTGTGTGCGCCTCACCGGCGACTGACTGGAATACTCCCCAGGGAGTGGAGGATGTGCACACATTGTGTGCGGAAATGACTGATTGAATCCGATGACTGGGGTAATAATATATATGTAAAGCGCTTAGACACGTCGTTCCGATGTATTAAGCGCTATATGGATGTTGTGTGAAATGGGATGTGTGGGGTTGTAAGGGTGTATGTGTGTTTTTGTGTATTAAAAGATGACAAGCCAAGTTTAGTTTTCCCCTTAGTTTGGTATATATTACTGTATAATGCTGCTCCTCAACTCGCATGCATTCCTTCTCGGAGTCAACACCTTTCATTTATTTGTATTGCGCTTGTATAATTATTATCATTTTTTATGATTGGTCAATTAAACTGTAACTTAAAACTTGAAAGATTCGTATTTCATAAATTTAGTAAGCATAGACAGTTGGCATTTACCGTTATTGTAATAATTAAAATTAAGCCCTACAGTCGCAAAGTTCATGAACCTTTTGGAACTCAATATTGGAATTGGCATTTACACAATATTGGCATATATGGAATGTAATAGATACCTTATAGTGAATAGAATTTAGCATTTTCAGTGTTTCAATCAAATTTGGGATTATCCTATGTAAAGTTTGATATATCCGATATTGTTTGAATGGCGGTATTAACTTAGCTTCTGCATGGATTTTGGTTGGTAAATGGGACGTGAGTTTCTAAATGATTTGCTTTCAATTCTTTAGCCTTATACCATGTATACGTCATGGGACATCTCGAAGAAGAGCCAATTCGCAAATTGGTTTCAAAATAGATGTTTGCATTAAGTTCTCAATTTCCCCATCTCAGACCGATTGCACAAAAATTCAAATTCATTTTCGATAGTTTGGGAATATCTGGCTAATTTCCACCAAGCTTTTGTGTTGAATTGGATAAACGTATCGGAAGATAGCTGTAAAAACTTTATTGTAAATTCAATGCATGTAATTACCAATTATATCGCTTTGAAAATGTTTGCTCTAGACATTAATTGAATTGTTGTCATTGTTCTTGTTATCTTTATTATCACATATTCAGTCGAGATTGTGACGAATGACAACGCTCCAGCTTTGAAGGGTTTTATGTTGCAAGCTCGTCATGCACTTACCAGCGGTAGCCATCCAATCATCGGTACATGGTCGCTGGGGGACACCTCGAATTATAAGTATCTGGATTGTAACGGCGCTAATTCGGCTGTAACCCATTCTAATAATAACGACAAGCCAGCTTCTATTCAGTTTAGTTGGACAACTCCTAACGATGTCGTCACAGGCAATATCTATTTCACGTGAGTATCACTGCTAATGTAAGCTTCATGATTTTACAGCTTTAAATGTCATTGCAATAATTGGAAACCTAATTTCAAAAGGCACTTAATCTAGCTTGGTGATAATGATCTATATATTAATGAAAGTTCTTTTCTCTACCTCATTACCGTTTTTTTTCTTTCGTTTCGATACCAAAATATGAACCTATCTAATAATTTTTCGTCAATGGTTACAATGTAATACCGTGAGCCCGTTGCAGATGGAACTGTATTTAAAAGCAACTCTTCCATTGTGGAAAATCAAACTTATTTTTATTTATTTACACCCTACAAACACTGAGTAAAATATTACCCAATACAGTATAAAGGGAACATGCATGTTTGCTGGGTAGTTTTTTAACTCCATATCGGGCTATTTCAACGCAGCATTGCATAAAATTTACAAAATTTTGTGCATCTTTTTACCCAACCAACACGCATGTTCCCATTTGAACCAATATTGGCTAAACCTTTCATTAGAGTGTGTATTTAGAAATTGCGTTCGATTGTTTTTTTTTTCTTTATATCAGTCCAATTTTATTAATATCTTCGCAAAATGCGAATGTGTTCGAACAAAAGGAATATGGTACGCTTTAATATTCTTGTGGATTATTTCTTACCTCATCAGTTACTGTTCAAAAGGGGATTAAAATAACATATTTGCTTAAACGTTGATAAATGTATCTGAAACACCCCCTTACAACGCGTTTTTAATGAAATAATATGACTGTCTCTACCATGGACATACCTCGATCAGTCACATCAATTCAGTTGGTAGCAAATCGAAGAGTAAAGACGTTGGTAATCATATAGGTCGGGTTACTCTCTAGCATCACATATGATGCCCTATTTGCAATTAATTCGTAATCTTATGTGTAATGTTAGGATAGTTTTATGAAACGCCCCTTATACAATAAGTTTTCAATGAAATAACAAATGTCGATTAGGTGTGTGCATAATTGGTTTTGCATATCTTTTGCATTTTCAGGCCACCCAGTAAACTATTTTTCACCATAGACCGTCTACCCAGTAAACTATTACAATTAAAGTTAATTTTGATTGATCTTAGTTATAACTACGTGTTTTATGATACTATACCCCCTTTTTGCACTGATCATTTCCAAAGTGAATAACTTTCATTTTTAATTTACCTAATATATATATATATATTTTAACGTTTACTTTAAGTTATTATTTTTCATTTCTTTACATAACCTTTAATTTACTTTTCACTTTTTTTTTTTGGGGGGGGGGGATGGGGGGATAGGGGAAGAAAAAAAATTATGAGAATCTGTCATCAACATACATAGACCTACAGGGAAAAGAAAGAATACAACAACATTGGTCCGTAAAGGTAGACAAAAATACATTTTTTTCTTACCGGTCAGAATCGAGAATAGACTAATTAATTAATTAATAGTTTTAATTGTGTCAAAATATTCACACATGTCACGGGCCAAAAAAGAGGGTGAGGTTGCATAATTCATTAGCTACCAACTTCAATTGATTATGCTATTATATGTTATATTGTCCCAAACCCTCTTCCGAATTTAATTAATGCGTCGTTTACCTTCACTGACCCGATTCGTAAGGTGAAAGTCTCGAGTACACGAAAGCCTTCTTTATTTTACACTTTAATTCAATTAATTGTCTCAATGATAAATTCATTAACCCATAGGTGGATCCAGGGGGGCCCCCCTATTGGCGGAGCAAAAAAAAGAAAAAAAGGGAAAGAAAGAAAAAAGAGAAGAAGAAGGGAAAAGAGAGGAGAAAAAAAGAAAGGGAAACATAAAAGGAGGAAGACGAGTGAATAAGATAAGGGGAAGACTTGGAAAGTAATAATAAGAAATCTTTCATGCCGAGATATAAAATTTTTGCTCGCGCTTCGCGCTGGCATCGCCTTTTAGGTGATTTACATATCTTGCTCAATATGGAGCTTAAATATCAAATCATATTTCAGCTCGAAAATTGAACTTTCATTATTTTGTTTGATTTACAAATTGATTTTTATTAACATTTGATAATATATTAACATTTTCTGCTTGCGCTGCACGCTCGCAAAATTCGATTTGTCAGGTACCTATTATTTTCCTGTATTCCATAAAGTTATCAAAATATCCCTATTCAGGTCAGATTGTCAAAACGTATCAGCTAGCGCTGCATGCTCGCATTTTGATTGATGAGTTATGTTTATCTCAATATTAATTCTAAAACAAACAACTTAAAATCCCCATTTGATCACAGTTTATCAAAAATTTCGGCTCGCGATTTCCGCTCGCATTGATTGTTGAAATATATCAACTCATGCATCTTATTCATAATTACAAAAATGCTTTAAACGCGGCGTTTTGGCATGCCTACAATGCATATTTCACCAACATGCCATTCATACTTTGTGCTGAACGTCGTGATAATCGAGTTTACCCATTTTGTTATCTAGAAGTTTTCGAATCTTTCAGAAATTTTCAGTTCTGTTTCTCACATTATTTCATTGTGTTTCTTATACTTTGTTTTCATCGCACTAAGGTCAGTGCTGTCGTCTTTAAGCGGATGTGACGTCACTCTGCCCCCGGCTATACGTGATTTCATAAACATAATCGCAACATGTAATTACGAGCCAAGTAATATAGGCAATCAATGTCCGATTAAAAAATCGAATGACATTTTGATATTGAACGCGTGTTCTTTTTTTTTTTTCTTTTTTTTTTACTCTAATAGGGCAACCTTTGTTCAGTCAAGGAATGTATTTTGGGTCGGAGAGACATCAAGCAACATTACAAATCGTAAGTCATTTTATGTTTCATTCAAGAATGTATCGCAGTAAAATGTGAATATGCACCTCATAGACACCTCTGCATAGAAAAAAAAATAGTTTTTCAGTGTTTAGATTAACATTAGAATTCCAAGTATGATCTAGGATAATAAGTCGCCAAGGTCTTTTGAAAATTCTATTAAATGTGTAACTGCGAATAAAAGGCGTTGTTATATAAATTTTAATATGCGTCTGACTTTCTTTGATTTTTTTTAAATAGTTGAGTATTTGTTGCTTTTTGATAACAATGCCTTTAGCATAAGTTCCCGGCATGCTTTTGCAAAATAATCAATATGCGTCCGTGAAACATGGCTTTAACTTACTTGTTTGCACAGATTGACATTTAGTTTTGTAGAACAAAGAGATTGTTTTGAATTATTGCATGATAATACAGTAGTTGAATTATTAGTTTATGGACGTAGTTCTGTTTCTGTATTAATATTGATATTAATATTGTCATCGTTGATTTATCTCCCTCTCTCTCTTTCTCTTTCCCTCTCTTCCTTTATCTATTTTCCTTACTCTCTCTCTCTCCATTCATCTATTTCTCTCTCTCCCTTCCTCTTCTCGTATCTCTCCCTTTCTTTTTGTCTGTCTTTATTTATCTCTTGTCTGTTGCATATTCTTGTCTTTATCTCTCTTTGTGCCTTTGATTATGCCTATCATACAAATTCTAACTAATGGCTTTATATGAACAGAATGCTTCAACGGAGATATATGTGGTGATAATGGCATTTGTTCGGTTATCAATGGAGGTGTCAGATGTACTTGCACAGACGGATACACAGGCATCATTTGCACCAGTAATTCTTTACTTTGTTCTTTAAAATTTAGTCCAGTGACCCCATTGCAGAAAAATTCCCTTAAACTCAAGTCTAAAAAAAAACGATATTCGACCAATCAGAAGTTTTCATTGCCACTGATTTTTTTTTAGTTGTGTTTAACGCCAATCTTTCTGCAAAGGGCCCAAGGGAATGGTTTACGTTAACACCAAACTTTTAGAATTTGTATCATTCAAAATAATAATAAATCTGTATCACTATTGACTGCCAACGTGAACCAAAGCATACACTTGTAATGTGACAGGCTTTCCACGTGTTACATAATAACAAAATGCCGGAGTGGCGTCTAATGCGTATCAAAAAATCAAACACTTTGAAAAGAGGTCCGTTTAAAGATGTTACCTCTTTATAATAATGCGAGTTTTTTTAAGGGAATGAGAAAGTGACAGTCAACAAAAGTTTGCATGAGGAGTAGGTTTTACTTCGTCGACACTGCGTTTTATTTATTAGAGACGATAGAAGTAATACATGTAAAAATGCAATAGACCAGTTCGTAGTTACTCATGGACAATTTTCGGTCAAATGACCTTTCATTTCTTTCATTATGATAGGCAAATTTCAAAGCAAAACATTACGTAAGCTTGCCTCACATAGCAGGATGAAGAAATCGAGTAGATCAGGTGACTAGAATAGCACACCAATGAACACTTAATGAAGGTATTTGTTGCATTCCTACTTTGAATGCATATCATAGCATGTTGCACAATGTATTGGCAAACTGTGAAAACCAGTCGTTCGTGGACGCGTTGTTGTTTTTTGTGGATGTAAATGAAAACCACAATTCAAAAGAATATATGAATAATCAAGACATCAAAGTTGGTGCTTATCTCATTAGATTTTAAACCACCATGTCACTTTAGTACAAATGACCTTCCTCTGATCATGCGTAGAATCTTTTGATCATGCGCAGAAAGGAACTACGAACTGGCTTATTGCATCTCTGTACCGACCTTTTTAAATGTAATCAAACACACTGAATATGATGGATATTTTACATACATTACTTGTGTCTTTTTCGCACCCCTTTACTAATTTGGTATTGCAGAATATGAAATGGGTATAATCCTAAAACCTTAGGTGATTATTTCAATGGCATGATGTGTGTGTTATAATTACTCAGTATAATACCAACCAAGAATCTGAGCATTTAAAGAAACGATCTACTAATCAATGGTAAAATTTTAGTCAACTGTCAAAAATCAATCAAACTTATCATTTGTTTTTAATCGGAAGCTCCGCCAGCGTCTGACCTTTGTAACCCTAATCCCTGTCTGTCCGGTGGGAATTGTACCCAAAATGGAAACACGTTCACGTGTACCTGCCCAGACCTCACTACAGGATCAACATGTAATATAAAATGTAAGTGAGAAACAAAGTAATTTAACAAAATATTATGTCACTGCTTATTTTCTTAAACGCCATAGTTCTATATGTTACAGAAAACACGAATTCATTGAATTAATGAATTAATTGAAACAGAAGATAAAGATGAAATCAGGAAACACAATATGGAAATTCCGGTCTGCAAATGAGCCAGGATATATATTCAGTCAGTATAGTGAAAAGCTATTTTAACGTGAATTATCTTCATAATATAAAGATAATTCACTTTAAATAGCTGATAATCGAATGTTATTCGATTGTACAGTCAGTGGACCTCAGCAGGACGTCTGACGTAATTTCATTCGACTGAAGACGATTATTTATGTTATCAATATCCAAAAGAGCATTTATGCTCCAACCTCCCCTTTCAAAAATGTAGTTTATGAGCTTATTCAAATTGCACATCGGACAACACAATATTTTTTAAAGTTTTTAATGAGCGATGTGGAAGAGTCCGAATTCACTTGAATTGGAGTCCCTATCCCTGTAAATACCATCTATTGTTTATTGTACATAACTGTCTGTGTAGTGACTCCTTGCGATTCGGATCCGTGTCTAAACGGAGCGACCTGTACGAACTCGGCGGATAATACAACGTTTATGTGCGACTGTCCTTCCGATTATACTGGAACCACGTGCGATACAGGTAAATTCATGACTGTCTGTACCATGTACATACCTCAGTATCATCAATTCAATTTGCACCAATTCGAAGAGTAAATACCCGAATTCAAGTCCCATTCATGTATTGGTCGGTTTACTCTCGATATGGCGTCGGTTTAAATCAAAGTGTGACTGACGTATCGTTTCCACCTGTCATTTGTTTTCATCCCCCAAATCCCATCATACATTAAAGCTCAGAAATATGATGAAATTTCATGCAAAAGGAGCTAAAACAATCACCAAGCAAACAAACGCAAGTTTATGTGTAAGCAAAATAAAATAACAGTTAAGAAGCAAAGAAGTGCGCGTAAAAACATTTAACCATAATATCACCATAACAAATATAATGACCGTTGTAAAATTCCATGTACATTGCTGATTCATTCACTTTAGTAACAAGTAAAATCATATCTCACTTTCCATATAAAACTCCATACTATCGGTGAAATCATTTTCATATCGATGTCATAGCAACATATAGCATAAAAGAAGTAAAGACCACACAGTTTGTATTGTGATATCAATGTCTCCCTGTCGACGAATGTGGACGCAGCGTAGTATTATATTCACATATACCAGCGTGCAAAGATTGTTTGCAATAATTGACTTATCAGTTTCTATCTATGCTACGTCACATGACACATGCCAAAACGGCGCTACTTGTAACCATGTAGCCGGTTCTACTACTAACTACACGTGTCAGTGTCCCACTGGATACACGGGCGATTATTGCCAAACAGGTTTGTATAATACAGTTCTTTTTTTTTTTTACCATTTATTCTTTTTGATAAAGGTGTAAATTTCTATGTAGCCAATTCATTACTCAATGTGCTTTCATAGTATGATTTGTTTAAAACCTTTTGATGTGTTCTTTCCCCGTCATGCTTTAAGTGTTTATTTCATGATAGTTGGAAGTCTTGTTTTTAGTATACATGTAGATATCCTTACTAACAAATATATGTAATCTACCTTGCAAATCACTAAATAGCAAATGTAACTATTGATACCGTGCCCGTATAATCACTTTGTTGTACCTTTATGACATTTAGAAATAGACCCGTGTGATAACAGCTGTTTAAATGGCGCTACATGTAACCCTGTAAACGGTTCTACTACTAACTACACATGTCAATGTCCTGATGGATTCACCGGAGAATATTGCCAAACAGGTTGGTATCATTTTTGTGTGTGTGTGTGTTTTTTATTTATTTATGTGTGCACATGTTTTTGTTGTAGCGCCATATCGTAGTTATTGTAATAGTCTTAACATCTCAATATCCTACTTTAGTGGATTTTATGTTTAACTCATTAAGTACATTTTATTTTCCATGAATATATTTTGTTACAAACCTTCCATCTGTCCTGACACACAAATATCTATATTTGTTACTACATTTTAGTTTTGGTGGTCATTGTGCTTGTCTTGTTAAACCCATTTATGTTCACTTGTGAGTTTATCACACCGAATCCTTTCAAACATACCCTATGTAGAAACGATTATACATTACATTAGAAAAATGATATCATATAATCTTGCATATGCATGTGTGTTATGTAATAATGTGGAATTACATCTGTGTGCTAATAATCCATGTGAGAACGGAGCAACATGCCTCCCAATGCCAAACTCTATGAACTACTCGTGTGAATATGTCGCTGGATACACCGGAGAACGTTGTGAAATCGGTGGCTATTTCAGATTTTTTTGTAAAAATGAAGAAGATAAGATTGAAATATTGATTGGAATTGTGAGGTTCTATAACTTCATAGAATCTGATTTTCAATGACCAGTTAAAGCTAATATAAGTTACAAGTTATGATGATGTATAGCTGCCAAGTATGATTTTATAGAGACTTTCGGCATTTTCCTTCTAGAAACCTGTATATGTAGATATCCTTACTAACAAATATATCTAATCTACCCAGTGTAACTATGGATACCGTGCCTGTATAATCACTTTTTTGTACCTTTATCATGTTTATGATCTTTAGAAATAGACCAATGTAATAACAACAGCTGTCAAAACGGCGCTACATGTAACCCCGTTAACGGTTCTACTACTAACTACACATGTCAATGTCCAACTGGATATACAGGAGAATATTGCCAAACGGGTTGATATCATTTTCGTTCATGATTATTTACAATATATCCACATTTTTTGTAGTTTTTAGTAGAATTGTACAATAGCATGATGAATGTATACACCTAAAGGCCACCGTACACTTTTATTTAGAAATAGACCCCATCCCTTTTACAAGAATATAACGTTTACAAGAGAGTTGGCAGAGGGGGCGATATGAGAAGGAGTATGTTGATAGAAAGTGAATATGTGAATAATAAGAAGTGTATGACTTTGTAAATAATTGTGTTTTGTTTTCTGTGTCAGAAACAACACCCAAAACTTTTAATGTATTTGGCGATATGGCCATGGAACACGAAGTTACAGCAGTTGAGCCTAGATTTTTGTTTCAAGTACACACTTTATAGTTACCAATAATGCATATAGCATTTCCATTTATTTGAAAGCAGGATAAAAGAGCATTGTAGATTAAATGCCTTGCTCACGGGCATAGGTGCCGCAGCCGGGTCGAACCCCGGACTTTCTAAGTATAGCCAGGCGCCTTAGACCACTCGGCCACGGCACCTCCATGGCCGAGTGGCCGAATTGATTGTTTAAAATAATTACATCAGTCACTATCGAATACATCAACGTTTTGTGTGAATATTTGCCAACCCTTGTGTGAAAAGGCGCGCGGGAGCCTGGAAGGAAATCTATCTTTTTTTTCTCTCTACACCTAGCTGACTTATATATCTTATAAAGTTATACAATGCTCCTTTGGGGGTCTGTGCGGTAACTCCGTAACCACTCGGTGTTTTTTTTTTGCCTCCCGAACAAGAATCAAAATATTCGTCAGCCATGTTAGTTATTTCCTTTTGAATTTAGACGCCTGTTTCTTCCGCAATGGTACGTGTAACTGCACTTCTTCCCCCCCTGCGTTACCAGATAAACCAGAATTTTGCAAGCCCAATGGTAAGTATAGCCTTAGGGAAATCATTAATCGAAACCTTGAAAATTTCAATTGCGACCACGGCCCAGATATATTGCAAAGTTGGATTTTCATTACAAACCAAAATATTCATTCAGAACTTGAACATCAAGACATTTCATATTTTACATATCTTGTCGCATGTACTTGTCCTTTAAATTTTGGTAACCTTGCTAGCTAAATCTACTTCCATATCCATTCTGAATCCGATTATTTAGGAGAGAGCACAGTGACCGAGGTGAAAACCGTAATATTTTCATGGAAAAGTGTAATTCAGTAGATATTGAAACTTACATTTTCTGTCTTTCAAATGTATGTAATTTTCCCTTCAAATACTCGAGTACGCTATGCATAGTGTTATCCGTTTAACGGATATGCCTTCAGACATTGAAAATTAACCTTGCAATGAACACAATAATAATCTTTCTCTGTAAGAGCAAATACCCTTTCCCCCATACGCATAATAAAACACAACATAAATTCCATCAGCTGCTTGATTTGTACATTACAATACATATGCCTCCCCTCCTCTCTCAGAAATTTTCAAAACCTATTTTTCATTTGTATATTTTCATAAATTACACTGACAGTGTGCACCAGATGCTTCAGATTTAATCTTAAAAACAAATAAAAAACTTCCGATCTCAACTTGGTCACTTCACTTCCTCTCTTTCTCTCTCTCTCTGCGCTTATACTACGATGTGTCCCAACGGTTCGATTTAGGGCTGAACAATCCTATGGTTTTCAAAAAATAACGTTAAAAGTGATAAACATGTTTTGCATCATCAAAACATCATTTATGCTGTAACACGTTATTTAAGGAAATGCTTGGATCTATCGCAAACTTTAAAGATTGGCTTTCGTTCCTTTACCGTTTTAGTTTTTAGTAGAGTCATCGTGTCGCTATTGCCTCGCTGTATGCTCTCTTATCACTTTTTCTTATTATTCTTACATAATTTTATTTTTCAACCTTCTAGAAATAGCCAATACGTGTACTAACAATACCTGTCAAAATGGCGCTACATGTAACCCTGTAAACGGTTCTCCTACTCATTACACGGATGCACAGGCCTAAAACAGTGGCATTAAAAAAATCATAACATCATCCACATTTATATAAATTGTTGTGTTACAGACACACTGGTGATACCGACTCCAGACCGACCAAATATACTGTTCTTTCCAATGACACACCATCGTTAGGTTTGGAGTCGGTTTTATTGGACTGCCTAAAATCATGCATAATGAACGCACACGTATAATACGCCACCTCATTGATGGCTACGTACGCAGTCGGGCACGCTCATTGAGCTGAGCGTGAGCCGGCACGAGCCACCCCCCCCCAAAAAAAACCCATATAACTTGGAGATTAAGAGCGATGTAACAGCTGAAATCATCTGTCCGGCGAAAAGGTGCTCCACTTCATGCTGCGCATCCAAAAATGATCGCCCTAATTATGAAGCAATGTGCAGCTCTTTCGCTGCTCTGCGGTGGTTGAGCTGTCTGTATGAGTCGCAATGACTATAGCAATAGCGTGCAGCTTTCTTTCTTTTGGTCTTTTGGTCAAGGGAGGGGCACGTCCCCCCCCCCCCTCTCTCTCTCTCTCCGCCCCGATATCACCGTCCGAGAATTGGCATGGGATAGACGTTCAGTGCCAGCTAAGCTGTACCACCTGCGCAAGTTTTGGTACCGAGGCTGATTCACTCTGATAAAGCAACTTATGATAACTGCGCAAGTAGGACAGGAAGTTAATATCTACTGCCCAGCGGCCGAAGGGTGCGTTTATCCGCCACTTTTTTACCCTAGAATCATGATTTGAATCATGATTCAAATCATGATTCTGCAGAATCACGATTGCGTTTAGTCGAAATTGAATATAATCATGATTAGAATCACAAACATGAAACACGAAAAAGGGGGCGTTTGGAAAGACGTTTCTGCAGAATCACGTACGAAAATGTTCGAATACACGATATCGTGATTACAATCATGATTATATGACCTCACTGTTGTGTCGGGCTACTTTCGGTTTGACTCTTGCCAAGCTCAAGGCGCTCTATATGCTCATTGTATGTACATGACTATGTACTATGAATTCATTTCTTGTCATGTTCAAGTTCTGCGTTGGTCATCGCATCGTCCACTACTTTTCATTTTTTGGTCATGTCTTCAACTTCAAGTTCTAGTAAATGAATTAACTGGACAGACAATGATCTCAGTTGTTGTTGAGTATACAGTATCAATATCAAATTGGATCTACGCTGAAATTCACTTCCGAACACCATTTTGGATAAACTAACAAGATGAATAGAAGCATATGGACCCTTTATGATAGAAGTAAACAAAATGAGGTATAGACTGAATTCTGATGGAAGCAAAAGAATTTTCGAGAGCCGAAACACGTGCGAAAAACTTCCTCTGTCAAACTGCGCACTAGTGATGCGCACTGGATTGGCCCGAATCTGAGGAGAAACAGCATTGGAATGAAGGTCGTCTAAACGCTGATTCTGTGATATTGTGATTCATGTTTGTGTTTTAAATCATGATTCAAATCATGATTCAAATCATGATTCTGGCTTGAGGTCGCATAAACGCAGCCGAAGTTGCACTAGGCGTTCTGGCGGAGGGACTACCTCCTCTGATTTTTCAAGAATGAAAAAAAAATTAAATAGAATAAATATTTTTTTTTTCAATCCACTTATTATGAGCATAAGAGCATAATTATGATGAGCATTATGGTTGGCATCATCTTTTAGATCGGCTTGCGCCACCCATTTATCAAAATGTCCTTGTGCTGCCCGTGATTACGCAATCAACACATATACTCACAGTCACCGATACCAAAATTTGTCGACGTGTTTTATCTGAGAATGATTATTATATTTTGTATACTACATCTGTGTGCTAATAACACATGTGAGAATGGAGCAACATGTGTTCCAATGCCTAACTATATGAACTACTCGTGTGAATGTGTGATCGGATTCTCGGGAGAGAGATGTGAAACAGGTTGGTTATTTCATATCAAATAATTTTCTCCATCCATTTCCAATCAAGAATGGATAATTTAATTAATCATGTTAACATATCATGTTCCTCTTGCAATGTGTATGATGCAGAGAATCTATAATCTCCAACAATCACTTTAAATCTACTCAAATTTACTTATTTTCTTTTAATATTGTGTTTCCTTCTACACCAACATCAATAGTTCCAATATTTCAAGTTTTATTTCAGTTTGGCTATTGCTTTTTCATACTTTCCCTCTTTCATTATCTTTTACATGTTTCCATATGTCATGGTAAATATATTTTTAAAGCGAACAAGACTGCAAAAAGGACTGCCAAGGCAGCGAATAAAACCCGATGATCCTTCTTATACAATTAACAATAAATGTCAGATGTAAAAGTATGATTATACTGGATTGTCAGAGGTAATTGGGCTGAACAAGGAATCGATTCTGAACAAGATACATTTATCAATTTGTAAAGACATCAAACTTCTATTTGTTATATATATTTTATTTTGTATATGAATTGAAGTTGTCAATAAAAACTACTTGATACAAAAAAATACAGCGCTTGCATGACTTTTACCGCTTTACTATATCTTTACACACAAATAGATCAATGTGTTAACAGCAACTGTGAAAACGGGGCTTTTCTGATTTTTTTTCATAGAAAAAAGAAATAACTATATATTTACCAAAAAAAAAAAATGTATTTGTGATTGTAACATCATACGTTTAAAGGATTGCTGTGGTATCGGTAATTAATTGCATTCCTTCTTGTGTCAAATTTGAAAAATTGTCACTCGGGATTCGTCATTAAAAAAAGTATCCATATATGATTAACTTACCAAATCAGGACCCCCCCCCCCCCTATAACATTTTAGAAGAAAGTTGGATCTTTCTTTCTCTATTGTCAAAAGTGTTAGAACTGTGTTTATTCTTCTGTAACCTCATTAGTGTTCTACTTTTAACATATATATCACTGTGTCTCTAATCTTGTAGAAATAGATTCCTGTGATAGTAATAGCTGTCAAAATGGCGCTACATGTAACCCTGTAAACGGTTCTTCTACTAACTACACATGTCAATGTCCGACTGGATACACGGGCGATTACTGCAATATAACGGATTCGTACTTTATTACTTGTCTCATGTTCACTTATATTTGTTTATTTTTCAAGATTTTTGTAGGACATTCAAGGGCAACATCATCAATTCAATCATCTTAGAAAGAGACCTTTACAATAGTTTTTTTTCCCCTTTTTCATTAGGACTGTAGATAAGTATATCTTGGTGTTGAAAGTGCGTACCTTTTTAACAAACCAACATTTCAGAAGAAAACATGACATCACACCCTCATTTCTATAACAAAACTGCTGGTTATTATAAAAAATATGCACACAGTTCTCGGTATAATTTAGTTTTAAATACCTCTTACAACCAAGTGCAGTAACAACTTTGATTTCCACATTCACTATGTTCATGTGGAAATATATCCCTGTGCTAATAACCCGTGTGAGAATGGAGCAACATGTGTTCCAATGCCTAACTCTATGAACTACTCGTGTGAATGTGTGATCGGATTCTCGGGAGAGATTACTGACGAACATCGTACGATTTGTGTTGGATAATTAGAGAGCAAAAGACAAGCCATACTTAGGCCATACGAATAACGTGCGACGCCTTTGTGTCCCGATGATACTAGGAGTTCAGTTCAATATACCTTGCCCCCCCCCCCTACTGTTAATAAGCTTGTTTGTAGTCATTGCCAATGCCTCGGTATGCATTCTTACATTTTTTCTTACATAATTTTTTTATAACCTTCTATAAATAGGCCCTTGTGTTAGTAATAGCTGTCAAAATGGCGCTACATGTAACGCTGTAAATGGTTCTTCTACTAACTACACATGTCAATGTCCGACTGGATTCACCGGAGATTATTGTGATACTATGGGTTTGTATAGTCGTTCTTATATTCACTTTCCTCATTTTTACAAATTGTTATGTCACTAACACACTGGTGAGACTGACTCCAGACCGACTAAATATAAGTGTTTTTTCCAAAGACACACCGCTGGAAGGTTTGGAGTCGGTTTCACTGGACTGCGTACTAATTAAGGATTGATTTGGCTAAGTCGTTTAACAATAACAGGAATTAATGCCAATTGTTTCATTGCATTTGCTAGTCATATGCCTACATTTCATCACTCTCTATATTTAATTTCTAATACATTCTGTCCATTTGGCTTAGGATATTTATTGCATATAATACATGTATTTAGAAAGTGTTAGGGCTTATTGGGATAACGACAAGAATACCAAACGAATTTAATTTTGTACTGCTCTATTATAATGTGTGTATTTAACAGTTCCCATTGCATAACTTATCATGCTTTTACATTTCTGTCATATGTTCATGTAGAAATAGATCTGTGTGCTAATAACACATGTGAAAACGGAGCAACATGTGTTCCGATGCCTAACTCTATGAACTACTCGTGCCGTTGCATAAGTGGATTTTTTGGAGAGCGATGTGAAACGGGTTAGTATTTTTAATAGGAAACGTTTAGGCAATTGGGTACTTTTAGGAGGTAAAGAGTTGGAGAGGATTATTTTGTGGATTAAAAAGCCTTGTCCCTGGTACTAAATTTAGTTTACTTCCGAATTCCTCCACTAGGATGTATTACTCGGTGTTCATGAGAGTGGTGGTATTATTTTTAAGTTTTGGCTTTGGGATTAGGGAGGGCCTTTTTTAACTTTTGAAGACTTCGGTGCTTTTTAACTTGTCACTTTCCCATGTGAGTTTGTTCCAATGGGCAATTTTGGCAGTAAAGCACGAGTCTGCCATCTGCGTCGTGTAGATTAAGGTAGAGTTAACCTGTATTGCTCGCCGTGAGAGTGTCACAATCTTGTTGCTTTCTTTGAGACGTATTCAGGTAAATCATGGTTGGTTATTTCATGACTAAATTATGATTTGCTTTTGGAATCAGGTACTCATGATTCGATGAACAAATATTTGAGGTATTCACAAGGTTAAGATTTGAGTATATTTAAGTGAATTTACCTCATGTGACAGTCAACGAATGCTAAGTCAACGCGGTGGCTTTTATTCATCATATATACACAGATACCCTCGACACCAGAGCACATGACAACCTTCCTCGAGAAGAACGCCAGGCTCTCTCATCACTCAAAAACAGGTCCGACATCATCATCAAGCCTGCAGACGAAGGATCAGCCGTCGTTGTTATGGACCGCCAGCAGTACATCGATGAAGCCATGAAACATCTCAATAATCGATCTCACTATGCACTCCTCGATTCTGACCCTACTTGTAATTTCTCCCTACAGATCCAATCGACACTGAATGACATGAAAGACCACAAGCATCTCTCCGAGAAGGCCCACAAATTTCTCTCCCCTACTAATGCTAAACCTGCCCGCTTCTATCTCCTCCCGAAGATCCACAAACCTGGCAACCCCAGTCGACCCATCCTCTCAGGAAATGGTTCCTCAACAGAGAACATCTCCCTTTTTGTTGATTACCACATTAAGCCCCTTGTCTCACGTGCACCCTCTTACATCCACGCGGCATCCACGACACTCCAGACTTTCTCAGGAAACTAAATGACATCAAGGACCAGATACCCGAGACTGCGATCATCGGCACTTTCGATGTTTCTTCACTGTACACCAGCATTCCCCACGACGAAGGTATCCAAGCATCATGTGAAGCCTTGGCCGCCAGTGGCCATTCCAGTCCCCCCATACGCGATATCAAATCTCTGAAGTCTCATGTACTAACAAAAAACAACTTCACATCCATGGGCAAGCACTACCTACAGATATTCGGTACATCAATGGGCACCCGGATGGCTCCTTCATTCGCCTGTCTCTTCATGACCAAGCTGGAACAGCAGATGTTAGATTCTGCCCCCTGTCGCCCATGGATTTGGTGGCGTTACATAGACGACATTTTCTTCATCTGGACTAGGGATGAAGATAGCCTCCATACATTCATTGACCACATCAATTCCTTCCACAGGACCATCAAATTCACTTCTGATTTCTCCCAACAGGAAACCCACTTCCTTGATGTCACAGTCCAGAAAAAGTATAACGTTATCACCACTACCCTATACTCTAAACCCACAGATACCCACCAGTACCTCCACTCATCCAGCTGCCACCCCCGTCACTGCAAAACCGGCATCGCTTACAGTCAAGCCCTCAGACTTCGCCGTATCTGCTCCGAGGACCCTGATTTTTCCTTCCATGCCAGGAATTTGCAGAAACATCTCTGTGCCAGGGGCCATGGGGCCAGGGCAGTCCAACTGGCAATTAACAAAGTTCGTTCTCTCCCCAGATCTGAAGTTCTCAAACCAAAAAGTGACAAGGAGACTACCGACAGAATACCGCTTGTGACCACCTTCCATCCCAATCTACCCCCTCTCCGCAAAATCCTGTGTGATAACCACCACATTTTACACACTTCTGATCGTCTCCAACAGGCCGTTCCCGATACTCCCCTTCTAGCATACCGACGCACACCGAATCTCAGGGACCTCATTGTTCGTGCTGAAGTGCCCTCCCTCACTAACCATTCTTCTCCCATACAGCATGGCACCTTCAAATGCACCAGCAACAGGTGCATCATATGTGAAATACTCCTTCACGAGGGCGACACTTTCACCAGCAACTCTACCAGCCTGTCTCACCAAATCAAGGGCAACATCACATGCACTACCACTAATGTTGTATATCTCATCACTTGCAGAGTTTGTAGGGTACAATACATAGGGGAAACCAAGACCCACTCAAGAAACGATTCTACGGGCACAGATCCACCGTCAACACAGCAAAGCTGGACACTCCAGTTGGCCGCCATTTTAACCTCCCCAACCACTCCATCACTGACATGATGCTACAGGGCATCGAATCTTTAGGTACCCGTCCTGACTCAGTCCGTACTAGCAGAGAGAAGCTCTGGATGAGACGACTTCGCACCACCCAACCTCATGGCCTGAACATCCAAGAGGGGAACGACTGATTATTCTTTCCTATCCACTTTCAATTTATATACACATATAATTTTTCCCCTCAGCTCTTTTGAATAGTTACATTATAGTTTCTTCCTCTACTTTCCTCCCATATCTCATACAAGCTCAGCTCCAATTTTTCCTTCCTTATTCAGGCGATATAATAATTATTATATATATATTTTTTCTCCACTCACCTCTTTTAGATTTACCACATTTGCTTATTTACATGTATACTATGGTTTCTTCATAATACACCCCCTCTCTTCTATATTTGCTTTTACCTTTTAGGCAATTTGCTTCCTCTTTTTCACATATACAGTTTTTTTTTTCCTACTATATAGTCTTATGTTTTTTTTCCCGTCACACCTAGCGGATTACAATATCAGTTACACCATATGTGTATTTATATTTTTTCATATACATTTCCTTTTTGGATATATTTATATACATATCACTTATAGATACATATTTACACTTACCTTCTTCTCTTAGTTTGTTTAATGCTTTATCATATATACTTATATGTCTTTTGCACATTATCAGTTGTTCCCCATTCCTTTCCCTTTTTTCCCCCACTCTTATGCACCAGTTTATTATGCCTTTCTTTGTAACCTGTTTGACCCACCTCTCACTAATTCTCTTGTTATTCATCCCTCTATCACTGTTTGTTCCAGATCCTGTTTGATGTTGCCTGCCTCATTATCTTAATCCCTCTTGGCTTGAGGTCTTTTACTGGCCTTACTTACACTAACTTCCCTTTGTGTCTGCCTACTCCTTTTCTTTCATCCCCTTCACTAACCTGATTGGTCTTACACTAACTTCCCTTTGTGTCTGCCTACTCCTTTTCTTTCATCCCCTTCACTAACCTGATTGGTCTTCTCTACTCACTAAGACCCCTTTTGTCTCCTTGTTTCTAGTGTTGCTGTAGCTTGTTTGTGGTCTATATTATGGTTGTTCCACTGTATATGTTTGTCATTTTGCCTCCGACGAAGATTCTGCTAGGATCGAAAGCTTATGCCCCTTTTTGACTTTCTAATTTACTCCATTGGTTCTCTTGTATTAGATAAGCAGTTTTCAGCAGCTTCTTTTTGCCATCATATATACTAATTAGTTAGTCTAAACAGTGCACTGTTAAAAAAAACACCGTGATTTTACAGAAAAAAGAAGATTTTGCAGAAAGCAATAACAACAGAATCATTCTGTAAATTCATAAAACAGGAATTTTTCTGCAATTTAACAGAACAGGTCTCTTTAAAAGGGGGAAAAGGGTGTTTTATTCAAGGAAATTTGTAAGATTCCAAATACCAATTTCCTGTAAGATTACGCAATCTAGTAATATTACAGATGTTCTCGAGACTCTGCTGCAGGAATTTTTATTTTAAGGATAAATTTTTTAACAGTGTGGGTCAGATGCATAAAAAGTAGCAGTTGCTTCAAGCACATTGAACTTTGGCCATGTTGGGGGTATTTTTTAATTTCTATCGTTACTTTGAAAGTTTATGAATCTGGTATCAAGAATCATTGAACACCCTGCCTGAGTTTTAGGTCACATGAACAAGGTCAGAGGTCATTTACGGTCAATAAACTTAGATTATGTTAGGGAATCAAAACGAGATATCATACTTGTAACTGTGAAAGTATATGGATATAGTTCATGAAACCTGGACATAACAGTAATCAAGCATCAGTGTATATCCTGCGTGATTTTCAGGTCACATGACCAAGGTCAATGTACTTTGGCCGTGTTGGGGGTATTTGTTGAATTGCCATTATAACATGAGGGTAATCAAGTATCACTGATCGTCTTGCACAAGTCTTTGGTCACATGGTCAAGGTCAAATGTCATTTAGGGTCAGTGAACATAGTATTTTTTATCATATGAATGGTGTTTTTGTGAATGATAATTCTATAGTCGTTTTCAAAGTCAGCACTGCTGCTATATTGTATTGCGTAATGCAGGCGAGACTGCAAGAGGCGCTCCACTTGTTAAGGCAACCGCACACCTCAGTTACGACTGCTTGCGATCCGATTTTGGAACAAATCGCATTTTGCTCATTTTCTGAAAATATTAATGGAACATATCATTTTATCTCAGGTTAAAATTGATTGAAAGAATACTGATATAACCATTTTGAAAGATTGCAAGCCTTTATTTTGGAATAAAGGCCAAATTAGTTTCAAATCGTAGCCAATCATACGACTGCTATGACGTCATTACGACTAGATATTAAATTCGCTTTTATTCTAAGAAGGATGATATCATAGTCACAGATTTGAACATAGGTATGCGTAAGAATATTTAAAACATTACACAGTAAGATATTCCAATTCTGAATACTAGCATCAAATTCTACAACATTTTATTCTGAAATCGGGTCGCAGACCAATCGTAAGGTGTGCGGTCGCCTTTTTGCATACGGACTCAAGCAAAAGTCGAGCAAAACAATTGCTACTTTTTATGCATCTGACCCAGTATCAGAAAGGAGAAACCACCTAAAAACAATGAGTCTCGGCGCTTTTCAGTTTTTAGTGTTCACAAATGATGTTAATCATGGTAGTAATAGGTGAATGGGTACCCGGCAGGAGTAATTCCTTGCATGCACTGAGCGCCGGTGATGGTAGCTCGGGGTAATAATAGCAGCGCTTTGTATCCTCTGGCAAAAAGCGCTTTATAAATCGTAGCTATCATTATTATTATTATTATTAATACTAAGCATATCATATTAGTGGCGACGACGATGATGATGAATATTTAATACCACTATCATTATGAATAGGATTTCATCATCATAATCATCATCTTTGCCATAAGAGTTTAATGATTTTCCAATGTTTCTACTTCTTGATAGATATATGTGTAAATCTTGAGGACCTTTGTGTCAATGGAACCTGTGAAGTAATTCCGGATGGTGCCGGTGCAGTCCGATGTAACTGTTTCGAAGGTTTTTCTGGGACCATATGCAACAGTAATTAGAATTCCGCTTATTTTGGACTTGATTAGATTGTTTTCTGTTCAAAACCTAATACTTCACAATAATTTGTTGTTGTTCTTGTTGCTTATGTTGCTATTTGAGGGAAAATGTTCGAAGCTATGGTAATAAGAGAAAGAATAAAAATCTTGTTTAATTTCACGTTGAATGTCGGGAAGATATTAAAATAATAAACGTGCTTTAGTTCTAAATAAATTTTCGGCAATGGTAACAACAATTAAATGATACGCGTGCTTAATTCTAAATGGTTGTTCGGTTAGTCCTATTCACATTATAAACGGAATAGGCCGAAATGCAATCTAAATGGGCCGAAATGATAATTCGTTGCATAATTCGCCATGATGGAATTACAACTGTGAAATTCTTGACTGATATCTGAGAATGTGCAAACGACTCCAGTCTGTTTTTAGTTGTGAAAAATGTTGTCACGATCGTAAATTAGTAAGTGTATCTATTACACACCTACAAGAGAAGTGTCAGGAACAGAATGCTGATCTCTACTCAAATAACGTCGATCTCATCAAGGCTTTTGAGAGGGTCTCTAGAGAATCATGGCGAAGTATTGATGCCCCAAAAAGTTCATCGCCATCGTACAAAAGCTTTATGATAGCATGATGGCAAGACCCGAGGACAACGGCGTGACCTCCGATCCATTCCATGTCTCCAACGGTGTGAAATAAAGTTTGTGTCCTTGCACCCACCTTTTCAGCCTCATGTTCTTAGCCATGCCAACAGATGCATTCAGCAATGTAAACCCAGGCACCGTCATCAGGTTCAGGACTAACTGCTCTGTCTTCAACCTTGTGAGGCTTCAAGCAAAAACCCAAGTCTCGACTGATACTATCAACGACTTCCTGTGCCCTCAACTGACATGCAGCATAGTGTTGACAAGTTGAGGCCTGCGGTAACTTTTGCCTTACCACAAGCACAAAGAAGACCCTGGTATTGCATCAACCAGTTCTCGGAAGGCCATAATGTTGAACCTTACCTAACTCTAAATGGACAACGCCTAAACGTGGGGGACAAGTTCACCTAACTCGGCAGCACACTCTCCAGAAATTTCATTGACGATGAAGTCAACGCCAGACTTGCTAAGGCAAGTGCCTCCTTTGACAGACTGTCCAAGAACTCTTGGTTCAGGAGAGGAATCACGACAGTGACCAAGATGAAGGTATATAGGGCCATGATCTTCTCTACATTGATGTATGGCTGTTGTGAAACATGTAGAGTATGCCAGAAAGTAATAATATGTTCTCATCCAGTAATGATCTTATTCAGTTGGACTTGCTTAAATTCCTATCCCTATCCAGACCGATATCATAAGAGGCTTGGTCAGTCAGTGTTTCGAAATAAACACGGTAATCTGGTGGTGTTTCATAAAAGAACTTGACGGATGATTTATCCGACAAAGTATGCCGTATCCAACAGTTGCCATCGTGACCATAGAAACTGTGCTTCGCAGCTTATCAGAATCAGGGAAAATTGTCCAGCTAATCGGACCACTTGCTAGAAGACAAATGTTGATGAAACGCTCTTCAGTTCTGAGTACAATCAGCAAAGTCCAACTAGGTCTAGTCCTTTATTAGGGATGATCAGAAAAAAATATATTAAGGGGACATAGCGTTTGAATTGATGAACGTTCAAATCCATCGCGAATTCACGAGACGAATATGTGACCAGGCCTCGTGCACCACTCGTACCGGCATTGAAGAGACATTTGCCACATTTCGCAATCCTCACGGACGCTTATATTAGGGTCCCCTAACACAAATAATCATACACTTGATTTTTAAGATTGATTGTACATTATAGTCAATAGAATCAAACGTAGAGAACTGCTCTACAATCAATGCTAAGCTTTGTGTTACAGGGGGGTTACAGGCCCTACAGATCTGCTTTTCGTGTGCAAAATTCTTTCCCGCGACACCCGCACATACATGCATGTACATTACGACTGATAGCTGGAGATATTCAAAATGCAGGACCTAAAATAGATTATGACATGGATAAGAAAGTGGTTTTTCAAACAAATCGAGTACATATTGAGTGAGGAAAAAGTTACTGAATTAAGGCTTAGATATAGATCATTACAGTCCATCGAATCGATATTGCATTTAATGTGGATTATTGGTGGATCTCTGGCAATTGATTCCATGGGTCAAATCACCTCTCCATCCGAAACCATTCGCATGCGTTGATTATGTACACAGCATGTATACGTGCGGGTTTTTTTCTTTTGTTTACTCCTACACGAACGATATGCCTCTAGCACACAATGTAATGGGCATCATGCTTTACTTTCCCCAGAAATGGGGGATTAGATTCGAATTCTCGGGGGGACCACTTCCATTGATGAGTGGATACCAGGCACGACCATGCGGTTTCGAAAAGCACCCTAAACAAGGGAAGCAAGGTTTTTCCAGATTATGAAAATGCATCTCTTAACAAGTATTTAGCTTGTGAAACCTACAAGTATTGAAAACATATCATCCTTTTTCAGTATTTTAAACATCGTTTTTGACACCCTTATAACGTTTCATAGGCCTATACGTAACGTACTTGCCCCCTTATTCCCTTTTTACGCGTGGTCGCGCCTGGTATCCACTCTTCAATGGAATTTGGCCCCCCGGGCGGCCTCTCGAGCTCTGGGAGGAACCAAATGTGGCTTTGGAAAGTCGCCCTAAATCGGATATATCGCTGTTACCATAGTAGCAACCAGAATTTTGCACACGAAACGCAGATTGAATGTTTCCGTTCCAGATGCGAAACGAAAAAAAAATCTCATGTCACACAATTTGCATTGCGGGACAGAGTTTTACGAGCATGACGACGGGCCCAAAAGTCTCTTCCAAAATCAACTACCGTCGCAAATAAGCATTCGCGTTCTCCAACGAAACGTCGGGATTGTCAATGCTTTCACAAAGAATCAAAGTCATGTTTTAAATGTGCCCAAGCTATGATCATATCGATCTGCACATATTGCTCAGAACTGACCTAACACATTATGAGTTAATGTGAAAACGAATTTGTTACGCTACTAATGTCAATTCAAACCAAGATAGATTTTCCTGTCGGCTCATTTAGATTGTTATTGGCTGATTACGAATAAATGTGAAAGGGCTATACATGTTGATATTTTATCAAACAACAAACATCAGAGCATAGGTTATGATATGTCATAATTGGTAGATTAGAAGAGCGAATTGATACCTACCGATTACATATGAGTCTTACAAACGAAAAAGAAATATCGCCTTTCTTAAACCTTGCAAATGAGCCTTTGTCACGTGATTATAAATCAATCGGTGACGTATGTTAATCTTCTCTTGCGAAATATAGTCTCATCCTGTGACGAGAATGAGTGTTCAAATGGAGCTACATGTAACCCTGGTACATTCCCTGAGTACTCATGCACTTGTCCACAAGGATTCATGGGAGATTTCTGTGATCAAGGTATGTTTCTTCTAAAAAAACACATTTATTTTCGGCAAGTAAAACAGACTTATCAATTAGTTTGTGACTTTGAGTTTCTCGATGTACAATATCGCTCAAAAACATATGCTTTTTGTGTTTTAGAGCTATTTGAAATGTTTGGGGTTTTTTTTCAACCGACTTCGCAATTTCCTTTAATACATTTATAGAAACAAATTTATGTGCCAATAGCACATGCGAGAATGGAGCAACATGCGTCCCAATGACTAATTTTATGAACTATTCGAGTGCTTGTGTGGATGGTATCACTGGAGAACGATGTGAAATAAGTTGGTATTTTCGTTGAAATATGTAAGCTGTTCTCTTTATATATTTTCTGATAGCGCTGTTAATAGATCCAAATCCTCTTGAGGTCATCATAACTGTGAACATGTTATCTTTGTTATTTTTTGAAAGTCTTTTAGATATTTCACAATGCAGTGTTGGCCTGTTCACTTTATTACTTTTTGCAATGGTGCCCTGGCCTGCAGTATAATACACATTCCATATGAAGATACAGAATATATAACAATAAGGAAACCTTGTAAACAGACAACTACAATAATTTATTAACGATGTAGGGACTTTATCCAAATATAAAATGAGAAAGTTATATGCAATCATTAAAAAAATGCAATGAGCATGGCGTCTTTTCCAATATTGATTTTTCTTTAAGTTATAGGTCATACCAATTACATCGCTTAGTACCATTGACAGTTTATGTTACCATGGTTACATAAAGTAATTACAATTCAAACCCGGGATTCAAACGCCTAGGTTGTCGGTGACCTACCATTATAACCTAAATTACTATGTTTTCTTTGCATATCAAGATAAACAAATTTTAGGGAGACAATTGATATTGTGTGAGTGTAAAAGTTTTTTGCTCAGTTCCTAAATCCATGAACTACTTTGATCGATTTTTTTCCCGAATGGTGTTGATTATCAGCTTGCTATCCCGGTTTAGTATAACAATGAAAAATACACATTGGCATATTCTTCAAGAGTGGAACAAATCAGCTTTAATACTGCACACCGTATAAAACATTTCAGCTCTTGAAACAGTAGACTCGAACACAAATGATTCAGTTAATCAAGTCAGCCACTGACTATGTAAGTTTTACAGTAGATCCTTCGACCGGTCTTCATCGAATCGTATTTCAGTCATCTTATCTTCAAAGATTTGTTGACATCTTATCACATCTTATTTATCTCTATATCTTTATGACCAATCTTCGTTTCGTTCCACCCCCAAAATATTACACTCACATAAACAAATAGGCTATAACAACAATGCACGTTATTATATATTCCAAACGAATCACATTCATTAATAAAAATATCATTTTCAACCAAATTAAGCAACAACTTTGCTTTCCATCCTGGCATATAGTTATCGCGCGTGAGAAGAGAATAACATGCATTCCAACGCGTATCTTTTTGAACTACTTATGTGATAGTGTGAGATTTTTCGTGAGATCTATGTGAAATAAGTTTGAATTTGCAGTAGAAACATGCACACACACATATCCATACTACCTCATGTTCATGCACCCCCATGTTAAGAAACTTACCCACACACATATTTAATATCATGGACAATCCACCGTTTTTTCACCCATTTATATACCACCTCGCACACACATTTACCAACAGGATTTCTTGAGAAAGTTGTATTGAATGGCAAACTTTCATTCAGAAGAAATTACATTAAAATTGCCTTGTAATTATGCGTATCATTACACACACACACACACACACACACACACACACATATATATATATATATATATATATATATATATGTGAAAGGAATGGATGAAGATAACAATGGTAGCCGTAGCTTAAATCAAGGTTCCCCAGAGCTATCTGCCCTTTGGAAAAATTGGCAAAGAAATCATCCATTTCTTTCACAAAATATTTAAATAAAAGAGTTGCCAAAGCTGTTGTACATGTATAATTTCACACATTTATATATATATATATATATGTAGTCCCATGTATATAATTTTTGTATGGTTCTGATCCTCCTATAAGGAAATGCTTGAGAAAAACAAATAATTATGAGCCCGTTTTGTGTTTTTGAACTTCCATATGAGTTTTGATAGAAAATATTGATCCAGATTTGAAATGGAGCCATTTGTAATTTTTAGAAAATGTCAGTTTTTTGGAATCGCTCATTAACATTTCAACTGCAAGACATGCGGTGGTATTATTGTCATATTGATTTGACCATCAGATACGTCAATCAGTATTTAAGCATAAATCTTGTCGATATCCTTTAGATGGTATTTGCTGACGGTACCAAGCCTCATTTCTGTCATATTTTTTTTTTATCTATCGTCATAGAAATAGGCCCATGTGATAACAATACCTGTCAAAATGGCGCTACTTGTAACCCTGTAAACGGTTCTTCTACTAACTACACATGTCAATGTCCTATTGGATTTACCGGAGAATATTGTGAAACTGGTTTGTATAACTACTTCCCACACATTCACTTTTATTCATGGTGTATTATTAACTTGAATATTTCATTTAGATGATCATGATGACAGGTATTATTTTCATTTTCCTTTAACAACGAATTATCGCTAAATCTCTACATTTATATCAAATCATTAGATTTTGTTGTTAATCAGTCATCGATCGTTCAGTATGGGTATGTTAACTATCTGTTAGCTATTTGTCATCTTAGTAGTAGGTTTAGTTAGAACAACAATCATCATAAATGTAAAAAAAGATAATTTTGCAATGCCTCTAGTATATGCAGCTATGGATTTGAAAAATTATTCTTGCCAGGGATTGTTTTAATCTTACCCTCTGTTTTAGTAAAAATAGATGTCCATGTATTAATATCTTGAAGTAACGTAAGGTCTTACGCCTAGCTCTATTTCAACCTAATACAAAAATGTCAGCAATCCTTTAAACCGATCCATTTCATCAACGAATAAATTCCATCTCTAATATTGTCCTTTCAGTTCCCTACTCACATCAAATGATGTGAAACGACAATGAACAAGTATTTCTTAGATATAATGAAAAGAAAAGAAATACACGCTCAAATATATACGTTAAAATAATTAATAATGTATTTGCGACAGCCTTAGATCCCTGTGACGGGAATAACTGTTCTAATGGTGCGACCTGTAACCCTGATACTTTCCCAAACTACAACTGTACTTGTCCTCCTGGATACACGGGGGAGTTTTGTGACGAAGGTATGTCAAGTTTTGTTGATAATTTTTTACAAAAAAATATGCATTTGTGATTATAATATCATACATCTAAAGGACTGCTTTGGGATTAGTAACTAATCGTTTTCCTTCTTGTGTCAGATTGGAGAAATTTGTCACTCGGGATTTGTCATTGTTAAAGAGGTATCCACATAATTATGATTAACTGACCAAAACAGGACCACCAACCCATACAATTTTCAAAGAAAGTAGGGTCTTTCTTTTTCTGTTGTCAAAATTGTTAGAACTGTTTATATTGCTGTGCCCTCATTGATCTTACATAATTTTATATCGCTGTGTCTTTAACCTTGTAGAAATAAACCCTTGTGATAAAAATACCTGTCAAAATGGCGCTACATGTAACCCTGTAAACGGTTATTCTACTAACTACACATGTCAATGTCCTATTAGATACACGGGAGAATATTGTGAAACTGGTTTGTATAACTACTTCCCACACATTCACCTTCATTCATAATATATTATGACCGTAAAATTGCATTAAGATGATCATGATAAATAGGTATCACTTCCCCTTTCCTGAAAATACGAATTATCACTTAATCTCTTAACTTATATCAAATCATTTGTTAGATTTAGTTGTTTTTCAGTCACCGATCGTACAACATGGGTATGTCTACTACCGGTTGGCTATTTGTTCTTTATATTAGTAGTGGTAGGTTTAGTTATGATTGCTTTTCAAAAATGTAGAAAATAACTTTGCTATGCCTCTAGTATGCAGTTTTAGAATTTCACAATCCTTCTTGCCAAGGCTTATTTGAATATTGCACTCTGTTTTTAATATCTTGGAGTAACATAAGTTCCAATGCCTAAAACTGTATTTAAATCTAAATTTCAGATTATTAATACATTAAAAAAAATTCGCTATCCTTCAAACCGACTTCAGTTGATCGAAGAATAAATTCAGTTTTCCATCCTTGGCCCTTTCAGTTCCCTTTTCTCTATAATATTCACATCAAATGGGAAACAAAAATTGACTAGAAATTTTTAAATGTAACTGCTGTTAACATGGTTAATAATGTATTTGCGACAGTCTTAGATCCCTGTGACGGGAATAACTGTTCTAATGGTGCTACCTGTAACCCTGGTACTTTCCCAAACTACAACTGTACTTGTCCTCCTGGATACACGGGGGAATTTTGTGAGGAAGGTAGGTTTATCATATTGCTTTTCAAAGACCCCCATCCCATATACACAAAGAAACGTGTTTCTTTAAATACTTAATAACAGGGTATTTATCATGATTATAAGAGGCACATTCACGTTGTTTTCCTATTTTAAGATGGAATGAAAAAGTTGAAGGCCCATATCAAAAGCTACACTTTCTATGTATATTCACACACAAACAAATAATCCATATACATTTCCATTGCAAGACGTCACCGTGTCATGCGGTGGTATTATTATGTTGATTTTATCATCAGATTCATTAATCAGATATTAAGCATAAATCTTGTCCATATCCTTTAACTTGTGCTTGCTCTCTTGTAGTATCAAGTCCCATTACTGTCATAATTTTTGTCTTAACGTCATATAAATAGACCCACCTGCGCTGATATTACGATGTCCCTACGATTCGTTTAAGGGATATACAATATAATATTCTTACATCATTTTGTTTTAACCTTGTAGAAATCGGGGTAGAAATAAACCCTTGTGATAACAATACCTGTCAAAATGGCGCTACTTGTAACCCTGTAAACGGTTCTTCTACTAACTACACATGTCAATGTCCTATTGGATTTACCGGAGGATATTGTGAAATTGGTTTGTATAACTACTTCCCACACATTCACTTTTATTCATGGTATATTATTAACTTGAATATTTCATTTAGGTGATCATGATGACAGGTATTATTTTCAATTTCCTCAACAACGAATTATCGCTAAATCTCTACATTTATATCAAATCATTAGATTTTGTTGTTAATCAGTCATCGATCGTTCAGTATGGTTATGTTAACTATCTCTTTGATATTTTGTCATCTTAGTAGTAGGTTTAGTTAGGATAAAAATAATGGACATAAATCTAAAAAAAGAAGATGAATTTGATATGCCTCTAGAATATGCAGCTATGGAATTAAAAAATATCCTTCTTGCCAGGGATTGTTTTAATCTTACCCTCTGTTTTAGTAAAAATAGATGTCCATGTATTAATATCTTGAAGTAACGTAAGGTCTTACGCCTAGCTCTATTTCAACCTAATACAAAAATGTCAGCCATCATTTAAACCGATCCATTTCATCAACGAATAAATTCCATCTCTAATATTGTCCTTTCAGTTCCCTACTCACATCAAATGATGTGAAACGACAATGAACAAGTATTTCTTAGATATAATGAAAAGAAAAGAAATACACGCTCAAATATATACGTTAAAATGATTAATAATGTATTTGCGACAGCCTTAGATCCCTGTGACGGGAATAACTGTTCTAATGGTGCGACCTGTAACCCTGGTACTTTCCCAAACTACAACTGTACTTGTCCTCCTGGATTCACGGGGGAGTTATGTGACGAAGGTATGTCATGTTATTTTGATAATCTTTACAAAAATATATGCATTTGTGATTATAATATCATACATCTAAAGGATTGATGTGGTATCGGTAACTAATCGTTTCCCTTCTTGTGTCAGATTAGAGAAAATTTGTCACTCGGGATTTGTCATTGTTAAAGAGGTATCCACATAATTATGATCAACTGACCAAAACAGGACCACCAACCCATTAAATTTTCGAAGAAAGTAGGGTCTTTCTTTCTCTATAATTGTCAAAATTGTTAGAACTGTTTATATTGCTGTGCCCTCATTGATCTTACATAGATATCACTGTGTCTTTAACCTTGTAGAAATAAACCCTTGTGACAACAATACCTGTCAAAATGGCGCTACATGTAACCCTGTAAACGGTTCTTCTACTAACTACACATGTCAATGTCCTATTGGATACACGGGAGAATATTGTGAAACTGGTTTGTATAACTACTTCCCACACATTAACTTTCATTCATGATAAATTATTACCGTAAAATTACATTAAGATGATCATGATAAATAGGTATCACTTCCCCTTTCCTGAAAATACGAATTATCACTTAATCTCTAAACTTATATCAAATCATTTATTAGATTTAGTTGTTTTTTAGTCACCGATCGTACAATATGGGTATGTCCACTACCGGTTGGCTATTTGTTCTTTATATTAGTAGTGGTAGGTTTAGTTATGATTGCTTTTCAAAAATGTAGAAAATAACTTTGCTATGCCTCTAGTATGCAGTTTTAGAATTTCACAATCCTTCTTGCCAAGGCTAATTTGAATATTGCACTCTGTTTTAATATCTTGGAGTAACATAAGTTCCAATGCCTAAAACTGTATTTAAATCTAAATTTTAGATTATTAATACATTAAAAAAATTAGCTATCCTTCAAACCGACTTCAGTTGATCGAAGAATAAATTCAGTTTTCCATCCTTTGCCCTTTCAGTTCCCTTTTTTAAAAATAATATTCACATCAAATGGGAAACAAAAATTGACTAGAAATGTTTAGATGTAACTGCTGTTGTTATCTTTTCGGATTTTTTTCATGAAACAAGTAAATAATACAGACTAAAAGAGTTAACATGGTTAATAATGTATTTGCGACAGTCTTAGATCCCTGTGACGGGAATAACTGTTCTAATGGTGCTACCTGTAACCCTGGTACTTTCCCAAACTACAACTGTACTTGTCCTCCTGGATACACGGGGGAGTTTTGTGAGGAAGGTAGGTTTATCATATTGCTTTTCAAAGACCCCCACCCCATATACACAAAGAAACGTGTTTCTTTAAATACTTAATAACAGGGTATTTATCATGATTATAAGAGGCACATTCACGTTGTTTTCCTATTTTAAGATGGAATGAAAAAGTTGAAGGCCGATATCAAACGCTACACTTTCTATGTACACTCACACACAAACAAATAATCCATATACATTTCCATTGCAAGACGTCACCTTGTCATGCGGTGGTATTATTATGAAGTTGATTTTATCATCAGATACATTTATCAGAAATTAAGCATAAATCTTGTCCATATCATTTAAATTGTACTTGCTCTCATGTAGTATCAAGTCTCATTACTGTCATAATTTTTGTCTTAACGTCATATAAATAGACCCACCTGCGCTGATAGTACGATGTCCCTACGATTCGTTTAAGGGATATACAATATAATATTCTTACATCATTTTGTTTTAACCTTGTAGAAATCGGGGTAGATATAAACCCTTGTGATAACAATACCTGTCAAAATGGCGCTACTTGTAACCCTGTAAACGGTTCTTCTACTAACTACACATGTCAATGTCCTATTGGATACTCGGGAGAATATTGTGAAACTGGTTTGTATAACTACTTCCCACACATTAACTTTCATTCATGATATATTATTACCGTAAAATTGCATTAAGATGATCATGATAAATAGGTATCACTTCCCCTTTCCTGAAAATACGAATTATCACTTAATCTCTTAACTTATATCAAATCATTTGTTAGATTTAGTTGTTTTTCAGTCACCGATCGTACAACATGGGTATGTCTACTACCGGTTGGCTATTTGTTCTTTATATTAGTAGTGGTAGGTTTAGTTATGATTGCTTTTCAAAAATGTAGAAAATAACTTTGCTATGCCTCTAGTATGCAGTTTTAGAATTTCACAATCCTTCTTGCCGAGGCTAATTTATATATTGCACTCTGTTTTAATATCTTGGAGTAACATTAGTTCCAATGCCTAAAACTGTATTTAAATCTAAATTTTAGAATATTAATACATTAAAAAATTCGCTATCCTTCAAACCGACTTCAGTTGATCGAAGAATAAATTCAGTTTTCCATCCTTGGCCCTTTCAGTTCCCTTTTCTTTTTAATATTCACATCAAATGGGAAACAAAAATTGACTAGAAATTTTTAAATGTAACTGCTGTTGTTATCTTTTCGGATTTTTTCATGAAAAAAGTAAATAATACAGACTAAAAGAGTTAACATGGTTAATAATGTATTTGCGACAGTCTTAGATCCCTGTGACGGGAATAACTGTTCTAATGGTGCTACCTGTAACCCTGGTACTTTCCCAAACTACAACTGTACTTGTCCTCCTGGATACACGGGGGAGTTTTGTGAAGAAGGTAGGTTTATCATATTGCTTTTCAAAGACCCCCACCCCATATACACAAAAAAACGTGTTTCTTTAAATTCTTAATAACAGGGTATTTATCATGATTATAAGAGGCACATTCACGTTGTTTTCCTATTTTAAGATGGAATGAAAAAGTTGAAGGCCGATATCAAACGCTACACTTTCTATGTACATTCACACACAAACAAATAATCCATATATATTTCCATTGCAAGACGTCACCTTGTCATGCGGTGGTAGTATTATCATGTTGATTTTATCATCAGAAACCTTAATCAGAAATTAAGCATAAATCTTGTCCATATCCTTTAAATTGTACTTGCTCTCTTGTAGTATCAAGTCTCATTACTGTCATAATTTTTGTCTTAACGTCATATAAATAGACCCCCCTGCGCTGATAGTACGATGTCCCTACGATTCGTTTAAGGGATATACAATATAATATTCTTACATCATTTTGTTTTAACCTTGTAGAAATCGGGGTAGATATAAACCCTTGTGATAACAATACCTGTCAAAATGGCGCTACTTGTAACCCTGTAAACGGTTCTTCTACTAACTACACATGTCAATGTCCTATTGGATACTCGGGAGAATATTGTGAAACTGGTTTGTATAACTACTTCCCACACATTAACTTTCATTCATGATATATTATTACCGTAAAATTGCATTAAGATGATCATGATAAATAGGTATCACTTCCCCTTTCCTGAAAATACGAATTATCACGTAATCTCTAAACTTATATCAAATCATTTATTAGATTTAGTTGTTTTTTAGTCACCGATCGTACAATATGGGTATGTCCACTACCGGTTGGCTATTTGTTCTTTATATTAGTAGTGGTAGGTTTAGTTATGATTGCTTTTCAAAAATGTAGAAAATAACTTTGCTATGCCTCTACTCTAGTATGCAGTTTTAGAATTTCACAATCCTTCTTGCCAAGGCTAATTTATATATTGCACTCTGTTTTAATATCTTGGAATAACATTAGTTCCAATGCCTAAAACTGTATTTAAATCTAAATTTTAGAATATTAATACATTAAAAAATTCGCTATCCTTCAAACCGACTTCAGTTGATCGAAGAATAAATTCAGTTTTCCATCCTTGGCCCTTTCAGTTCCCTTTTCTTTTTAATATTCACATCAAATGGGAAACAAAAATTGACTAGAAATTTTTTAATGTAACTGCTGTTGTTATCTTTTCGGATTTTTTCATGAAAAAAGTAAATAATACAGACTAAAAGAGTTAACATGGTTAATAATGTATTTGCGACAGTCTTAGATCCCTGTGACGGGAATAACTGTTCTAATGGTGCTACCTGTAACCCTGGTACTTTCCCAAACTACAACTGTACTTGTCCTCCTGGATACACGGGGGAGTTTTGTGAAGAAGGTAGGTTTATCATATTGCTTTTCAAAGACCCCCACCCCATATACACAAAAAAACGTGTTTCTTTAAATTCTTAATAACAGGGTATTTATCATGATTATAAGAGGCACATTCACGTTGTTTTCCTATTTTAAGATGGAATGAAAAAGTTGAAGGCCGATATCAAACGCTACACTTTCTATGTACATTCACACACAAACAAATAATCCATATATATTTCCATTGCAAGACGTCACCTTGTCATGCGGTGGTAGTATTATCATGTTGATTTTATCATCAGAAACCTTAATAAGAAATTAAGCATAAATCTTGTCCATATCCTTTAAATTGTACTTGCTCTCTTGTAGTATCAAGTCTCATTACTGTCATAATTTTTGTCTTAACGTCATATAAATAGACCCCCTGCGCTGATAGTACGATGTCCCTACGATTCGTTTAAGGGATATACAATATAATATTCTTACATCGTTTTGTTTTAACCTTGTAGAAATCGGGGTAGATATAAACCCTTGTGATAACAATACCTGTCAAAATGGCGCTACTTGTAACCCTGTAAACGGTTCTTCTACTAACTACACATGTCAATGTCCTATTGGATACTCGGGAGAATATTGTGAAACTGGTTTGTATAACTACTTCCCACACATTAACTTTCATTCATGATATATTATTACCGTAAAATTGCATTAAGATGATCATGATAAATAGGTATCACTTCCCCTTTCCTGAAAATACGAATTATCACGTAATCTCTAAACTTATATCAAATCATTTATTAGATTTAGTTGTTTTTTAGTCACCGATCGTACAATATGGGTATGTCCACTACCGGTTGGCTATTTGTTCTTTATATTAGTAGTGGTAGGTTTAGTTATGATTGCTTTTCAAAAATGTAGAAAATAACTTTGCTATGCCTCTAGTATGCAGTTTTAGAATTTCACAATCCTTCTTCCCAAGGCTAATTTATATATTGCACTCTGTTTTAATATCTTGGAGTAACATTAGTTCCAATGCCTAAAACTGTATTTAAATCTAAATTTTAGAATATTAATACATTAAAAAATTCGCTATCCTTCAAACCGACTTCAGTTGATCGAAGAATAAATTCAGTTTTCCATTCTTGGCCCTTTCAGTTCCCTTTTCTTTTTAATATTCACATCAAATGGGAAACAAAAATTGACTAGAAATTTTTAAATGTAACTGCTGTTGTTATCTTTTCGGATTTTTTCATGAAAAAAGTAAATAATACAGACTAAAAGAGTTAACATGGTTAATAATGTATTTGCGACAGTCTTAGATCCCTGTGACGGGAATAACTGTTCTAATGGTGCTACCTGTAACCCTGGTACTTTCCCAAACTACAACTGTACTTGTCCTCCTGGATACACGGGGGAGTTTTGTGAGGAAGGTAGGTTTATCATATTGCTTTTCAAAGACCCCCACCCCATATACACAAAAAAACGTGTTTCTTTTAATTCTTAATAACAGGGTATTTATCATGATTATAAGAGGCACATTCACGTTGTTTTCCTATTTTAAGATGGAATGAAAAAGTTGAAGGCCGATATCAAACGCTACACTTTCTATGTACATTCACACACAAACAAATAATCCATATACATTTCCATTGCAAGACGTCACCTTGTCATGCGGTGGTAGTATTATCATGTTGATTTTATCATCAGAAACATTAATCAGAAATTAAGCATAAATCTTGTCCATATCCTTTAAATTGTACTTGCTCTCTTGTAGTATCAAGTCTCATTACTGTCATAATTTTTGTCTTAACGTCATATAAATAGACCCCCCTGCGCTGATAGTACGATGTCCCTACGATTCGTTGAAGGGATATACAATATAATATTCTTACATCATTTTGTTTTAACCTTGTAGAAATCGGGGTAGATATAAACCCTTGTGATAACAATACCTGTCAAAATGGCGCTACTTGTAACCCTGTAAACGGTTCTTCTGCTAACTACACATGTCAATGTCCTATTGGATACTCGGGAGAATATTGTGAAACTGGTTTGTATAACTACTTCCCACACATTAACTTTCATTCATGATATATTATTACCGTAAAATTGCATTAAGATGATCATGATAAATAGGTATCACTTCCCCTTTCCTGAAAATACGAATTATCACGTAATCTCTAAACTTATATCAAATCATTTATTAGATTTAGTTGTTTTTTAGTCACCGATCGTACAATATGGGTATGTCCACTACCGGTTGGCTATTTGTTCTTTATATTAGTAGTGGTAGGTTTAGTTATGATTGCTTTTCAAAAATGTAGAAAATAACTTTGCTATGCCTCTAGTATGCAGTTTTAGAATTTCACAATCCTTCTTGCCAAGGCTAATTTATATATTGCACTCTGTTTTAATATCTTGGAGTAACATTAGTTCCAATGCCTAAAACTGTATTTAAATCTAAATTTTAGATTATTAATACATTAAAAAATTCGCTATCCTTCAAACCGACTTCAGTTGATCCAATAATAAATTCAGTTTTCCATCCTTGGCCCTTTCAGTTCCCTTTTCTTTTTAATATTCACATCAAATGGGAAACAAAAATTGACTAGAAATTTTTAAATGTAACTGCTGTTGTTATATTTTCGGATTTTTTCATGAAAAAAAGTAAATAATACAGACTAAAAGAGTTAACATGGTTAATAATGTATTTGCGACAGTCTTTGATCCCTGTGACGGGAATAACTGTTCTAATGGTGCTACCTGTAACCCTGGTACTTTCCCAAACTACAACTGTACTTGTCCTCCTGGATACACGGGGGAGTTTTGTGAGGAAGATAGGTTTATCATATTGCTTTTCAAAGACCCCCATCCCATATACACAAAGAAACGTGTTTCTTTAAATACTTAATAACAGGGTATTTATCATGATTATAAGAGGCACATTCACGTTGTTTTCCTATTTTAAGATGGAATGAAAAAGTTGAAGGCCGATATCAAACGCTACACTTTCTATATACATTCACACACAATCAAATAATCCATATACATTTCCATTGCAAGACGTCACCTTGTCATGCGGTGGTATTATTATCATGTTGATTTTATCATCAGATACATTAATCAGAAATTAAGCATAAATCTTGTCCATATCCTTTAAATTGTACTTGCTCTCTTGTAGTATCAAGTCTCATTACTGTCATAATTTTTGTCTTAACGTCATATAAATAGACCCCCCTGCGCTGATAGTACGATGTCCCTACGATTCGTTTAAGGGATATACAATATAATATTCTTACATCATTTTGTTTTAACCTTGTAGAAATCGGGGTAGAAATAAACCCTTGTGATAACAATACCTGTCAAAATGGCGCTACTTGTAACCCTGTAAACGGTTCTTCTACTAACTACACATGTCAATGTCCTATTGGATACACGGGAGAATATTGTGAAACTGGTTTGTATAATTACTCATTCATTCGTGATATTATTACCGTGAAAATTGCATGAAGATGATCATGATAAATAAGTATTGTTTCCCCTTTCCTTACAATACGAATCATCACTTAATCTCTAAAATTATATCAAATAATTTTATTAATTTTTTTTAATCACCGATCGTACAATATGGGTATATGTCCACTAATGGTTTGCTATTTTTTTTTTTTTTTTAGTAGTAGTAGGGTTAGCTATGATTGCTTTTCACAAATTTAGAAAATAATTTTGCCATGCCTCTAGTTCGCAGTTATAGAATTTCACAATCCTTCTTGTCAAGGCTAATTTGAATATTGCACTCTGTTTTACACACAAAGATACACGTTTTCTTTAAATATGTAAATAACATGGTCATCATCAGAACTATAATAAACACATTCTCGTATTCACACGTCGAGATGGAATTGTATAAATGCCAAAGGGACACATAGATGCTACACTTTCCAGGAACATTCACTAAGAAAGTTACCCATTGTATTTCCATTGCAGGTTGTCATTATTGCCAAGTGGTTTTATTGTCGATTTGATTTTACCATCAGATTTACTTCAGTCATTTACCATAAGTCTAGTCGATATCATTTAGATTGTACTTGCTGTCAATATCAAGCCTTGTTATTGTCATAACTTCATTTCTAACCTTCTCGAAATAGGCCCATGTCCATGTTGTAACAATAGCTGTCAAAATGGCGCTACATGTAACCCTGTAAACGGTTCTTCTACTAACTACACATGTCAATGTCCTATTGGATACTCGGGAGAATATTGTGAAACTGGTTTGTATAACTGCTTCCCACACATTCACTTTCATTCATAATATATCATTACCGTGAGACTTGCATTTAGGAGATCGTGATTATAGGTATTATTTTTCTTTCTTTGAAAACGAGTTATTACTAAATCTTGAAAATTATATCAAATTATTTATTAGATTCCGTTGTTATTCAGTCATCGATCCGTCGGTATGGGTATGTCCTCTATCTGTTGGCATTTGTTATATTTGTAGTAGATTTAGTAATGATTGCTTTTAATAAATTTCGAAAATATTTTTGTAATCCTCTAGTATGGAATTACAGATTTCAAAATCTTGCCAAGCCTAATTTTTATATTGTACTCCATTTTAGAAGAAATAGATGTCCTTGTATTAATGTATTGGAGTAACACAAGTTCTTATGCCTAACTCTTTTTTAACTAAATTTAGATTATTAATATATTAAAAAAAATTACCAGTTATCCTTCAAATCGACTACAATTCATCCACCAATTGTCCGTTCCCTTTTTCTCTATGATATTCACATCAAATCATGTGAAACTAAAATGGACAAGAAGGATTGAGATACAATTGTTCTTATCACACTTTCCGGACTTTTTCTTTCATGGATAAAAAAATTAAATAAAAATTAAAGATATACGTTAACATGGTCGATAATATATTTACTACAGCCTTAGATCCCTGTGACGGGAATAACTGTTCTAATGGTGCTACCTGTAACCCTGGTACTTTCCCAAACTACAACTGTACTTGTCCTCCTGGATTCACGGGGGAGTTATGTGACGAAGGTATGTCATGTTATTTTGATAATCTTTACAAAAAAATATGTATTTGTGATTGTAACATCATACATCTAAAGGATTGATGTGGTATCGGTAACTAATCGTTTCCCTTCTTGTGTCAGATTAGAGAAAATTTGTCACTCGGCATTCGTCATTGTTAAAGAGGTATCCACATAATTATGATCAACTGACCAAAACAGGACCACTAACCCATAAAATTTTCGAAGAAAGTGGGGTTTTTCTTTCTCTATTGTCAATGTTAGAACTGTTTATATTGCTGTGCCCTCATTGATCTTACATATATATCACTGTGTATTTAACCTTGTAGAAACAAACCCTTGTGATAACAATACCTGTCAAAATGGCGCTACATGTAACCCTGTAAACGGTTCTTCTACTAACTACACATGTCAATGTCCTATTGGATACACGGGAGAATATTGTGAAACTGGTTTGTATAACTACTTCCCACACATTAACTTTCATTCATGATATATTATTACCGTAAAATTGCATTAAGATGATCATGATAAATAGGTATCACTTCCCCTTTCCTGAAAATACGAATTATCACTTAATCTCTAAACTTATATCAAATCATTTATTAGATTTAGTTGTTTTTCAATCACCGATCGTACAATATGGGTATGTCCACTACCGGTTGGCTATTTGTTCTTTATATTGGTAGTGGTAGGTTTAGTTATGATTGCTTTTCAAAAATGTAGAAAATAACTTTGCTATGCCTCTAGTATGCAGTTTTAGAATTTCACAATCCTTCTTGCCAAGGCTAATTTGAATATTGCACTCTGTTTTAATATCTTGGAGTAACATTAGTTCCAATGCCTAAAACTGTATTTAAATCTAAATTTTAGATTATTAATACATTTAAAAAAATCGCTATCCTTCAAACCGACTTCAGTTGATCGAAGAATAAATTCAGTTTTCCATCCTTGGCCCTTTCAGTTCCCTTTTCTTTTTAATATTCACATCAAATGGGGAAAAAATGACTAGAAATGTTTAGATGTAACTGCTGTTGTTTATATTTTCTGATTTTTTTCATGAAACAAGTAAATAATACAGACTAAAAGAGTTAACATGGTTAATAATGTATTTGCGACAATCTTAGATCCCTGTGACGGGAATAACTGTTCTAATGGTGCTACCTGTAACCCTGGTACTTTCCCAAACTACAATTGTACTTGTCCTCCTGGATACACGGGAGAGTTTTGTGAGGAAGGTAGGTTTATCATATTGCTTTTCAAAGACCCCACCCCATATACACAAAGAAACGTGTTTCTTTAAATTCTTAATAACAGGGTATTTATCATGATTATAAGAGGCACATTCACGTTGTTTTCCTATTTTAAGATGGAATGAAAAAGTTGAAGGCCGATATCAAACGCTACACTTTCTATGTACATTCACAAACAAACAAATAATCCATATACATTTCCATTGCAAGACGTCACCTTGTCATGCGGTGGTATTATTATCATGTTGATTTTATCATCAGAAACATTAATCAGAAATTAAGCATAAATCTTGTCCATATCCTTTAAATTGTACTTGCTCTCTTGTAGTATCAAGTCTCATTACTGTCATAATTTTTGTCTTAACGTCATATAAATAGACCCACCTGCGCTGATAGTACGATGTCCCTACGATTCGTTTAAGATATATACAATACAATATTCTTACATCATTTTGTTTTAACCTTGTAGAAATCGCGGTAGAAATAAACCCTTGTGATAACAATACCTGTCAAAATGGCGCTACTTGTAACCTTGTAAACGGTTCTTCTACTAACTACACATGTCAATGTCCTATTGGATACACGGGAGAATATTGTGAAACTGGTTTGTATAATTACTAATTCATTCGTGATATTATTACCGTGAAAATTGCATGAAGATGATCATGATAAATAAGTATTGTTTCCCCTTTCCTTACAGTACGAATTATCAATTAATCTCTAAAATTATATCAAATAATTTAATAGATTTTTTTCAATCACCGATCGTACAATATGGGTATATATCCACTAACGGTTTGCTATTCTTTTAAATATTAGTAGTAGTAGGGTAAGCTATGATTGCTTTCACAAATTTAGAAATTAATTTTGCCATGCCTCTAGTTCGTAGTTATAGAATTTCACAATCCTTCTTGTCAAGGCTAATTTGAATATTGCACTCTGTTTTACACACAAAGATACACGTTTTCTTTAAATATGTAAATAACATGGTCATCATCAGAACTATAATAAACACATTCTCGTATTCACACGTCGAGATGGAATTTTTCAAATGCCGAAGGGACACATAGATGCTACACTTTCCAGGAACATTCACTAAGAAAGTTACCCATTAGTATTTCCATTGCAGGTTGTCATTATTGCCAAGTGGTTTTATTGTCGTTTTGATTTTACCATCAGATTTACTTCAGTCATTTACCATAAGTCTTGTCGATATCATTTAGATTGTACTTGCTGTCAATATCAAGCCTTATTATTGTCATAACTTCATTTCTAACCTTCTCGAAATAGGCACATGTCCATGTTGTAACAATAGCTGTCAAAATGGCGCTACATGTAACCCTGTAAACGGTTCTTCTACTAACTACACATGTCAATGTCCTATTGGATACTCGGGAGAATATTGTGAAACTGGTTTGTATAACTACTTCCCACACATTAACTTTCATTCATGATATATTATTACCGTGAAATTGCATTAAGATGATCATGGTAAATAGGTATCACTTCCCCTTTCCTGAAAATACGAATTATCACTTAATCTCTAAACTTATATCAAATCATTTATTAGATTTAGTTGTTTTTCAATCACCGATCGTACAATATGGGTATGTCCACTACCGGTTGGCTATTTGTTCTTAATATTAGCAGTGGTAGGTTTAGTTATGATTGCTTTTCAAAATTGTAGAAAATAACTTTGCTATGCCTCTAGTATGCAGTTTTAGAATTTTACAATCCTTCTTGCCAAGGCTAATTTGAATATTGCACTCTGTTTTTAATATCTTGGAGTAACATAAGTTCCAATGCCTAAAACTGTATTTAAATCTAAATTTTAGATTATTAATACATTTAAAAAAATTCGCTTTCCTTCAAACCGACTTCAGTTGATCGAAGAATAAATTCAGTTTTCCATCCTTGGCCCTTTCATATCCCTTTTCTTTTTAATATTAAAATCAAATGGGAAACAAAAATTGACTAGAAATTTTTAGATGTAACTGCTTTTGTTATATTTTCTGATTTTTTTCATGAAACAAGTAAATAATACAGACTAAAAGAGTTAACATGGTTAATAATGTATTTGCGACAGTCTTAGATCCCTGTGACGGGAATAACTGTTCTAATGGTGCTACCTGTAACCCTGGTACTTTCCCAAACTACAACTGTACTTGTCCTCCTGGATACACGGGGGAGTTTTGTGAGGAAGGTAGGTTTATCATATTGCTTTTCAAAGACCCCACCCCATATACACAAAGAAACGTGTTTCTTTAAATTCTTAATAACAGGGTATTTATCATGATTATAAGAGGCACATTCACGTTGTTTTCCTATTTTAAGATGGAATGAAAAAGTTGAAGGCCGATATCAAACGCTACACTTTCTATGTACATTCACACACAAACAAATAATCCATATACATTTCCATTGCAAGACGTCACCTTGTCATGCGGTGGTATTATTATCATGTTGATTTTATCATCAGATACATTGATCAGAAATTAAGCATAAATCTTGTCCATATCCTTTAAATTGTACTTGCTCTCATGTAGTATCAAGTCTCATTACTGTCATAATTTTTGTCTTAACGTCATATAAATAGACCCACCTGCGCTGATAGTACGATGTCCCTACGATTCGTTGAAGGGATATACAATATAATATTCTTATATCATTTTGTTTTAACCTTGTAGAAATCGGGGTAGAAATAAACCCTTGTGATAACAATACCTGTCAAAATGGCGCTACTTGTAACCCAGTAAACGGTTCTTCTACTAGCTACACATGTCAATGTCCTATTGGATACACGGGAGAATATTGTGAAACTGGTTTGTATAATTACTAATTCATTCGTGATATTATTACCGTGATAATTGCATGAAGATGATCATGATAAATAAGTATTGTTTCCCCTTTCCTTACAATACGAATCATCACTTAATCTCTAAAATTATATCAAATAATTTAATAAATTTTTTTCAATCACCGATCGTACAATATGGGTATATGTCCACTAACGGTTTGCTATTTTTTTTTATTTTAGTAGTAGTAGGGTTAGCTATGATTGCTTTTCACAAATTTAGAAAATAATTTTGCCATGCCTCTAGTTCGCAGTTATAGAATTTCACAATCCTTCTTGCCAAGGCTAATTTGAATATTGCACTCTGTTTTACACACAAAGATACACGTTTTCTTTAAATATGTAAATAACATGGTCATCATCAGAACTATAATAAACACATTCTCGTATTCACACGTCGAGATGGAATTGTAAAAATGCCAAAGGGACACATAGATGCTACACTTTCCAGGAACATTCACTAAGAAAGTTACCCATTGTATTTCCATTGCAGGTTGTCATTATTGCCAAGTGGTTTTATTGTCGTTTTGATTTTACCATCAGATTTACTTCAGTCATTTACCATAAGTCTTGTCGATATCATTTAGATTGTACTTGCTGTCAATATCAAGCCTTATTATTGTCATAACTTCATTTCTAACCTTCTCGAAATAGGCCCATGTCCATGTTGTAACAATAGCTGTCAAAATGGCGCTACATGTAACCCTGTAAACGGTTCTTCTACTAACTACACATGTCAATGTCCTATTGGATACTCGGGAGAATATTGTGAAACTGGTTTGTATAACTACTTCCCACACATTAACTTTCATTCATGATATATTATTACCGTGAAATTGCATTAAGATGATCATGGTAAATAGGTATCACTTCCCCTTTCCTGAAAATACGAATTATCACTTAATCTCTAAACTTATATCAAATCATTTATTAGATTTAGTTGTTTTTCAATCACCGATCGTACAATATGGGTATGTCCACTACCGGTTGGCTATTTGTTCTTTATATTAGCAGTGGTAGGTTTAGTTATGATTGCTTTTCAAAATTGTAGAAAATAACTTTGCTATGCCTCTAGTATGCAGTTTTAGAATTTTACAATCCTTCTTGCCAAGGCTAATTTGAATATTGCACTCTGTTTTTAATATCTTGGAGTAACATAAGTTCCAATGCCTAAAACTGTATTTAAATCTAAATTTTAGATTATTAATACATTTAAAAAAATTCGCTTTCCTTCAAACCGACTTCAGTTGATCGAAGAATAAATTCAGTTTTCCATCCTTGGCCCTTTCATATCCCTTTTCTTTTTAATATTAAAATCAAATGGGAAACAAAAATTGACTAGAAATTTTTAGATGTAACTGCTTTTGTTATATTTTCTGATTTTTTTCATGAAACAAGTAAATAATACAGACTAAAAGAGTTAACATGGTTAATAATGTATTTGCGACAGTCTTAGATCCCTGTGACGGGAATAACTGTTCTAATGGTGCTACCTGTAACCCTGGTACTTTCCCAAACTACAACTGTACTTGTCCTCCTGGATACACGGGGGAGTTTTGTGAGGAAGGTAGGTTTATCATATTGCTTTTCAAAGACCCCACCCCATATACACAAAGAAACGTGTTTCTTTAAATTCTTAATAACAGGGTATTTATCATGATTATAAGAGGCACATTCACGTTGTTTTCCTATTTTAAGATGGGATGAAAAAGTTGAAGGCCGATATCAAACGCTACACTTTCTATGTACATTCACACACAAACAAATAATCCATATACATTTCCATTGCAAGACGTCACCTTGTCATGCGGTGGTATTATTATCATGTTGATTTTATCATCAGATACATTGATCAGAAATTAAGCATAAATCTTGTCCATATCCTTTAAATTGTACTTGCTCTCATGTAGTATCAAGTCTCATTACTGTCATAATTTTTGTCTTAACGTCATATAAATAGACCCACCTGCGCTGATAGTACGATGTCCCTACGATTCGTTGAAGGGATATACAATATAATATTCTTATATCATTTTGTTTTAACCTTGTAGAAATCGGGGTAGAAATAAACCCTTGTGATAACAATACCTGTCAAAATGGCGCTACTTGTAACCCAGTAAACGGTTCTTCTACTAGCTACACATGTCAATGTCCTATTGGATACACGGGAGAATATTGTGAAACTGGTTTGTATAATTACTAATTCATTCGTGATATTATTACCGTGATAATTGCATGAAGATGATCATGATAAATAAGTATTGTTTCCCCTTTCCTTACAATACGAATCATCACTTAATCTCTAAAATTATATCAAATAATTTAATAAATTTTTTTCAATCACCGATCGTACAATATGGGTATATGTCCACTAACGGTTTGCTATTTTTTTTTATTTTAGTAGTAGTAGGGTTAGCTATGATTGCTTTTCACAAATTTAGAAAATAATTTTGCCATGCCTCTAGTTCGCAGTTATAGAATTTCACAATCCTTCTTGCCAAGGCTAATTTGAATATTGCACTCTGTTTTACACACAAAGATACACGTTTTCTTTAAATATGTAAATAACATGGTCATCATCAGAACTATAATAAACACATTCTCGTATTCACACGTCGAGATGGAATTGTAAAAATGCCAAAGGGACACATAGATGCTACACTTTCCAGGAACATTCACTAAGAAAGTTACCCATTGTATTTCCATTGCAGGTTGTCATTATTGCCAAGTGGTTTTATTGTCGTTTTGATTTTACCATCAGATTTACTTCAGTCATTTACCATAAGTCTTGTCGATATCATTTAGATTGTACTTGCTGTCAATATCAAGCCTTATTATTGTCATAACTTCATTTCTAACCTTCTCGAAATAGGCCCATGTCCATGTTGTAACAATAGCTGTCAAAATGGCGCTACATGTAACCCTGTAAACGGTTCTTCTACTAACTACACATGTCAATGTCCTATTGGATACTCGGGAGAATATTGTGAAACTGGTTTGTATAACTACTTCTAACACATTCACTTTCATTCATAATATATCATTACCGTGAGACTTGCATTTAGGAGATCGTGATTATAGGTATTATTTTGCTTTCTTTGAAAACGAGTTATTACTAAATCTTGAAAATTATATCAAATCATTTATTAGATTTAGTTGTTTTTCAATCACCGATCGTACAATATGGGTATGTCCACTACCGGTTGGCTATTTGTTCTTTATATTAGTAGTGGTAGGTTCAGTTATGATTGCTTTTCAAAAATGTAGAAAATAACTTTGCTATGCCTCTAGTATGCAGTTTTAGAATTTCACAATCCTTCTTGCCAAGGCTAATTTGAATATTGCACTCTGTTTTTAATATCTTGGAGTAACATAAGTTCCAATGCCTAAAACTGTATTAAAATCTAAATTTTAGATTATTACTACTTTTAAAATAAATTCGCTATCCTTCAAACCGACTTCAGTTGATCGAAGAATAAATTCAGTTTTCCATCCTTGGCCCTTTCAGTTCCCTTTTTTAAAATTATAATATTCAAATCAAATGGGAAACAAAAATTGACTAGAAATGTTTAGATGTAACTGCTGTTGTTATCTTTTCGGATTTTTTTCATGAAACAAGTAAATAATACAGACTAAAAGAGTTAACATGGTTAATAATGTATTTGCGACAGCCTTAGATCCCTGTGACGGGAATAACTGTTCTAATGGTGCTACCTGTAACCCTGGTACTTTCCCAAACTACAACTGTACTTGTCCTCCTGGATACACGGGGGAGTTTTGTGAGGAAGGTAGGTTTATCATATTGCTTTTCAAAGACCCCACCCCATATACACAAAGAAACGTGTTTCTTTAAATACTTCATAACAGGGTATTTATCATGATTATAAGAGGCACATTCACGTTGTTTTCCTATTTTAAGATGGAATGAAAAAGTTGAAGGCCGATATCAAACGCTACACTTTTTATGTACATTCACACACAAACAAATAATCCATATACATTTCCATTGCAAGACGTCACCTTGTCATGCGGTGGTATTATTATCATGTTAATTTTATCATCAGATACATTAATCAGAAATTAAGCATAAATCTTGTCCATATCCTTTAAATTGTACTTGCTCTCTTGTAGTATCAAGTCTCATTACTGTCATAATTTTTGTCTTAACGTCATATAAATAGACCCACCTGCGCTGATAGTACGATGTCCCTACGATTCGTTTAAGGGATATACAATATAATATTCTTACATCATTTTGTTTTAACCTTGTAGAAATCGGGGTAGAAATAAACCCTTGTGATAACAATACCTGTCAAAATGGCGCTACTTGTAACCCTGTAAACGGTTCTTCTACTAACTACACATGTCAATGTCCTATTGGATACACGGGAGAATATTGTGAAACTGGTTTGTATAATTACTCATTCATTCGTGATATTATTACCGTGAAAATTGCATGAAGATGATCATGATAAATAAGTATTGTTTCCCCTTTCCTTACAATACGAACTATCACTTAATCTCTAAAATTATATCAAATAATTTAATAGATTTTTTTCAATCACCGATCGTACAACATGGGTATATATCCACTAACGGTTTGCTATTTTTGTTAATATTATTAGTAGTAGGGTAAGCTATGATTGCTTTCACAAATTTAGAAAATAATTTTGCCATGCCTCTAGTTCGTAGTTATAGAATTTCACAATCCTTCTTGCCAAGGCTAATTTGAATATTGCACTCTGTTTTACACACAAAGATACACGTTTTCTTTAAATATGTAAATAACATGGTCATCACCAGAACTATAATAAACACATTCTCGTATTCACACGTCGAGATTGAATTTTTAAAATGCCGAAGGGACACATAGATGCTACACTTTCCAGGAATATTCACTAAGAAAGTTACCCATTAGTATTTCCATTGCAGGTTGTCATTATTGCCAAGTGGTTTTATTGTCGTTTTGATTTTACCATCAGATTTACTTCAGTCATTTACCATACGTATTGTCGATATCATTTAGATTGTACTTGCTGTCAATATCAAGCCTTATTATTGTCATAACTTCATTTCTAACCTTCTCGAAATAGGCCCATGTCCATGTTGTAACAATAGCTGTCAAAATGGCGCTACATGTAACCCTGTAAACGGTTCTTCTACTAACTACACATGTCAATGTCCTATTGGATACACGGGAGAATATTGTGAAACTGGTTTGTATAACTACTTCCCACACATTCACTATTATTTGTAATATATTACCGTGAATATTGCATTTAGATTATTTTCATGTTTCTTAAAAACCCAAACATCACTTAAAACTTTAAAATAATGTCAAATCATTTGTTACATTTTGTTGTTTTTCAGTCATCGGTCATTCAATATGGGTAGTTTTATTATTTTTTTTTTCATCTTAGTTTTTAGGTTAAGTTAGCATGGTTAGCATAATATTCATAAATTAAAAAAGAAGTTTGGTATGCCTCTTGTACGCAGTTATAGATTTTTAGAATCCTTCTTGCCAAGGGTAATGTGAATATTGCACTCTGTTTGAGTAGTAATCGTAAAGAAACATAAGTTCCCATGCCTCTTTGAATAGCTAATCAATACCTTAAAAATTAACAGCTATCCTTCAAGCCAACTCCGATTCATCCTTGAATAAATTCTATTTGCCAGCCTTGCCCGTTCAGTTCCATTTTTCTTTATAATATTCAGATAAAATTATGTCAAATAAAAACTATCAAAAACATGTAAACATTATTGTTGTTGATATCACGCTTTCCGGATTTTTTTTTATGGAGAAAATAAAATAACTACACACTAAAAGAGTTAACACGGTCAATGTATTTGCGACAGCCTTAGATCCCTGTGACGGGAATAACTGTTCTAATGGTGCTACCTGTAACCCTGGTACTTTCCCAAACTACAACTGTACTTGTCCTCCTGGATACACGGGGGAGTTTTGTGATGAAGGTATGTCATGTTATTTTGATAATCTTTACAAAAAAATATGTGTTTGTGATTGTAACATCATACGTTTAAAGGATTGATGTGGTATCGGTAATTAATCGCATTCCTTCTTGTGTCAGATTTGAGAATATTGTCACTCGGGATTCGTCATTTAAAAAAAAAAGTATCCATATATGATTAACTAACAAAATCAGGACCCCCCACAACATTTTAGAAGAAAGCTGGATCTTTCTTTCTCTATTGTCAAAAGTTTTAGAACTGTGTTTATTCTTCTGTAACCTCATTAGTGTTCTAGTTTTAACATATATATCACTGTGTCTCTAATCTTGTAGAAATAGACCCTTGTGATTGTAATAGCTGTCAAAATGGCGCTACATGTAACCCTGTAAACGGTTCTTCTACTAATCTGATAGCCAGATAGTACTTGATGTACTTTTGGCCAAAATTGAGCTTTTAGTTAATCAAGTGTAATTAAGACACACCTTTACTGATATAATATCAATATCAAAATTTCTTAGTAGGCCATGGGGAGGAATCATATTAAACCATAAAACAGTATTCCCATGCAAACGTTTGCTTGGTGAAAGAATATTCAAGTATATATTTTCACCTTGTCCTGGCACGTATAGCCATAGATCCATGTCAAGGGAATAATTGCTCTAATGGAGCTACGTGTAATCCCGGAACGTTCCCTGACTATAACTGCATTTGTCTTACTGGATATACTGGAGAGTTTTGTGATGAAGGTAGGTATACTTTGTAACATGTTGACAACAATTATAATCATTTAACGAAGAATGGCACTGATATAATTAATTTCGTTGCATAACATTTTTGTTACGATATTGCACTTTATTGGAGGTTCTATGGCTTCTTGACATCATAACGCTACTCATTTGATACAGCTTTATATCCCACTTCTAACGTATAATTCGTTGGCATGATCATTAAGGTCATACTTAAATCAGGGTTAGTATAATTTAATGACCTAACGTAATCGCATAATTGATTGATACGTACTTATGCTTTTAGATTATGCACCAAATCTGTATGGAACATTAATGAATTTACAGGTTATATATCCGTTGCTGGTATAACAAATCTTATTTTAACGTCTTTTTCTCTAACGTTCTAGATATAGATCCTTGCGGTAACAATATCTGTCAAAATGGCGCTACTTGTAACCCTGTAAACGGTTCATCTACTAACTACACATGTCAATGTTCTACTGGATACATCGGAGAATATTGTGAAACGGGTTTGTATATCTAATCCTACATACATATGGATCTCAGATGTTTTCAGTAGTCATTAGTGTACATTGATAGAAATAACTTTTCACATCATAGGTCTAATCATCCCGGATGTTATATACTAATCAGACTAATCGATGACCGTATTGTATAACTGTAAATTTATCTATGTATCGATCTATTTATTTATTTTTAATTTGTATCTCTTCATAATCTATTTTACCATATAACCTTAAGCAGGTGTTTAGGTCTAATAAAGGCCGTCACATATCCAAATCGGAGCCCAATAAGACAGCGATTTTGCTAGATCAGTGCGTGTGGCGCCGGCTACGCTGCGATTATTCAGGGGCCTTAGCGTTTAGCCGTAAAGCCTGTTACGATGGCGGCTATAGAATACAGGTGGTGGTTGGTCTCGGCAACTATGTTGTGACCGTAGAGAACAGTCACTTCCGGTCTGCCGTCCACCGCGCTCCGTTGTGGTGCTAGATGGGCATCTCTATCTGGCAACTTAGCTTCTATATACTCCCCATGCCATCGATGCACACATATATAAACTACCACTGGTTTGAGTGATTTCGATTCTCGGGAGAACCAGGTAACTCAGGTCTGTATTTCAAGCTGGAAACTAATAACATTTAGTTTAGAAATGTATTATTTTGTTGATGTAGTTCATAGAGTGTGTTATGTGCTTTCGTCTGTAGCATTCCTACAACAATTATAATTTTCATGCATACAAATACAAGCAAAGCTAAAACAAAAATCATAATTAGGTATGGCTGATCTAAGTTGCAAATTGATTGTTTTAGAGTGTTAATTGCTGTCGTCCAATGTGAAACGTTTGTGTCCCGCTCTATGTATCCGACTCTGCCACCAATCATTGTGAATGTATAATGTATTTTACGTGTTTTAATATTGTTTGTAACTTTCTAGAAATAGACGCTTGTGATAGCAATAGTTGTCAAAATGGCGCTACATGTACGCCCGTAGTCGGCTCATCTACTAACTACACATGTCAATGTTCTACTGGATATACTGGAGAATATTGCCAAATGGGTTTGTATATTTCTTTGATGCTTTTCGTACTTATCTAAATAACCTATATACTTTAGAAATTTTATTCAACCAGTTATATGTACATGTATATAGTTATCAAAACAATTAAGATATACTTGGCGTTTAATTGTTGCTTGCTTATATTGTCACCTAATGTCTAGACTATTGTTATGTACCCGGTTAAACGATTCATGTTACCTAAGTTTTGCTTTGTTGTATATAGTTTTTGTAACCATGGTAATGCTCATCTTTTGCATGTAATTATCATAAGTAATATATTCATATTTCATGTAATGTCAATTATGTTAAGCTCCATAACGTATCCTAATTAACTGATGAAAGATATGTGTTCCACCATCCGCCTAAAACATGTATTTCATATCATCTCTAGTTTTGTGGTTGGTTTGTTGTTTTTGTTGTTTCTTACATTCATTAATTTTGATCAATACATCTCTTCCTTATTAACAGCTACTCAGATGCCAAATCTTTATTTTTTTTTCTAGCTGTTCCGTCTTGAACGGCAAGTGAGGGTTCAGCCTTTGTTATAAACATGACCCTTGAAAACCTTTGTATATCATGATAGTGACTTTGCCATGTTTGCTAAAAAAAACTGAATTTTTGATCAAGTTCAGTATGGTATTTGCTTATGAAGGCTGAGCTTTTTTTTCAAACCAAACGCTGACCAGAGAGCGTCGAGAAAGTAGATACACCCTCCCGTTACATAAGTATTGCCAAAGGATAAACGGTTATTATTCTATCGTAGTGAATTAGGGCTTTTTGCCAGGGTTCGTTAAATGTCTCAAATTGTTCGTAAACACATGAAAAAATCAGGAAAGATCTTCAATAGTTGTAATTGTTGCCAACATTTTTCTTGTCGCAATGAAATTTTCTAAATGTGCCAAATTTCTTTACGAATTTATTTTGACTCAAACAGTTGGCAGCGTTTGCAAAACCGTCGTAGGCCTTTCCAAACGGTTGTTTAAGACGGTGTCGCTGAAGTTGAATTTGATTCGCTTGTGCTAGCAACCACATGGCTTCTATATTTCCAAACAGCAACAAGTTTTTGATGTTACAAACATTCTTAAGCGTTGGTAACACTCGTCAGAAAAGATGGCGAATCCAAACATCTCTATATATTCACAATCATTGATTGCAATAAACCAAAGCCCGGGGTAAAGAGATTTCCTAGCTAGAACGTGTTCAGTGATTCCAAAATGTAGTTTGGAAATATCTTTAAAAAACTCGGCTTCTGTTTTATTTCACCTTTTGGGCAATACTGTGAGCAAAGAATGGCAATAACCTTTATCAAAATTTGATAATCTCTACATGATATGCCAACGAATGTGTGCATTGTGGGCGCTAATTAATGTTTCCCCAGTAACATCCAGACCGGATGAGCCTCACCCCCTAAAAATAATAACAAAAAAAGAAATGAATTTTTAAAAAAGAAGGATGAATAAATCAATTGAAAAAAAAAGTATAATTGACATTCAGTATTGAGGTTGGCGTTTTTCAGGCATATCAACAAAATCCTCAAAAGAGAATTGTCCCGTCGTTATCAAAATTAATAATAATAATAATAACAATGTTATTAATAATAATAATAACGGAATGTTTACACACTTTAGTTCCTAAAATTTGTCTCCCAGCGTGCCCTGCTATGATTATTATTGTTATTATTGTTGTTGTTATTATTACTATTAATAGTAATTGACCGATAACATCGAACCACTTTTAAGAGAAATACCTTATCGTAATTCCGTACAATGCCCAAGATGTAAAAATGAGCTTGCCTCGTAATGTTGGTAACTTTGGGTATGCGTTGAGAATTAACATTTTAGTCAGGAAACCATCTTCCATTTTATTGTCGCCTTCATATTCATTGGTCTTCATATAAATCATCTGGTGGCAACTATTAAAGTGGAGAGTCGATGATGAATAAATCCTGATAATCCAACTACAATTTAGATAAGCATCACTTTAAATTAAGTAAATAGTAATTTTCCCCGTTAAAAAAATTTCCGATGTGGCAATACTTGTGTCATGGGAGGGTATGGACTCCTTGTAACGCAGTCGCCATGGCGATGACGGTGGAGATCCTATGATTTGACCTGGTCAATGAACATGGTTGATATATCGTTTTATTTTGTTTCTCTCTCTCTAATTTCAGTTGTAACAACTCCATGTAGCCCCAGCCTTTGTTTGAATGGAGGTGCTTGTACCGTTACTGGAGCGTCTACCTATTCCTGCAACTGTCCTTCAACTCATACTGGAGACAACTGCCAAAATCCTGGTGAGTCCATTGTATATTTGGATAGAATCTTTTCGTTACACCTATCTATATTAATAAACTCGATAATGATAATTTCGTGATAATAGACTTGATTGATCAAAGCACAATGAAAGTAATATCTTTTTCAAGCGATTTAAATTCTAGTATTTGAGGAAAAATATTAATCTTAGTTTGTTTAATTAGTACAGCGTGTCCCAAATATGATGTACCTTTCATAAACCCTGTCCTGATCTACATATTAAATGCTTATAAAAAATGAGGTTCATATATAAAGCCCAATTCATTTGGTAGTTAGTGTAAAAATCACAGGTCTCGTTTAACTCGTTTTGGAATTCACAGGCCCTCAAAATGCAAGTCCACACCAAACAAAAGTTGATTTGAATAAGAAGAGTACATTACAATAAGCATAACACTGAAATTGCATCAGAATTCGATGTAAAATAAAAAAGTTATGACATTTTTAAGTTGCCGCTTAATTTCATAAGTCGTTTATAAATGCACATCCTGGTGGGTGTTTTATAAAGCTGTTCGTAGAGTTACTTTAAGAACGACTGGTGATCCTTTCTTGTGGTAAATGATATTCAACATTAAATGTTCATTGGTGATAATTTAGCATGTAAGAAAGGTTCACCAGTCGCTCTTAACTTACGAACATCTTTATGAAACAGCCCCCTGGTCGGTATGCAAATGAGGAGACTGATGACGTCTATCACTCATTCTTTTTATTTTGTATTTTATCATATGAAATATGAAATATTCTCATTTTCTCATTGTCAAGTGAAACAAAGTTTTGTTCCTCCTTGAAATGGGGAATCACCTTTGTATTGACATTTTATGGTTCAGTCAGGTTGGTCCTCCTTATCAAATCTGTAAAATTGAAATGTTGTATTATCCAAAAAAAAAGAAAAAGAAAAGGTGAGTGAATAACATATTCAACTGTCTCATTTGCATGTTACTGAGTTGTGCATATAACTGTTTTATGCAAAATAAGCGATTGTGAAGTGCAGGAGGGGATGACATGATAGAGACAAGTATATAGAAATACAGCATTACTGCAAAATTCGAATGGGCTGAAGAAATCACCATAGTTAAATAGATTGTGTATTAAAAACTGCTGAAGCGAGACCAAAGTTTTTTTCTGAGAAGTAAAAACATGAAATGAGCTCTTTAGTTCCACACATTTAATTGGAATTAATACATAATTTGGGGATTAATGTCTAAGGGGCAATTTTGAAGGGGTACGCTGCATAACGCTTTGATAATGCATTACTGCAATAACAATTTCATTGCTTTTTAGTGATATTCTTTGAGAAATGACTTTAATACTATGGCTTTTTAGCATCTGCATTTGAAAATTATCAAAATCCAAATATTTCTTCCTTGAACATTCTAAACTTTGATTTTTTTTTCTCGCTCGCATAGCAGTAAAGGAGACAACGGCGCTCTTTTCGGGCGAATTTGAATAGAAATTGATGATAATGTTAAAAGTATAAGTCCTATTACCACAAAAATTATCTTTGTTATAAAGTTTTTTCATAAACATGATTGCAATTTCAGGTCAGAAGGAAAGATCAAAGGTTGAGGAGTTAATAAACTGGTATCAACTTAAAATTTTACTGAAGGTTGAAATTTAATTTTTCAATGATAATTGTAAGTTTAACGGTTTCGTCTTTTGCATTTGAATATAATGGGTATAAGGTATCATGAATTGAATAAGTTTTGTTGTAATAGGTCACCAGGTCAAGGTCGAAGGTCATTCTAGATTAATTGACTTTGATAAAGATTAACATTTATTTTTATAATATTATGCAATGGATTGACTTAAAAAATGATTTCTCTGTAATGTTGTAAGACTATTCATGCCATGTGTTTTAATATTCAATTAAACTTGAATATACTGTAATTGTGCCAATTATCAATCAATTATGTGATTAAACCTTAAGATCATCGGACCAAGATCACAGGTCGTTTCAGGTCAAAAACTTGGATTTATTTAATATTTTATCCTAATTTCAAAATGAAATTGTGATATCAAATAATTTTATTATTCTTTGAAGTTTGTATATTAAGAAAATATTGTTACCGTTGCACATACAGTGTACATGCATGTACATTTTTTCTCATAAATATCAAGTCTAGTGCGAGGCCTTAGATTTCAATAATTTTTAGGGTTTGGCCACTTTGCCATACTCGAGCACATTTCTTCATTGCAGCACAAATGGTCCAAAATTAAAAGATCATCAAAAACTTCCAAGTCCATTGCGACGCAATAGCCTGTTATTATTGAGATTTTATTATATATTTGTCACAAAGCCTACAATACTGCCTTATTGAATTTCACACTGCATGCAGGCAAAACTGCCAAGGGCGTTCAACTTGTTTTGAAAATGAACAGTACTATTATTTGCTTATCAGCGCATTAACAGATATCCTGTTTCCATGGTTATTCAAGTAACCATTAATTTAACCGTATTATGTTTGCAGTCGCTGGAGATTTTTGTACCAATAATCTGTGTCAGAATGGAGCCAACTGTACATCAGCGCCGGGTTCGAATCCTCAGTACACATGTCAGTGCCCACTAGGATTTGGTGGTGATTTCTGCGAATCAGGTAGCGAGATATATTGGCAGCGATATTGGTAGCGAGAGATATTGACAGTTACCCTATTCCAGTCCTTTGACTTGAAAATTGATCAACATCGTTTAATTTGTTTTCAATGGGAAGATGTTATTAACCCTTAGGTCAAGATGGTTAATTGAATGTACGTCCCTTGATATTTAAATTTTCTATTTTAAGAAGACTATTAACATTTCATTTTATTTGACAAAGATTGAATACTCTTGCCAACTGTTTGCTTTTTCTTGCTTCTAAAGTCGGATTAGAAGAGTAGAGCATAGGGCTTCTTTGAGTGATATGTTCAGTTCATAATATTGTTGCACGACATATACCTTCTCCTCTAATATAATTATCTTTACAAGCCTACTTTTCGCGTTAACCCTTGCCTGATTTTTGATATATTACTATCATTAATTATTTTTTTATTGTTGTGTGGCTATAGTATGATAGATTTATCTCTTAATTGATATGAATTAAGCGATAGTCAATTGCAAATGTACATGTTATAGAATTTCGATTTTATGATATTGAAAAAACAAGTTAATAACATGCATCTAATCTAACCCTGAACTGCTTGCCAGATAACTGCGTAGACGTAGATGAGAATACGCTATGTAACAACGGCACCTGTGAAACAGTTCCAGATGGGACCGGAGCGGTTCGGTGTAACTGTTACGGAGGATTTACCGGGATTCTTTGTGACGAACAGAGTAAATACAAAAAAGAGCTACTAATTTTCTAGTTAATGAGTATTTTCATGTGCATAGAAAGTTTTGAATACATTTATTAGTTGCCATTCTTTTCAAGGAAACTACACAGAAGTTAACATAATAGAACATACTGTAAGCTTAGCTAGTAAACGTAGTTAGTGTTGAAACATATACTCGTAAATTTAAGTCATATTCTGAACATGACCAAGATAAGTGGTTTGATTATTGACACATATTTTTCTACATATTTTTTTACGTTTGTACAATGTTAAATGTATATGTTCGAATTTTCGACCATTTCATTGTCTGGAACTCTTGAAGTCATTACTACTATAACAACGTAAAAGTTTTAGCTCAAAGTTACCTGGACTCATGATATGGGCTTTTATCAGCCAAACGCCTTCAAATTCGAAAGCCAAATTTTCCTGGTATTATGATCATGACCACTCTAAACGCTAAACAATCATAAATTATTTAAAATTTAACTTTTGTTATTTAAGGTTTTACACTTGTTTAGATACCATTGTATCTTTCCTTGCAATATATATGTGTCTCATTAAACAAACTTATCAAACACAAATGCTCTCGGAGGCACGCACACCACCACCTATACCCACACATGTATACTTTCCTTCGGATAAAAAAATAACAAATAAAAATAAAAAGTTGTGAAATAATGAGAGTTTGATTCTGTGAAATACAAAAGATAACAGGCAATATCCCAAAACAAGACTAAAACTATAAGGAGCTGATTGGATTGGTAGAGTTGACTTTATATATCTGACTCCTTAATTCCAGTATCGACCGGTCCGTGCAGCCCCAACCCTTGTCGAAACGGGGGAACCTGTACTCTGAGAGGTGACAGTGGGTACTCGTGTAACTGTCCAGCTACACATATTGGAACCAACTGTGATATTGGTGAGTAGGATTGTTGCCCATACTCGTAATACTACTATTTTTATTACTACTACTACTACTACTACTACTACTACTACTACTGTTATGTAGTATGGATTTAACTTCCTGTTATCCTTTCAGTGATTCACCTTCACTTGTTTACAAACTCCCCCAATGTCATCTAAGAATCCCAAAACCCCCAATAACATTTAACTCCTAAACCCTGACCATAAAAATACCAACCCTCAGTGACGTCAGCTAACTTCAAGGAACTTAAGTTCTAAGAAGTATGACTCACACTTCCAGCCCCAGTCAATTGAACAGAGTATCACCACACCCCTTATATCAGAGAAAGTTTGATAGACAGTTACCTGTAGACCAATCAGAACAAGTTTAAATCACTCCCACCTTAAATTGTTAGACCCCAAAAACTAATGGTATAAATAAGACTTCTTGATTATTAGAGAGATATACAGTAGAATACGAGACCCACACTCATCGAGATAGACTGACTGACTTCAAGAATTCCATCAAATATTATCTGAACTACACAATCTCAATCTTATACTTCTAAATTATTTTATATTCATCGTCTCCTGTTATATCCGAATCTCCATGTACTTGTAAACTGTAACTGATGATTAAATACCCTGTGATTTTGAACTGTATAACTTTCTCCAAAGTTTCTTCATTACGCTTCCCTTCTTATAATTACCGATCCCAACGCGACACTGCTACTACTAAGTACTACTACCACCACCACCACTAATACTACTTAACTTCTTAATGCGCGAATTTTTTTTCTTTGTACTCCTACTACTCCTCCCTCTTCTACTTCTACTACTGCTACTCCTCCTCCTCCTACTACAACATGTACTCCTAATACTCCTACCACATCCACTCCTACTATACAACTACTACTCATATCAGTGGCGTAATGAGTCAAAAAATTTGAGGGGCTAGATATGGCGTATCGCTTAAAATTCATAAAAGTTGCGTGGGAGCGAAGCAAACGAGCAAGAATTTAGACATTTTTATCACAGAAATCCAATTTTGTGAGAGATTGTGATATAATATTCACAAAATAATGTCATATTTCACCATCCTTCATGTCCTTTTCTTTCCGTCTTTCCTTTTCTCATTTTTTCTGAGTCATGACGCCACTGACGCATAATACTACTATTTCTAGTTTTACACGTTCAATATAATCAATGCAATGTTACACCCCCCCCCCCCCTCAATGCTTGGAATGCAGAACTGTGTTGTCGGGGGGTTGCGCACGCAGCGCCGGAATAGTATCCCACACAATTTATTTAAGTCAAGTTGATTCAGTTGCGCAGTTCAAATCTGCATTGAAAACATATTTATTTGACTGATAATAATTTCATCATAGCATTATACCAGAAGCTTTCTATAACCTTTTCTTTCTTCATTTTCCTAACTCGCATTGGGGCCTTTGTAGGATACAATGCGCTATACAAGAACTGTTCTATCATTATTACTATTTCTTTATGTGCTTTTATATGATTACACCGCACACATAAATTATGCTTGTTTTTATCTTCCAGTTATAACAACTCCATGTAATCCAAGCCCTTGCTTAAATGGAGGTATTTGTACCATTACTGGAGCATCTACATATTTTTGCAACTGTCCTTTAACTCATACTGGAAACAATTGTGGAACTCTTGGTGAGTCTATTGAATATTTGGAAAGCATTTAATATTTTAGTATATAAATTTTTGTTGTTTATCATAATCAATTATAATACCATAATGATAGCGGTCGCAAGTCTGAAATATTTTTGACTGAGATATCAAAAGACGCTCCTATTTTTTAATGTGTGTACTAATATCGCGAAAAATGAGTTTTGTCCGGTTATATGTTTGTACAGTATTTGTGGTATTTGCAACATGAGTACAAGTATGTCCATTAACATGCGTAATTAGTATCGAATGATTTTCAGTGTAACCAATGTAACTTAAACACTTAAACGTTAGCTGCTTGACATGTCTTTTACACTAGGATGCCTGGTTCAACTTGAAACTTGATAGAACAAAAATCTTGACATGGTGTGATTGCAACTAAAGAGCTTGTCAAGCAAATTAGCTATATCATTCATTTTTTTAATAATAGAAATAATTTTAGACAGAAACCAAAGAACTATGTAATGTTAACTTAATTTATTGACGAACTTCATTCACGTAACATGAACATTTTGTTTTACAGTAATATATGATAACATAACAAATAATTATAACAGTATATACGTGGTAGATCAATAATCGAATAATACAATAATAGAATGTAATGTGAATGCGAAAAAAAAAATTGGAAGTGTTGTGACTGTTTAGTTGTTAGTGAATGGTAATGTATAAAAGCCAACTTTAAGAGGATGTGTATGTGGGTGTGTTAGGGTGTGTGTGTGTGTGTGTGTGTGTGAGCATTAATTGTTGGCTTTATTGTTCATGCCAAATGTGTGCCTTATATAATAAGATGTTGAAATAAAAAAGAATGGCCTTTCCTTATCGATAGCTTTTGGCTTACCTGCTACATTATGTTTTCGTCAGTTTAGCATCGATATCGATGTCTCACTTTTCGAATCGACTTTTTAAAATAGGAGCTGTTGATGCTATGTTCGAACTAGTTGTTAAAGCCTCCTTTAACATCCTTAGTCTTAACACTCGAGAAAATAGTTTTTATGAAAGATTTGTGTGTTATTCTGCCATTCTTTTCAGGTAAAGCTTCTTTACTTTTGCTCACAATTGTACCTTTTCTGTTCCTATTTTAATGTGTATATAAAATTAGCTTTTGTCTGTTTAGCCTTAGTTTAATATATCTGCAGTTGAAGCCCCTTTTGTTCCCCTTCAACGACAAATCTTATAAGTAAGAGAAGTAACGATCAAAAGCAAGCTTTACGAAACCAAAATTTCTTCTTGATCTGCTAGTTACAACCATGCTCTCTTTCCAAACAAACTGTTGTTTTTGTGGGGGGGGGGGTAACCATAGCCTACCTATATATTTCATTCGAAAACCATAGTAGTCGATTTGTGTGGAGGCAAGTCGTAAAGTCGATAGTGCAGATGTAAACAGATTATGATCATGATGATAACGAAAAATTGCCCCCGCCCATCGTCCCGATAAGTCGTTTCTTAATCTTCGCTTTATTCGTTGAAACGCTTAAAATGCTTAAAAGTGCATGAGTCAACAGTCAGATGTCTTCCTGTAGCCTAACACTACGAGCTTGATATTAACGGTACGTAAATTGCGGTTGTAGATTCTCTTTTGTATTGCATTTTCTGTATTTAGTTCAATAACACCTCTTATCCTAGGCATTTAGTCGGTATGCAACTTCGGATTATTTTCTGTAAACCTAGACGAGCTATAGCACCAATTAGTTTTAAAGTTTGATGTCTAAGTAATCCACTTTTTGCCTAGATCTATGGAAGACCGAGCTCTCGCTACTCGGTAGTGACCTTTCCAAGATCTTGACTTTTTCATCGTTCTTGGTTTGTCTCCTTTCGAATGATTCTCTTTAAACTTGATACAGCACACACTAGTTCTAACAAGACAAAATGGATTGCATGCCTTTTTTCCAAAAGCAGGTGATCCCAAATCCTTATTGAATTATGATATTAGTTCTTCAAGTAAAAGAAAAATTGACGAGATGTTGTCCTTATGCTAAATATACAATAGCTGGTGGACCATTTTGTATTCTGGAATGAAACATATTTTGTAATCTATGATTATCTCATTCCTAATTTGTTTACTGCCACCCTCTCCAACCTTTATTGATTAATCGAAATATTGAATACAATTTTAAAAAATATAATTTTTGTATTACAGTGGTTCTCATTAGTTTTTTGTTCTCATGTAAATTTATTACTCTTTTACCGTGAATAATTAATATAATAATGATTAATAGATCAAAAGAATAACCAAGACTGTTCTTTTCATTTCGGAATAGTTATTAGATATAGCACAGCAAATTGCAAAAAAAAATCCAGCATGAAAGATAGTTACCTTATGCCGCCCACGTATTTACAACCTGTATGTGCATGATCGATAATAAATTCGTCGTGTTGACAAACGTAAAATTTACTGATTTCCGTTGAACTACTTTAGATTTGATTAACGGAAAACCTTGGTTGCTTAAATCTCAATCTCGAATTTTTTTTTTACAGTTAGTAGGGACAAAGACAAACTTGAAAAATATGAAATTGATGAAGGAATTTCTACGAGTTTTAACAAGTTTTAACAATTCATATGCCTTCTGCATTCAAAGACCATTATTCCTCTTTTTCAATTGAAATGTAAAACAATGCTAAGACTTTAAAAAATAAGCTCCTGAAACCTGATTAGACTAATAAGTAAGTAATAAGGTAAATGATGGTTAGAGCCCGAAACTATTGCGCTAATAATACAGTAGGCAATGTCATTAAGATGTACATTTTCGATGAAATTGGGAGACCTACTTAAAATAAGTGACCCCCCCCCCCCCCGTCCTTGCTCAATCATCATAAGGTGATAGAACGTATTTGTCAAATTCTTTGATCTAGCAACAGGGGACACGTCACCACCGGTTATCTTTAACTGCCCTGCGGATATCACTCGAACTACTTCAACTGGACTACCCCAGTCAGTATTCTGGACGGAACCAATTGCTAGTGATCCTTCCGGGGTTCGAAGCCTTACATCAAACATCCAATCAAATACGCAGTTTCCAGTTGGATTCACGACAACAATTATTTACACTGCAGTAGACAACCTTGGAAACTCTGACAGTTCCTCCTGCACATTCACGGTGACGATATTGTCAGGTATTGGTAACTTTAGATGGCAAACTTCCTTTGTATATAGAACTTGAAATTTTAATCGCATCAGTCTTGGTTCGATACAAACCAAATTATTGATTAGACCTGTAAATCAAAGCAATGCCATGCTCTTTTTGTGAACATATCTATAAACAGCATGATAGTGTAACTGAGGAACACGTCCCAAGGACCCAACTCGCATCCTTGTTTAGAATGCAGTATCACTTTCCTAGAAGGTTATTCACTTTCTATAAAGATGTTGCGTGTATCATTCTATATTAACGTTTTATATTACATGTACTTAAACATTATATCAATCGCCTACACAACTGCAGAGATTTTAAAATTTTCACAATCCCCCTCCTTTCCTTCCTTCCGGTTATGATTAAACTATACATGTGTTATATGTCCATTATGAAAAGGATTTTGCACTGGATCTATTTACAGACGACACTTCGCCTCCGACAATCAGGGACTGCCCTGTGGATATCACTGTAACGGTATTACCTGGACAACAGCAAGCGGTGGTGACATGGGTAACACCTACTGCCAGTGATCCTTCCGGAGTCCAAAGTCTAACATCAAACATCCAACCCAATACGCCGTTTCCGTTGGGATTCACGACAACTGTTGTTTATACTGCAACAGACAATCTGGGAAACTCTGATAGCACATCGTGCACTTTCGATGTAACGGTGGTATCAGGTAGTCAATGTAATTTATATAGATGTAGTTACAGGTAAAAACTCCGGCTTTGATTGTTCCTATGATTTTCAAAATTGTCATCTCATTTGAAGATTCCATATCGGTCACTTCGAAACAAGGACTCATGACCAGGCAATTCTTGATCAGAATTGCCAAAGTTTGTATCGTTAATGTGGTACTGTTCTACTCTTGTTCAAACAGTATTGGTCCTGTGCGTATCTACCCAGTGTACTCAATGTAACTGAGGATGATGTGCCAATCTATGTTCCAATAAGAATAATACGAAGAGTGATGAACTATACTTAATTATGCTCTTGGCTTTCTGTCAAAATGTTGCTTCTGATACACGAATATTAAGATAAGCTGTTATTCTGTTTGAACCCTCTTCCAGAGAAAAATTTACCTGACTGCAGTTTACTTTCGAACAGTTCTGTTTTCTTACTGTAATTTTATTTCTACAGTCATTTCTTTTTAAAATGGTAAGTTATTACAATTCTTGTGTACGTATTCAGGTGAAAAGGATGAAGTGAATCAAATCACGATTTTTCACTACTTTAGAACATTCCTTCACTCCGTCGTACGCTGGTCGTGATTAAAAAGACCGAATTAAGACCGAACGTTTTTCTATCTTCAATTCTAGTTTCCTCCGTACCTTATTCATGCACACACTAACCGTTTCACAATGGAGGATCACGTGCGCTAAATTTCCTCGGGTTTCTCATGTAGGCATATGTCTTTCTGGTAAATCAATCATTACGATCGTGTTCATAGTACCTAAATCCATATTCAATAATCATTTTCCACACTTTATAGGTGAATATTCAGTTCAGTTTTGAAATTTTGCTAGGTAACACAGCACTCTAACTGGGAATGGGGCTCGTGCTGGTTGAACTATAACATGATTGGTTTCATTTTTATAATCACATGTTCTGTGTTCAAGCAGGGAGTTGTGAGGACACTCCCTGGTTTAAGCAAGGTTCGTTTTGGATCTACACACATGACACAAAATAATATCTACCTCAACAATGAAAAGGATATTGTTATTCATCAAAAGCGGGTGAGAAAATTAGGACCGATGCCAACCAAAAAGTAAAGTAATTGGACAGAACGCTTCAGTTTTGAATAGGTCTAGATGTAGGCCTATAATTAATATTTGAACTGATAGATGTAAATAAATATTGAGTGATTTTTTTCCTTGTGCCTTTTATTTTCCTTTACTTTGATCAATATTTGCGAGTGTGTATGTGTGTTGGGTGTGGATGTGAAAAAGGTGAGGGTGGTGAGTGTGTGCTTGTGTACATAGGTGTATAGTTTATCCATATTTTGATTTACATTGGCGTAATTGTAAAGGAATCCATGACTGACACTTATGCATGCCATGTTTATAATTTACTCTTCAACTTTAAATGTCACAGATACGTGAACAGATTAACTTCCAATAAGTATTACTTTGGTGAACACCTCTACTTACTAATAATCTTTCAATGGCCTATTATGGGGCATCGTGATACACGTTATACAAAGTTGAGATATCGAGGTGCAAATATTAGTTTAAGTGATTGCTTTAATTTTTTAAAGAAGATTGTATTAAGATGATTCACAGGATTACCATTGAAATTATGCATTTCAGTAAAAGTGTGAAGTACATTATTTTATCGATCAAGAAAGATACTTTTAAACATTGAAAAACGTGATTTCGTATTCAAAAAGAAACATAAGAGCATCGATTGTATATTAGATTTGAAGATATTTTTATCACTCTAATGGCCTTATCAGATGTCAAGTAAACTGTTATTTTAATCAATTTTATGACCACAGAATGTTGTATAGAAAAGGTTTGATTTTAAACCAATCTAATGATCCATTAGGTATGTGATAGAGCGCACATGCGCTTAAAAATTTGTTCCACTCGATAAACGCGTTGACTGTTCAATAGTGATGACATTTCAAAAGACCAATTGAGTAATATACTTCATTTATCATTTCTCTCAGTACTTTCATTGTTTTTATTGTTGCACACCTGTAATAAAATGACTAGATTAAAAAAGGTGTACTTAATGGAAGGGATCAAAAAATTATATTGAATGATGGGAGTGATTTAACAATTGCCGGTCAATAAATTTTTGATATAGCGTATCTCTCAAGTTTAAGTAATTAGGTGTGCCAAAGAAATCAAATGACAGATGTAAATTAATTATTGATACACTTTAGAACTTGATCGTATCCAAATATGATTTTGTCCTTTATCTTACGAACGGTATATATCTGATTAATTTGCAGTTGACACATCAGATCCAGTGATTACAAACTGTCCACAGGACATCTTAGTCCCTGCCTCTCAAGCTCAAAGTGTTTCCTGGGATGTGCCTAATGTCATGGACGATTCTCCTATAGCATCTTTCACTTCAAATTACAGTCCGGGTTCTTCGTTTCCTGTTGGTGAAACGACTACAGTTACGTACAGAGCAGAGGACGTCGCCGGTAACGATGCCACGTGTGTCTTTACAGTGACAGTCAGCCCAGCTCCAGGTGAGTATCATCAAAGAACCATTAGAAAGACAACGGGAGACAAAGATGGCAGCAGAGTCGGGGATCTTTATCTGACTCCACAACATCTACGTCTTTTGTCGTGTTTCGAAAGCTCCCTACTAGTGTATAGTTATGATTGCGTTATGCAAGGAACATTTTGCATGGAGATATCCTCATGTAAGGAAGTTTTCTGTATACATGGGGTGAGAATCCCCCCCCCCTCCACCGAAAGGGGGGGAATACATAACGATAAGAGCAATCCAAAATATGATTTTAATAGGTTTTACAACTATCGTCAATAGAATCATTACGTGTAGCAAACAATTACTATGACTTGATTGTATATATATATTATCAAAGAGCTTTCGGTAAGTCGATTTTAGATTGTTCAAAAAATTCCTCAAGATAAGAATATCAAAGATGGTTTCAGGCAGGCAACAGTGATTCATATTTTAGCAAATTTATCACATTTGGAAAGACTAATCAGGGATGTCCCTAAGCCACGTGTTAAATTATTTGCACATCTGTCAAAATTTTGAGTCGCGAACTAGTCGCATATAGCTCGTTTGAAGCACTGTAAGATACCTCCTTTAATAGTGAGAAATCATAAGGAAAATTTGAATTTTCGATCAGTCGCTTGCCTCGCTTTCTGTTAGGAACAAATTAATGCAGGGTGCAGGACAATATGCAATTCGTCATGAAGTCTTATTCAGCAGTGTCTAGATTTATATTTAATTATGAACATATCTTCCACAAGAGGTATCTTCCTTACCTCGCTGCGCTCACTCGTACTATATCAAGATGTACGTAGTTTAAAAAGCAAACAAATTCAGCGTGTGTGGTGACCTGGGGTTGTTTCAAAAAGACTAGAGTATGGCTATAGAGTCGCTCTTAACTCTTTGCACGCTGAATTAATTTTTAGGGAATAATAAAGACAATTGTTTCCATGTAATTTTCTTTGAATCAAGATTTTATTTTTTAACAATTGACACTGATAAGAACTTTTATAATTTATTAGCTCCTCTAAAATTAAGTTAGGGGAGAAAACTAATTATTACGATTGTTGAATTTAATTGTCTGAATGTGCACAGTTGCAAAATCATCGTGCAAAGGGTTAAATTTTCAGTTGCGTGTGCATGGCCCTGGGAAGCGGGGGTGCTGCCACTGCTGCGTATATTATTTTCCATAGGCAGCACCCCAGGGACTATTGTGGTAGGTGTGCCAAATTTTAAAATATAATGGCCTTCATTTAATAGTGACAATTTTTGTTTGCTTGTCAAATTTCTCGGTGCCCAAATGACCTACATTTTTTAATGAAACCTCTTTTACTTTTTTCTTGTCAAATGTACATCAGCACCCCCTGTTAAACGAATCGTTCCTAGGGTTCTTGCAGGGTGGCATGAACGTGAGGTTCCAGATGAAAGATCATTTAGGAAAGAAAATAAAATTCGGGATTTGATATAAGAAATTATTGAAAATATACAATTTTTTATCGATCTTAATTAGGATGGTTTCGGAATCTAAATGTAACCAGTGAGGTGCAAGTAAGTTATCCGGCATTGCATTCCAATTCCCGCTTATCTGTCTTAAGTAAAGAGCGAAAAATCAAACAAGCAGATCACAATATTTTACTAAAGTTGGATGTAAGATAAGAAAGTAATGACATTTAACACACATATTCAAGTGGAATGTATAAAAGGATCCGGTAACATGGCCCACTCACTTTTAAGTTTGTATTTCATTATCAAATATAAAATGTATTTTTCCTCGTTATAATTTGAAATAAAGTGTAATTGTTCATTGAACATGAGGAATTTACATTGTTTTAAACCATTGTTATTCAATGAAGGGCTTTCTTATTTTCAGATCTGCAAAAAAATGAATTATGTTCTAAAATATGAAATAAAAAGTGATTGCGTAATATATAGCTTTCTCTCTCTCTCATTTGCATATCGGGCGTGTTATAAATACAATTTTTGGTGAAATTAAGCGTAATTTTTTAATGTCTTTACTTTTTTTTATTTTGCATCCAATTTTGAATTTTTTTTCGCATTATGTTTAATTAATTTTCTTTATTCATTCCAAATCAACGTTTCGGTATGTGGACTTTACCCTCAACTTTGATAAAATATGAAATGTTCACATTTTTCACCGTTTCCTCTCCTGTATTAAAATTCAATTTGATATACACTGCAAATAATACTGACGTTGGGTAAAGAGATAATACGCCAAGCGTCTAGTTCTATAGGCCTATTGCCCGAGTGCTAGGTAGGGATTAGTAATTAGAACTAAAATTAAATATCAAAACTGAGTCGGTTACATGTCTTTCAACAGCTTGCAGTTCTTCGCCGTGCCTGAACGGTGGGACTTGTCAACCATCTGGGACTGGGTTCATTTGTGCTTGTCCGATTTCCCATACCGGTCAACTTTGTGACATCGCAGTCGGTATGTTCGCATGTTGAACATTATTCTCCAATTTATCATTTCGGGATATTCTTTTTTTTTCACTTAACCTGTCTAAGGAAGGGCATCATTTTTCGAGGTTTTCCCATTTCGTTGCGTTCATCATGCCATTCCTTGCAGTAAAGGTCTGTTTGGTTATTTCGTGTGTGATCTTCACCGGTCACGTGCATGGATTATCGGGGCTCGAGACTCTGGCTATCTGATCTCACCCCCTCCCCACTCTCTCTTTCTCTTTCTCTTTCTCTTTCTCTATATAGATATTTATATCTTCTATGGCCTGTTACTATCTCTCTCTGTCTGCATCTTCTTCTCTCATTCAGACGCCACTGTATTTGGTATAATACCTCTTTCCTTTCTAGCTGCAATAACATCATGCAACACTTATATTTTCTCACATTAATAAGAGCTAATTTCATTCATATTTCTCATATAATTATCATTTATTGCCTATTTATTAATTGGTACATCCACCTCAACGAAACAGATTCCATACAAGCACACCAATTGTTAGTCATTGGTAATGACGTAATAGATGGGTCGGTCTGGAGTCTGTTCCTCTTGTGTGACTGTGTCGTGGAATATTACTGTTGGGTATCCATTGCCTCTCCTTGTGTTCACAGTGGTTTTCTTCATTTCCAGTGCTTTTGTGATAGTGTTCCGTGGAAAGGTTTGGATGATTCATTCATTTGTGGCTTAGTGTATACATGGTATAGGAGACTTTGTCTGATATTGTCGACTTCTCGTAAAATTTTGGTTTTGATATCTTCATTTTGGCATTGCACGCATATAAAATTATCCTAAATTACATTTCATGTTCAAGTGTTGGTGGTATTCTTTATGAGTTAGTGCGTACGCGAAATTGAGTCGGGTTTAGATAAAGATTGGAACTTTCATTTTCTGACGCTGCAGAACGGGGGTTTGCAATAATAGACTGAGGCTTAATGATAAAGGTGATAGCAATGAAAAGGAGAAGAAAAGAAGAGAGAACTGAAGGGGAAAAGAAATAAGATTTCAGGAGGAAAACAGTTTTAATAAGAGAGGCATGCGTCCAGTAACCGTATCATACCCCTTTTATTCAGGTGAGAAAAATTCGTCACATTCTGTCGTTCTGGCCCCCACCAACAAAATACTCTAGCGCCGCCCCTGGTAGAAGTGGTTGTATTAGAACTTCATCTCTTTAGAAGTAGTAGTAGTAGGAGGAGGAGGAGTGATGGTGAGCTACGTGATAAAAGGGCATTTTACAATCAATTCGCAGACGCGTTCTATAACTCAGATAACTTTTGTCCAAAGCCCTTCATAACAAAGCATCCTTTGTCGAAAATAGGTGAATCAAAATACCAGTGTCGTCCTGGACGCCGGACAAGCGATATATCTACAATTTGTTGCCCGCTCTAAATCTTAAGACGATGTGTTGTCCCGGTCGGCCAACTTTCGACAATGACCTCTAATCTGTCCATTGTGATTTGACGGGTATTTTCAAGATATTCTGAATGTTTTTGCACAAAGCCTCTGCGAAGTGGGTGCCGAAATACGCTAGTGGTGGTGGTGGCGTCTGCGGGAGTAAAAAGGGAGTTTTCGCACGGCGACGCATGGAGGATTCAAGAGCAGAAAAAGTGTATTGTCACTCGTCATGACAACGAACAACAAAGAAATCTTTGTCGAAAATTGGAGGATCAAAGCCGCAGTTTTGTCATTCATTCCGGACGAAAGACATATTTAGCAATTGTTCGTCAGCTCTGAAACTTATGACAAAACTGCCGCTCTTGTTCACCAATTTTCGGGAAAGATCTCCCAGCTGTTCTTTCTTATTTGAAGGTCATTTACAATATATTTATTTTGTACTAGATTGCTTCATACGTCACCGAGCGAAAACTCCCCACTGTGGCAGTAATAACAAACTAATTGCAGCAGTAATCATGACAGTGTTGTTTTTATTATGAAAATGATAATGTTAATAATAATGATAACAACAGTGATCATTTTTATCGATTATGATTAAAGTATAACAATAGTGATGATTATGATAACTATAAATCATAATAATGATGGTATTCATAATCATCATCAACATTCTTCATCATTATTTTAGTTATTATAACAATCAAAATTATTGGTATTATAGTAATAGTAACAGTAATAACAATAATTTAAATAATATTCTTTTTTACATTCATACCTACTACATATGCCAAATGTTGTCGTTTTATTGCTAGAATAATTATAAAACAGGTGCAGAATTATATCTCTCTCTCAATAAATAGAGGCCTAACAGTGATTTTTCTATAAATATATGACGATTGTTTGAGACTGACAGGCCTGATCGTGCTTTTCGATGTCAAAACGCTCCTATCTAAACTCCGTCTTGTTAATGGTGTCTTCTCTTTGTTATATTGCGTTCCATAGATTTTTGTCTGCAGGCCAATGCTTGTTTAAACGGTGGAACCTGTGTATCTCTTTCGAATGGTTTCGAATGCACCTGTCCTGCTACACACGCTGGAACAAACTGCCAGAATGGTATTCTCATTCCACACATTCCATTCTATTTATATAAATATGATAACAATTGATAATAATGATCATGCTACTTGGGGAGGGGTCCGGCAGCAGCTAAATTTCTATAGCAAGGTATTAGGATTGTGAGGTCAAGAGAGAGAGAAAAATAAATTTAGGTAGTTTCCGCATTTACTCCGTGGAAACTCTCTATAACGCTTCAATTCCTTTGAAACTGCAATTAAAATCACAAAGGAATGCTGAGAGGCTTTTGTCGAAAGTTGGTGGACTGGGACTGCAGATCATCCGAAGATTTGCACCGGACGAACAATGCGACTATGCCGTTGTCCAGAGTCAAGAGATTCCACTTTCGACGAATGTCTCTCAGCTCTCCATTGTAATTTGACTTGCATTTTCAAATGAATTGGTGCGTTGCAGAGAGTTTCCTCGTAGTAAATGCGAAATGTGGAGTGTTGTGGCCCAGTAGATTAGTCTTCTGACTTTGAAACAGAGGGCCGTTGGTTCGAATCCAAGCCATGACGTAATTTTCTTCAGCAAGAAATTTATCCACATTGTGCTGCACTCAACCCAGGTGAGGTGAATGGGTACCCGGTAGGAAGAAATGTCTTGAATGCTTGAACGCCTAGGCAGCCCAGCTAAAGCCGGGGTAATAGTTGGGAGAACAGTTTTCAAAACTGAAGTAAATTCCCTGGGTAAATATACCTATATTATTATTATTATCAAAGTCCGGAATAAAGACATAGAGAAAGGGAGAACAAAATGGGGAAAGATATGTGTTGACCGCACCTGTCTGCAACACAGGTTTCTCGTGTCCTCCTACCCCCTTCCCCGCCCTATAAAAGGGTTCAAAGCTACAGGTTCAGATTTAAAGCCTATTAATTGAATTCCACAAAACTTGATGATTTTTCAGTTTAGATACAATAACAATCAGTAACATAATCATAGTAAGGACTATTTTTTTTGCGGCATAACTTCTCACGGGCCAAGACCACACCAAGAAGTTAACTAAATAAAAATGGAAAATGAAAGATTTCTAGATAGATGGCGCTATATGAATGCTTATTATTATTATTATCATTATTATTAAAGAAACATTACATTGAATTTTAAAGTTTTTCATTAAGAAAGCAGAAGCACAACACAAGCCGTATGAACATGATTGAATCGACAATGTCATACACACACTCTCACTATTTCATTTGTGTTTATGATACGATGTCACGGTGATTTTTTTCCTATAATTCAAAAACATGGTTTGCCTGCTCAATGAGCATGTGAAGTAAATATCTTCGCCACTGATGATTCGTGAGTGTTCTGGTGATATAACTTTAATATCACCTCGCCTCCCTACTCCTTCAAACTCCACCGCCCTGATAAGTGTATCAAACATCATCGGCAAAAACACCATGAACTTACATTGTATGAGATCTCAGTATTTTCTTGCCATCCAAAACTATTCTATTTCTACCTGTGAGTGGATCGAACCGAGCGACGCAGAATAACACTCCTTAAAGCCCCCATCACACTTATTCCGAATCAAGCAGAATTGGCCTGAATGAAAGGACTATTGTTTGACCACCAGTTGGTCATTTAAATCTACTTCGAACACCGTTCGAAAATATCCCTCGAATGTTTTGAACATGACCAAAACCTTCGGGACGGCCAAAAGAAATGACAAAAATATTTCGAATGCACTCAGAATGCAGTCAGGATATTTAGAATGTCCCTAGAATGTCCAAGAACGTAGCACGAATTATCAATCTGACTCCATTGCGGTTCATTTTGACTAGTGTATGATGATACACGTGGTCAATTTACTGAATTTCAACTCCAGTTTGGTGAATTCATAAGTTCCTCCCAAAAATTTCTAGATTTTTTGAATATTTTTTTTCTTTCCCGCTTCTGCTTGATTCCTGCTGATTCCGAATAAGTGTGATGGGGGCTTTAGAAACAAATGTAGGTTTTTTATTCAAACTGATGTTGGCATATTTTCGTTCAAAAAGTCAAAATCATACGCCAAAAAATTTTAATAAAAAATTTAGGGATCTTCATGCTATACATGAATAGGAGGGAAAAAAGAGTTTTAAACCTCTGACCAGGACATACTGTAAGTTCTTTCTTGATGTTATTGAACACGATTCAAATCATTAGTTTACCTCCCCACCAATATAATGTTTTATACTGAGAAGAGACTTCAAAAACTAAGTAGCACCTGCTTAAAACTTAGTCTACGTGTAAATAAGAGTGATGTCCAGGCTACATTGATGAGGTCACCTTTTGCGTATTTATACGTATATGGACAGACTTTGTCTTCTGCTAGAGAAAAAAAATCCGATTCTATCTATTCTTTTTTCCCTCTTTAGTTTATTCCTAAAGATAACTATATATATTTTGCATAATTTACCGTTTAGTCACTGCCACCTATCATGCGGAGCAAGTGATTTTTTGTCGTCCAGGTGTTATTTGTTCGAAATATTATACTGGATTCTTGCCAAATGGGAGATTACACTTTACCTATTTTCCAAGTTGAACACATTCTACCATTTCCCAATTAATACCTTTAATACCAATATTATTATTATTATTATTATTAATATGTATTATTAGGCCTACATTAAATTTCCAAAAGGTGAGCTCGTGATTCGCTCGCAACATCTCACAAGGATTCCCTTTTAACAGTAATTAGGTCCATAATTGTCCAAAAAAGCGAGTTTTACAACTTCAGATTTGATTTTTTTTCCAAACCGCTTGCTCGCGAAAATAAAACCGAAATATATATCTTATCAATCAGGAATCAATTGAAATAACTTTGCTCTACTTAATTACTATAAAACACACAACTTCTTTACACAGATGATAATCTCATGGTGAAAATATCCGTTTGCACCAAAATGCCCGTTTTGGCATATAAGTGCACCTTTTTTGGCTTTGCCCCCCCCGCCCCCCCTCCCCAGGAAAATACGTTCCACCGCCCCTGGTTGAAACATGTATCGTCTTCCAGGCTAACTGCAAAAATTCCTTAACATGTCCCTTTTAGATCAGGTCAGAGCTTGTATTTAAAATTTCTGCTCGTGCTTCTTGCTCGCATGTTCTCTAGTTACATAAGATCTTGTTTTGAAGATCACAAACATATTGCCCATCATAATTCAAAATAGGAAATTATAGCTCACGCTTCGCGCTCGCATTATTCAAAGAGTGCTTATGATATTACATATTTATCTTATTTATAAGAATAAAGCTAATTATTGACTGTTAGGACTACCCTTTCAAAGAAATAAACAAAAATCAACTTTGAGCTGCCGATCGGGGAAATTATGGGTGAAAAAATTTCGCGCCTCCCCCCTATTGGCGAAAGTTTGATCCGCCGGGGGGGGGGGGGGCAGGGGGCACTTGCACCCCCAAAATAAATAACAGGGAAATGCTATTTTTCCAAAATGGGAAATTCCCTTTTTTCAAAATAAACACTCTTTCTAAAGTATACATTTTAGATTAATTTTCAGGCTGGAATAATGCACTCGCATTATTCGATTGGTGAAATATGTATCCTAAAGAGGTCACTAAATGCAGTCCTTAACAGGTTCCTTTCTTGTCAGTATATTTAAGCTCGCGCTTTGCGCTCGTGTTACTTCTTTAGTTATATCTTGGACCCTAGGGTCCATGGTTAGATACACATCTTTTTAATGATAGCAGAAACCTGCTCGGGATTTTTTATTTTCATTTCTTATTGAAATGCCCTAAAGTTTGAGCTGTGATTCACGCTCGCAACACCTCGCAATAATGCCATTTTAAAAGTAATTGACCGCAAAAACGAGTTTTACAACTTCAGCTTTGAATTTTTTTCCAAACCGCTCGCTCATTATACTCTCTCGCGAAAAATAAAGCCTAAATATACATCTTTCCATAATCAGAAGTCACTTCAAAAAGGTTTTTCTCTACTTATTACTCTAAAACACACAATGACTTCACGCAGATGATAATCTCATGGTGAAAATATCACCAAAGTGCCCATTTTGACGTACGAGTGTCATTTTTGGCTTTGCCCCCCAAACGAAAATTCGTTCGGCCGCCATTGCCTTCCCATCATTACAATTGAACAGCAACGGTGTTTCTCCCCCCCCCCCCCCCCCACCATCACACTTGCCCTTCCTCTGCTTTCCCGGTTTTAATTTTTCGGATTAACGAATCTTCGGAATAAAGAACCTTTTCGTTTTCGGATTAACGAACCTTCGGAGCAACGAACCTTATTTCGTCTTCGGATTAACGAACCTTCGGAACAACGAACCTTATTTCGTTTTCGGATTAACGAACTTTATTTCGTTTTCTGATTATCGAACTTTCGGACAACGAACCTTATTTCGTTTTCGGATTAACGAACCTTCGGAACAACGAACCTTATTTCGTTTTCGGATTATCGAACCTTCGGACCAACGAACCTTATTTCGTTTTCGGATTAACGAACCTTATTTCGTTTTCGGATTAACAAACTTTGTTTCGTTTTCGGATTAACGAGCCCTTTTTCGTTTTCGGATTAACGAACATCGAGGTATAAGCAATTTACGTGTTTCGGAATTACGATCTTCGGAATTACGAAGTGTAACCCCAAATTGATGCCTGTTACCATGGTTAGATACGCTATTTCATTCATGAGTCCTCTGTTTTATTCAAGAGTCCACTCTTCAAACGGTGGACTCTTGAATAAAATAGCGTATCTAACCACGTAATGGTAACAGGCGTCAATTTGGCGCACTGTGACAAAAGCGCGCATCAGAATTGGACATTTTTTATACACGCGCCAGATACGCGCTAAATTAAGCGTAATTTATACAGGAAATCTTCATAAACCATGGACTCAACCGTGGGTTTTCAAAACCACCTTTGTGAATTCGGGCCAAGGATTTTTGTTATACAAATCAAAACTGATATATTCAGTAACTGATTTGCCTCCGTTTCTCCGTTTGTCCTTTACTTGTGTTGTATTGGTTTCTCATTAGGTAAATTGATAAAATCGATTAAACGGTGTGTATTCAATAAATTGCTTTATATATAAGGATCTTTTAGTCTATATTAGTAACACGTCTTTTATGATATAAAGCACATTTTTTATGTATATATATATTATATATGAAAGACGTTTGGGGTCGAAATCTGCTATTCTATGTGACTTTGGCGTTGACCTTCATTCTTGAACTTTCCTGTTTTATTGTGTATCCAGCGAACCCCTGTAACCCAAATCCATGTCAGTCGGGAGGGCAGTGCAATCCGTCGGCAGATTTCTCTTCCTTTACATGTCAGTGTGTGCCACCCTACACAGGAACAACGTGCAACCAAAGCAAGTATCTTGCATTAAGAATAACAGTAATAATCCCTATTTAATATTGCTGTAATAGAAAATTACCAAAACGCATATCATCATGATGACATTAATAATCGGTAAATGATAACAAATAAAAAAAAACTCTGCATACAAAATGAATATAATAATTAGCTTTACGGAATAGCTTCAGACATGTCAGAACAAGAGGTCAAATTCGAGCGTATCCATGCTCAACATGGTTTACCTAGTAAGTTGTCTTCTTTTGTATAAAAAAGGATAATTGTTTTTTCGAAAGCTGATACGCACAACTCTTTATATATTCTTGCCTTAGTCAATTTAGAGGGGTGATCCCTTTTCCGATTATGTAGCAAATGGTTTAAGCATGTATTGATGAGGATGTTTTACATTCCTTGGCCTAGGTCCATGTGACTCTAATCCATGCATCAATGGAGGAACGTGTGGAGTGCTTTCTACAGGATTCACATGCAACTGTCCGTCAACCTACACCGGTGACAGATGTCAAACACAAATTGGTAAAACCGAGACTCATAATCTACGCTCGAAAATATGAAAATTGGTATTCCGTTAGTCACTACCACATGTCATGCAGAGCGATTGAAACAAAAAATGTATATCTTATGCTGGCTACTTGCCAAATTGGGGGTTACATTTGAGCTATTATAGCTTATTTTTCCAAGTTGAACACATTCTACCAGCTATGGGTCTTTAAAAAATTGCGGGCATGTCTTATTGTGTCTCTTAGCCTAAATCTTATCTGGGAGGAAATTTCTTTTGTCTTTTTTTAAAGTTTTTTTTTTCAAATTTCCTTTCATTTGGCGTCGTTGTTTTCGTATTCTAAACCCTTCTTCATATATTCAGCAATTTTTTTCCTTTCTAATTCCTGGTCGATTCGTTTTATGGATTCAACAATTTATACAAGACGATGGTCATTTCATCTCTTTTGAACAGAAAAATATAAATCCATACTATCATCATGTTACTTAGCAACATTTTACTGCCTGTGTATGGCTAACTCAGTCCTAATTTATTTTTTTATACAAATGAAACTGATATATTAAGGAACTGATTTGCCCCTGTTCCTCCATTAATTATGTTGCTTTTTTCTCAATAGGTAAATTACTCAAATCGATTAAACGGCTTGTATTCATTTAATTTCCTTGTATATAACTATGTGGTATCTTTTAGTCCTCGTTAGTAAAACGTATTTCATAACATAAAGCATCAAGAAGTTTTACAAATGTGTGATATATATATATGTATATATACATAGGCGGATCCAGGTGGGGGCCCGAGGAGCCCGCCCCCCCCCCCTATTGGCGGAGCAAAAAAAAGGAAAGAAAGAAAAAAGGAAGGAAAAGAAAAGAGAGAAAAAAAGAGGAGTAAGACGAGTGAATAAAATAAGATGAGAGGAAGACTTGGAAAAAAATATGTCATGTCACTATATAAAATTTTCGCTCGCGCTTCGCGCTCGCATTGCCTGTTAAGTGATTCACATATCTTGTTCAACATGGAGCTTGAATATCAAGTTTGGAAGTCAATATACAAAACATATTTCTCCTCGGAAATCGAAATTTCATTAATTTGTGTGATATACAAATTGATTTTTCAAAAGTGTTCTGTAAAAATATAAGTTTTATGGTCTGAATATTAACATTGTATTCCATCAAGTTTTCAAAATATCCCTTTTCAGGTCTGATTGTCAAAACGTATCAGCTAGCGCTGCCATGCTTGCATTTTGATTGGCGGATTATGTATGTCTCAATATTGATTATATAACAAACTACTTAAAATCCCCTTTTCATGACAGTTTATCAAAAATTTCGGATCGCGATTTGCGCTCGCATTAATGGTTAAAAATATATCAACTGATTACTGATGCATCCTATTCATAGTAAACAAGTGATTTAAATGTACAGTGTTCAGGCCATAATATCATCAGATTCCGCGCCCTCATTATGCATTAATGAATAAGATATCAATTTAATAATTAAATTGTTCCTTTTGTTTAATCTCGCGCTTAGCAAGATGAATGGGAAGATATATAGTCATCATATTCATATGATAACATGTCCTAAGGATGTCACGGTCCTATGTCTCAAACTCAAAGTAATAATGAAAAATATCAGCTCTTTATCAAGTGAGATTTATATTCACCTTACAATTTTCCTACAAAGTGTTTGAAATATAAAGCTGAAATTGACCCCTTTTTTCAGATCGGAATATCAAATATTTTAAGCTCGCGCTTCGCACTCGCTTTATTTTCATGATAAAAGATGTATTTAGAATGCCTAGATTCTAGGTCTAAATATGAAACACGCGCGCGCATGTTCATTCAGTTATCCAGTTTCAGAACCAGAATATCAAACATTTTCTGCTCGCCCTTTGTGCTTGAATTATTAATGTATGAAGATCCCCCCTTTCTCATCCCTTTCATGATTTACAAAACATGAATAGAGTGTCCCGTTCCAGGTCTAAATCTCGAATTTTTCCGCTCGCGCTTCGCGTTCGCATTATTTGATTGTTGAAATATGTCACGTCTTCATGGCTAAGTGCAAGCAGTCCTTAAAAGGCACTTTTCGATCAGCTCAAAACGTATACAAACATTTTCTGCTCGCGCTTTGCGCTCGCATTATTAATGTAGGAAGATCCCCTCTTACTCATCATTTCCATGATTTACAAAACATGAATAGAGTGTCCCGTTCTAGGTCTAAAACTAGAATTTTTCCGCTCGCGCTTCGCGCTCGCATCAATTGTTTAGTTATATAGCTATCCTGTTCATGATTATAAAAATTAATTAAAGTTTTTCATTCTTTATGTAGAAATGTTAAAATATTTCAGCTCGCGCTTCGCGCTCGCATTATTTGATTGTTGAAATATGTAACGTCTTCATGGCTAAGTGCAAGCAGTCCTTAAAAGGCACTTTTCGATCAGTTCAAAACGTATATAAACATTTCCTGCTCGCGCTTCGCGCTCGCATCAATTGTTTAGTTATATAGCTATCCTGTTCATGATTATAAAAATTGATTAAAGTTTTTTCATTCTTTATGTAGAAATGTTAAAATATTTCAGCTCGCGCTTCGCGCTCGCATTATTTGATTGTTGAAATATGTAACGTCTTCATGGCTAAGTGCAAGCAGTCCTTAAAAGGCACTTTTCGATCAGTTCAAAACGTATATAAACATTTCCTGCTCGCGCTTCGCGCTCGCATCAATTGTTTAGTTATATAGCTATCCTGTTCATGATTATAAAAATTGATTAAAGTTTTTTCATTCTTTATGTAGAAATTTTAAAATATTTCAGCTCGCGCTTCGCGCTCGCATTATTTGATTTTTGAAATATGTAACGTCTTCATGGCTAAGTGCAAGCAGTCCTTAAAAGGCACTTTTCGATCAGTTCAAAACGTATACAAACATTTTCTGCTCGCGCTTTGCGCTCGCATTATTAATGTAGGAAGATCCCCTCTTACTCATCATTTCCATGATTTACAAAACATGAATAGAGTGTCCCGTTCTAGGTCTATAACTAGAATTTTTCCGCTCGCGCTTCGCGCTCGCATCAATTGTTTAGTTATATAGCTATCCTGTTCATGATTATAAAAATTGATTAAAGTTTTTCATTCTTTATGTAGAAATGTTTAAATTTTTCAGCTCGCGCTTCGCGCTCGCATTATTTGATTGTTGAAATATGTAACGTCTTCATGGCTAACTGCAAGCAGTCTTTAACAGGTATGCCTACCTTTCCGATCAGTTCCAAAACGTGTATCAAAAATTTCTGCACGCGCTTCGCGTTCGTAGTAATTATTGCAGGCACATTTTTTTTTCAGAATGTTCAAATTTTAGGAAAAAATACATACAATTTCAGAAGAAAATTGCTCGCGCTTCGCGCTCGCATTATAAAGTAAGGATTTTGATATATATTTATGTTGATTTAAAGAATAAAGCTAAGAAGTGACTTATAGGACTACCCCCTTCAAAGAAACAAGCAAAAAATCATCTTCGAGCGGCCGATCGGGGAAAATATGGCTGAAAAAAAATTCCGCCCCCCCCCCTATTGGTGAAGGCTGGATCCGCCCCTGTATATTTATATATATATATATATTATATGAAAGACGTTTGGGGTTGAATCTGCTATCCTATGTGACTTTGGCGTTGTTCTTCATTCTTGAACTTTCCTGTTTTATTGTGTATCCAGCGAACCCCTGTAACCCAAATCCATGTCAGTCGGGAGGGCAGTGCAATCCGTCGGCAGATTTCTCTTCCTTTACATGTCAGTGTGTGCCACCTTACACTGGAACAACGTGCAACCAAAGCAAGTATCTTGCATTAAGAATAATAGTAATAATCCCTATTTAATATTGCTGTAATAGAAAATTAACAAAACGCATATAATCATGATGACATTAATAATCGGTAAATGATAACAAATAAAAAAACTATGCATACAAAATGAATATAATAATTAGCTTTACGGAATAGCTTCAGACACGTCAGAACAAGGGGTCAAATTCTAGCGTATCCTAGATCAACATGGTACACCCAGTAAGCTGTCTTCTTTTATATAAAAAAATTATTGTTTACCGAAAACTAATACGAACAACTCTATATATTCTTGTTCTTAGTCATTTTAGGGGGATTACCCCTTTTTATATTATGCAGCAAAAGGTTTTAACATTTATTAATGAGAATGATTTACATTCCTTGGCCTAGGTCCATGTGACTCTAATCCATGCATCAATGGAGGAACGTGTGGAGTGCTTTCTACAGGATTCACATGCAACTGTCTCTCAACTTACACCGGTGACAGATGTGAAACACAAATTGGTAAAACCTAGAATCATAATCTATGCTCTAAATTATCAAACTTGCTGTGAATAATTATAAAGCATGTTTCTGCGTTGAACTTTGCTGTTGATATATCAATTATCTTTTATGCTTTTGCTTACCGCTGTCACAACGTGTACCAGGCGTTATGAGACAAATTTGCTTCCCATTCTGCTAAGTCAACAAAGTACAATAACGCGTAGGGAAATTCCTAACTTTCTGCTTAATATATAGCAAAATTCATGTTTCTGAATTTATTTCCAACGAATTTGTTATGTAAAGTGTGTATATTGTTTGTCTTAATTACGTTTGTAAGGCGTAATGTGTTTACAACTAACATGGCAGAAATATCAAATAATAAGTATTCTATGCATCTCTAGAAATATATTACCAATACTTCATAAGTCTTATTAAATTAATTTGTTTAATCTCAAGTACTTTAAGTTTATTAGCTGAATACCAAACTGCATATTTTGCCAAAACAATCGTCGCATATGTTTAGCTATCTCCAGAAGGCTTATAGCCAATCGTAAGTGAGAAACCACTTTACCCTGAAGATATTCAGGTCCAAGCAATAATGATAATTTAACGCTAGCATTTTTATATTTATTGGTGTTGTCTTATTAGAATATATGTTTCTCATTGTAGGGGGTTGAGGGCTTAATTCCCCTTGTCATATTAAAATACAATGTCAAACAATATTATGTAGCAGTCTAAATGGAACTATATTTTAGTGTTAGGCTATGAAAATTTGGTCTTTCGGATTTTCGACTTGGGCATGATGATACATAAGGATTCGTTGGTAAACACTCATTAGTATTTGGTAACGCCATCGAATTTTGATTTGCCCTTGGGCTTATTGACCTCAATACAGATGTTGCATTTGGATAATTAATTTATGAAGAAAATGAGCTGTTTATATATTTGAATATTTTGTTATCTTCCATGAATTTTTGTCATTAATTATAAAGAATCAATTAAATATTTTGTTATCTTCCATGAATTTTTGTCATTAATTATAAAGAATCAATTTTTCATGAGAGAATTTTGGAATATGTCTTATTATACAAACATATTTTTTAAGTATTAAAATTTTCAGAAGACAAAAAATCGGACAGAGCATTCAATATCATGACAATTCTTTATGTTATGGATTTCACTTTTTCGATGCACATGGATGGATTCCAACCACGTTTAATTTCATTTGTTGTTATAGTCCAGCAACCATGTGATCTAGACCCATGTAAAAACGGTGGTAGTTGTAACAATACTGGTTCTACTTTCAAATGTTCGTGCCCGGACCCGTTTGAAGGACCAACTTGTGAAGACAGTAAGTTCTTGGAGAAAATATGGAAAAGTACTACATATGACCGGTAGAAATAAGTACTAAATCACAGTACCCAAGTATTACAATCTAAAATATGATGCCCTTGGAATTGCTATTTATACATGTATTCAGTAAACATGTTGTTGTTAAATCAACTTATTCTTGCCAGATTCGCTAAATGCCTTCCCATCCTACTGTCAGACAGAATTCCTTCTTTTCTATTTCTTCCCCCTTTCCTCTCTGCATAATTTCACTTTTTATGATTCAATTTTGAATATTTCAAAATCGTTATTTCTACGATTACTTATATTGCCCTGCGGGCGTTTCATAAAGCCTTTTAAAGTTTTGCACAACTTCACGCACGACCAGTGACAAGGCGAGAGACAAAATAAATAAGATCATTTTTATTACCATCTACGGATGTTTTTTCTTAATCGATCTTTGATGAGTACAGTTGATGTATATTATTTATATGTAACGTTTATTAGGTGCCAAAATTTGTTTAGGGTCATATGAAACTCAGTCCCACATTTAGGACTTCCAGGAAAATAGAGGATAATCTCATTAAGCACAAGAGCATGACACCAGTCGTGGGTAAAACACGTGTAACTTTAGAACAGCTTTATGAACACCCCCGAGATGCTTATTCCTAACAACCAATAAAGATGATGAATAACTTCAGGATTTTCCCCTTTTGACAGAGGTTTTTCTTAGTATGAAACATTCGGATTGAATTGCAATCAGGATATTGTAAAATTTAGACCTCAAATCCCTTTAAACTTTTATCCACATGTATGACAAAAACTGCACCATGTATTTCTTTTTCATTATCGGTGATTGTATTAAAGTTTGATATATAGGTATACAAATCTGATAGTGGGCCTATTCACAAACCTCATGAGGAACGGAGGGAGTCAGAAATTTACCCTCAAACAATATTACCCCACTCAAACAGCGGACCCTTTTTATATTTGTCATGTTGCCATGTAAATGAGATAGTTCAAGGCTTTGTGATTGAAAATGTTTATGTCATAAAAATATGTTACTAACACTTATTACTAACAAATTAACACCCTCTGTTCTAGTAAAACAAGATTGTAGGACTGCTACCTCCTGCCAAAATGGTGGTGCGTGTCTTAACCAAGGCGATGTCTACCAATGCGTGTGTACTGCTAGTTATATTGGCGACTATTGTGAAATACGTACGTATATAACTAGCCGAGGTTTGGGGAAAATCTGTCATGTAAATTATATATTGTGTTATATGCAAGCTTTTAAGAAAGGTTGCACTTGTAATTTCTCGCGATGAGTGTCCTTTGGTGTTAAAACAACACAGACCCTGAGCCCCCACACATACAAACACACCCTCATACTCTCACAGTATGACGCACACATACCCACACTATTCATCTCTTTCTTGTCACAACATATCCATTAAAATAACAATCGGCAATTGATTTGGGGGTGCCCCAGAATTGGAAATCTCAGCGAAGTAAAATGCTTTCTTGATTCCCTGCTCGAACTTGAGTTACGTCACTGACTTATATTCACGCTGTCGTGTTTCTTTCTGCAATTCAAACCTGGTGGGTGTTTCATAAAGCTGTTGGTAAGTTAAGAGCGACTTTAAGAACGACTGGTGATCCTTTCTTGTGGAAAATGGTATAAAGCAAAATGTTCATTGGAAATGGTTTAGCGCGTAGAAAAGGTTCTCCAGTCGTTCTTAAAATCGTTCTTAACTTACGAACAGCTTTATGAAACGGCCCACTGCTAAAATGGTTTATGTTGTGCACCTTGTTTTTTTAACTGCTTAAAACAATAATAAACGAATGTATGCTGGCCTATAGTGCCAATAAAAACATGTATTGATAAATTTGTAATATTTTTAATACAAGTGCTTGCAAAAGTAGTGGTTTTAGTATATGCGGAGTCACATATAAGTAGTAGTTGGGGCAGTAGTAGTAATAGTAGCAGTAGAAGAAGTAGTAAAAGTGGTTGTAGTAGTAGTAGAAGTAGTAGTAGTAGTAGTGGTAGTAGTAGTAGTAGTAGTAGTAGTAGTAGTAGTAGCAGTAGTAGTAGTAGTAGTAGTGATTAAGCAGTAGAAACTAATATTTTATGTAAAAGAAGGTGATAACAAGGGCTGTTATCAATACTGAAATAAAATTGAATGCTATATTAACGGAACTTAAATGGACCCAAAACAGGCAGTTTGCATGTGTTTCGTCATGTAAGCCTCTGGCAGACTTCGATATTGCCCACAAATTTTTTTATTTAAATTGTATGCATGATATACTAATGTCAGTAATCATTTAAGTGGATGATCTAGTCGAGCAAAGAAGCGGGTAAAAGTCAAACAAGGCACCACTTCCGCTTTTAATCGGCAGGGAATTGATGTTGCAGTGCAACTAGTTTTTCAAAGATATGTGTCTAAATTTGTGAATGCATGTACTTACATTGCTCAGAATTCATTTTTTACGGAGAGCTTCATTAACAACTAAATGAATTTGTAAGAGCATAAGGTAAAATTTAACTTGTTCTACACTCGCTTAGTCATTATACATTATATGTAATCCAACTATATGTAATCCAATCCTACCTCAGTGTATATACATGGTCTAATCCCATTTGTCTACGACACGTTTGTTCACACTACCTTCGTCTACCAACTGTTTGGTCAAATTGCCAACTATCCCATTTTTTTGTCTAATTCAAGTAAGGCTTAATCCATTTCGTGTATAATCCCTTTGGTCTATCTCCGACATTTTCATTTCAAAAAGTGCAAAATAATAAGCAATAAATGATAAATCGGACCATCTGGGCATTACACTAAATGACAGTTAGACCAAGGTACATGTAATGGTTAGAACAAACGATAATAAGACGACGGTCCCGTGACGCCAACGTTAGCGATTATTTAAATCGTACGCTTCATTTTCAAGAATAATTGTACATCGTAGTCAAATGCAAAAATTCTTTTTTTTTTTATATGCGATGGTTGTATTGTATTTATTTAATTACGGCTAAAAAAATGATAACAAAACACAATACAACAAAACATGAAAATAATATAATGATTAGCTATGCTTTATGTGTCTGGCCCCTGATTAATGTAGACGATCATGTTAGAATTAGATCAAATATTAATATGCAAAGTGTATACAAACCGAGAAAAACCCCAAACAAAACTTTTCTAAAAATCTATTTATCTCATAATAGAATTGATTTTGACTGGTAGTGCTTTATTAAAGCAAGCATCTCACTAACCTGGCATGATAGACTAACATTCGCTTTTCTCTCCTATTTAGTTGCAGACTGTACCAATATTTTACCCTGTCTTAATGGTGGAACCTGTGCCCAGTCAGCACAGCAAAGCTCAAACGAATGCTTATGTACTTCTGACTTTGAAGGCGACCAATGTGAAATACGTAGGTATCAGTTCATAAGCTTGACTTAACAAAACTGAATAATATAGAAAGTGAGCATAATCACGAATTCCATGGCATAATAATTTTTGTGGCATTTGATTTCAATACTAGAAACATACATATACCCCCTTGATTTGGTATTGTGTAGCGGAAACCTATTACTTGACGATTCAAACATAATTTAATATTGATTGTGGCAATCTTCCAACCCCCTCCTTTTACTCGTTCTATGTAAATTCTCCGTGTTCTCCTTTTTATATATTTGTCTTAATTTGCATTGTAACAATGTAATATTATTTACTTGTACGAAGTGCGGAAGTAAAGGTTTTGCAACGTGTCAAGCTTAAAGCTTATGCTGCGACACATTTGTGTGTTCTATATATTAACAATGCTGTATTTTTTCATGTATAAAGCTTATTTATGCGCTAAACATGTATATATCGTTCTGTTATGTTTCATCATGTTATTGCGTATGTGATTATAAATTTGAACACGCATGAAACAATAAACAAAAAAATAAATGTAGGGTATTTTGGCAAACTTTAAATTGAACGTAGAATCTGCAATTTGTGCGCAAAATAGAGGAGCTTTACCGTAGAAATAGCTGGCTTGCTAATTATTTCGATTGAAAGGCTCTTGCCAAATCAGATCTCGGTCGCAATCCTGTTTCCTGAAAGCAAAAAAAAATTAAACAGAAATTCAGCGTGCTACGTATAGGCCTGTTTACTTAGTGATTCAAATTTATTGATGTTTCGTATGAATCAAGTAACGAGGCATACCTTCTTCTTCATTATAATGAAATCACTACAGTAGGCTTAATTTTTCATCCTGTGTGTTTACCTTACACATGGCTATGTCTTCCAAGCATAATGCAAGCATTCAGTTGTGAAGAAAGTATACTTCGTTTACAAAGTATGATTGAAATCGGATACTGTTGGTAAACATGTATATTCGTAAGATGTCACACTTACGGACGCTTGGAACATGTTGAAGTTGAGAAAACGGTCTGGACGAGAGGGTTCTTGAAGTACGGCAGACGGATGCATTCTCTACATTTCGCGCTATGAAAACACGATAGTGTCAGTCCAAACGATGTCACAACATTATTTTGATTTCTGTAGACCGAAGAGATCTTCCATTTTTAGCAATCACGTAATCTTTGTTTATTAGTTAGAACCTTATTTTGGAAAGTGTATTTGTTTAAATTCCCCATAAAATTAATATCTGATCCAATTCAATTTCAATTTAGTTCACCTAGATTCTAATTGATTTCAGTTCAATCTACTTTCCATTAACCACATCCCATGAAAGCTATTATTTTCGTAATGTAACCTTTATATCATTTCAGCAATAACTGACTGTCGTGCACCTGCGACCTCGTGTTATAATGGTGGTACATGTCAGCAGCAGGCGGGGGGCACTTATGAGTGTGATTGCCCGGAATTTTTCGAGGGATCTCAATGTGAATTTAGTAAGAATTAATATACATATTCAATTTCATTCTATATTATCATAACCATTCCACATTATTTTTTACTGTCTTGATTCATTTTGGTGACTTTTATATCATCATGATCATCATCGACTTTGATATATATTAGAAAAACACTTTATATGTTTTATCATCATCATTAACATTTTCTTTCACGTTTGAATTCATTATGTATTATATTCATGCATTTTCCCTCAGCGTCGGTTTTTTTTTCTCGAAATAATCTTTATTTTTCATGCACTCAATTTTCCATATAAAGAAATCTAGATATATTCATGCTACATGTTCAGTAATTTTCCATTTTCTTTCATTATATATACCTTTAATTTCGTTATGATTATTTTCAATCATTTCATCATCCTGTTTTGGTGTGGTATTTATTTCCTCTATGCATAAGCAATCACTGTCACATAAAATTCATCTAAAAGGTTTAGGAGGCGTAAAGATAAATTTTTGTTTCTTGACGCCTTCTTTTTACACGATTCATAATTTTTTTAAATTCACCACTCACCATTTTAGGAATTCTCTTCATGCCATAAATCTTCATTTTCAGCCTGGATGATACATCGTCTGTTGTCAATAAACCGCCATGTCAGTCTGTATTAAAGGTGAAAATGTCATTTTCGAGATTTCGAAAAAAAAATAAATTAAAGAACATGTATTTTACATCTTGCCAAAGCCAAATTGGTATTTTAAGTTTCCGAAATATAGCAACAATTCCCAAAGACATGCAAATTTTTGTATCAAAAGATTACGACCGTCTATTTTCCTAAAACACCTTTTTCAAGTATACTAAATAAAGATTGGGCAAAAACAGTCAGTGAAACAACAACTTAATAGGTATGAATACACGTGTCGATGCGATCAGCATTAATGGAGATGCCTGGCGTTGTGTGCAGAAGAATTAAGACAGCTCTTACAAAAAAATAGAAACAAATTGCTCCTTTTCGATATCTCCTCAAATCATTTTTTTCATCTAAATGAAGGAACGAATGTAAGTGATTGCATGAATAACAATTTTAGATAGCTTTGGAAAATAATAATGTAAATGTTTTATTGATTTATTCAATATTCCCGAAAAAATAGGATTCATTATCGCACCGTCGTATGACGACGCGACGGTTTGTGTGACTCCAGACATGTTTGACCATTTGGTTTTGTTTACTATTTTCGTATTAATTGGGCTTATTACATTCTTCATAAGTTTATATCAATAATTGGTTAAAGCGGGCGGGAAACTTACATCATCATTATCAGCCCCATCGTCATCATCATCACTTCTTCCCCTCCTTTGCTTTCTTTTTCTTCTATTCCCTTTTCCTTTTCGTTTTCTCCCTGTCTTCCTCTTCTATTTTCTTTTTATTCCCTTTCTCCTCTTCATTCTTCTTCGTATTTTTCTGATTCGTATTGCTCTTCTTCTTTCTTTCTTTCGTTCTTTCTTTCTTTCTTTCTTTTATTCTTGTCTTCTTATCTCCATCTTCTTCTTCCTCCTCATCCTCTTCTTCTTTTCTTCTTGTCTTCTTCTTCCTGTCTTCTAATCTCTTTCTTCTTCCTCCTCCTCCTCCTCTTCATCTTCTTCTTCATCTTCATCATCATGAATCATTTAGCATTGAGGGGTTGTTTCCGTGACCCGTGTCAGAATGGAGGAACCTGTGCCTATGTCAATTCGCTGCCGGAATGTATCTGCCCTACGGGTTTTTCAGGAGATAGCTGTGAAAAGTGTACGTACCAGGGCCCCGTCTTATAAAGAGTTGCAATTGATCCGATCAATCACAACTATGGACGGCCAGCAACGTCAACATCTAGTATGCATGTTTGTTCATGCATTCATTGTTTTCTGGAAAATTCACTTTGCTTTTTTTGTTTACAAAGGACACTCTGTAAATTTCCTGTAGAAAAAAATAATGACACTGACGGATTTCCACAGAGTTACAATTGATCCAATCAATCGTAACTCTTTGTAAGACGGGGCTCAGGTTTCCTAAAAGGTGTGGGGTAATTAGCAGTAGATCATCTGGTCTACTTTCTTTTCACTCAGGCAAAAGTTTTGCTTCCATTCCACCTCGGGTGTTAATTCCCATCAATAAGAAATTTATCGATATTATTGATATTGTGTTGTACTCAGCTATAAGTGAAATGTTACCGGGGAACAGATAGGAATTTGTGGGTTTGATTTTGTATAACAGCTGCTTCGATGAAGTAAAGATCATTTATGCAGTATTATTGTAGATATTTTATGATTCTCACAAAAAAAATTATTGGTCTTATTATGTGGCAGTAATGTTTATAGCTTGCGCAATTTCGTTAAGATGTACATATCACTGCATATACACCTACTGTATCCATTCACTGATGTGAGAAAAATCGTAATCATGAGTAACAACATTAATTTTTCATTGGGCTAGAACGTCTAGAAATGGTGGTAAAACTGTGAAAATGTTTAGTTATCAAGCGTACAAGAGTAATTACTATAAACAAAAGCAGTCGTAATAGCAGTCCATTATAGACTCTGAAATTAGTATAAAACATTGTTCATCAAGATAAGTATTTCTCTTATTGTATTGGCTATAAGTGAAAGCTGCATGAAGACTATATTTATGCAATCACTTATTTTGATCGGTAAAATTAATTTTGAATACATCACTTTTGAAAACGGGAATTCGATTCAGCCTACATCTGCTAGCACTTTTTCTGATTATCCGCCGCTTGAAGATAGAATTTTTTTTTACAATTAGTACCGAATTCAAAGAGGACCAAATAATAAGTTTTCATTTCTCACATTTGTTTCCTTGATTATTAAACAGACGTTACGTGTCAAAGTTCACCGTGTCAAAATGGCGGAACATGTTTCGAGATAGGAAGCGGAACAGGATATACGTGTCGATGTGCTACAGGATACTCCGGAGACAACTGCCAAACTGAGAGTAAGACTAGTCATCTTTCCCATTAGGCGCTTACAGTGGGCGGTGTCATGTTCGATTTTTCCGACAAATGATGAAGGAGAATAAAATGATTTTACGGGGTATTTTTTAACAAATTCTCTTTGAATAGTCAATGAGGCATTTAAAAAAAAATCAAAATCCACATCAAATACCCGACCGCCGAATGTATGTATAATTGCGACTGAGTCTCAATTCGCGATTCATTCTTACCACTTACATTCAATTTTGATTTCTTTTCTCCGAATGTGGCTTCTATCTAATGGCAGAAGTACACTGTAAAAAATGAAGTGCTAATTTAGCCCTTACAGTGCCTGTATGGGTGACTGCACTACGAGTGCTGATTTTCTAGTTCAAAATTAAACCAGAAAATCAGCACTCGTAGTGCAGTCACTATACAAGCACTGTAAGTGCTAAATTAACACTTCACTTTTTTACAGTGTATGGAGCGAAGAAGCCTCAAGCAAAAATTCACATTTAATTTGTTTGAGAATGAATAATGAATATTCATAAAAGAAGACGAAACGCCCGTAATCTGGCCTTATTACATTTTCCTAAAATGAACAAATGAGAAAATGAATATTAAATTGAATTGAATTTATTTCCGTTAAAAACAAATAACAATACATATAAAATAATAAATTTGAAAAAAAATTGACGAATGAAAAAAGGGAGGATGGCCCTACTCACTGGCATTAATTATGATGTTGTTGGTTTACCTAAAATTATGCAAATTCCTAGAAGCTACAATGCACAACAATGCGAGTTTTCTGCATATTTACTTTTTGCCATATGAGTACTGTCCTCAAGGAAAATTCAAATTAGTGGGTTTGGAAAATGTGTTTTATTGTGCTTCTTAACATGCTGAATCTTGTGAATCTGTACTGTGTCTGGTAGGTTGTTAAGTACATAGAAAACGTCAGTGTCGCTTTTTTCGGTCGAGGGTCTCTGATTTAATTCCTCCAAAATATATTTCAGTTTTGCTTATCCTTTCACTATAGTTATCACAACTTAATCATATTGTTCAAAGATGCTCATTCGCAATTTTTATAGATGTAAATCATGAATTTATTCACATTATATTTTTTTTAGTATGTACCAGTTCAACTTGTCAAAATGGTGCTACCTGCCTTGATGAGATCACTGGATTTATGTGTCAATGCGCTTCTGGATTTAGTGGAGAGAGATGCGAAGGTAAGGCAAAATAAATCATTTTGTGTTTGGAGGTGAGTGGGTGCGAGCGTGTGTGTCTGAGTATAGTTCACGTGTTAGGTAGGTAGGGGTGTGGTTTTTCGTTGTTGGTAACAAATAAGCTATATATATGATTTTATACTGGTATAACTTTGTCAACACGTGTTTTAGGAATGAACAAATTGTCTATATCTCATTGGGTTATTTGCATATAGTTGAATTTATTAATTACCAAATGTCTTGATCACGTACATTTGTCTGGGCTTATGATAATTATAGATTGAATAAAAGGCGTGTTGGGTATTAATTAGCCAACTGGGTATGTGTTTTAACTGGAAATATGCAGACGTAGATTATGATACAATGTAAAATTTTCAAAAAATTCAAGCTATTGTGAATAGGGCAGACGAATTGCCACATTTTACCTGCTTTAGTTACTTCTGGAACAATATCATGGTGAAAAAGATATTTGATTCTCTTTTAAAGACCTAAATTGCTGACTTGCATTCCGGCCACTCTTTCTGAAATAAATATCAAACTTATACTTGTTCTGGTCTCCTCAAATGGTGTCCCCCATTACACGAGAAAATATTTTTTGCCCCCTAAGCCAATATGGTAATTGTTTTCTGCTCTGATTTTAGTCCTGTCTATTTTGTTTATTCCCATTTTGAAGGCACTTTCTCAATAAGACCATTTCTGATCTTAGGGCCAAAATAAGCATGTCACAAAGGGGTTCTTTTATTTCTTGAAATACCGATATATTAAATTGCCCAGTGAGTATAATAAAGGGGGCATGGAACCTGTGGCATTTGGCGTCATTTTGATTATGACAAGAATATCAAAGTGACCTTTGCACGTCCTATGTTATAATCGTTTACAGATACCGCAGAACCGTGCGACAGCTCCCCCTGTGGTAATGGTGCAACCTGTGTGCAAAGTGGAGACGGATCATCGTATAACTGCATTTGCTCTCCGGGTGGCGGTCTTCAACAAAATTGTGACGGTAGGCGTGGGAAAGCCATGTCAATAATGCAGCTATCTTCTCTCTGGGCTCAAACAGAGCAGTTCTATCAGGAACAAGGGCTGTATTTTATCGACAATCACGGCCTCCGAGGTCGCAATTATTTTTATTTTCCTAATATTTTATTGGGATGGTGAGGAGAGTCGAAATACGTCCGAAAGGCACCCAAACCTTTTCTGATAAAGCGATTTCCCTAAAGCTACTTATAACATGAAGTTCAAACGCGAGACGACTTATTAGAAAAGCAAGCAGTCGTAAATAATCGTGCAGCGAACTGACAACCTCGCCCGACTGCAGTCCGCTGAAGAAGACTCCGCATAGTTGTATTAATGGCTGATCAAGGGCAGATCCCAAGCCCCTTTCGATTCATGGCTTGGTGTTGGTTTGGCCAGAGTCTACTCGTATATAAGCTTTGGATATGTGACGCTCGCCTGTATCTTTAGATGTATTCTTAACGTTTTAGTCTATCTAATCATAAGAGTCTTATCATAAGAGTCATCTTAGATCTACCTCTATGAACTGAACGTTTATTACCAAATAATATCAAAGTACATTTGATACAAGGTAAATCGTTATATATACTTCATTGGTAAAAGGACTCCACAGAAATAGCAAGTACTGCACATGGAGCCCCTATCCTACAGTATCCATAATCATAATTAATAGTATGAAATAAAGTTTACAAATTATGCTGTGCAGCAAATAACATATCTAGTGTAAATCAAATGAAAATGTATGAATAGGTCTAGCATAATGTAGAAATCATATCGTCACCTTCCCTCAGAAAGGATGTTATTGACATTTTCTATTAAAAAAAACATAATTATTTGATTGCTGAAATTGAAAAAAACATGTCCATAAACTTGCTTTTGCTTCCTTTTTCCCAATGTGACGTAATAAACAAAAACATTCCAAAGTGCTTTACGCACGTAGTTTTATCGATGCGTCCTTTATCTGGGAACTGGATCGCGCATTTTGTTCCCGGAAAAAAAAAACTATTCGCTCACCGTGCTTACGCGCATAGACCGATTCGCTTGTGGCCTTTCTCCGGGAACTGGATTGCGCATTCGCGCTTACGTCTTTCCTCCTTGAACTTTATCAGTGGATTTGTTCCGGGGGAAAAAGGGCATACGGGACTCGTGCTTAAGATAAAAAAGCGTTTAGAACGTTTTAACTAAAATTTAAAAAAAATGTAAATGAAAAATGAATTTGCTCTGTCAGGAAGTTTGAGAGTTAGGTCGGAAAATAATACACTAGCTGCTAAAAGCACAAAGGTGAGGTCAAAACAGTATTTATTTGTCTATAGTCAAAACTTCGTTTGCGTTTTCTCGAAAATGTACGTTTCGCGCACTTACGCGTTAGTGGCCTTTCTGCGGGAAGACGACGATATAATGTCACCCTATATTAAGAAGAATATTTTGAGTATATTCAAGTGATTTACGATTTATACTGTTATCTATGGTTACAAGATATTTAATGGTTTGTTTTGATTCATTCCGTTTAGAATTAGGTTGCAATTCTTCACCTTGTCAAAATGGTGGGACTTGTTCAGACGTTGGCAATAGTTACTCTTGTCAGTGCCCAAATGGATATGCAGGAACCGACTGTGAAGGTATTTTCTGTTAAATAACTTTCAAAATTTCGAAGATTTTGAATAAACCCAGAGAAGTTGCGAATAGTGGCCAGCCGAATATTAAAATGAGATTAAACCCTCTATAGGTTTAAATTCAACGGTAAAATATTTGAAATTAAATCTTTTGTAATTTCATTTCAAAAGCAATTCTTAAAAACCTACAACTCCACATCGCATGCATCCTCGACCGCTCTGGATGTATTTCACATCCTTGATAAATCCAACATGTCCAAACCTGCGTCGAACAAATTTTGAATCACTTGGGATCGTTTTGGGGGTGCAAACATCAGGTAATTATGAAATAGTGTTGAGAGGATCGAAATAAATCAGTGTATCAGATACATTTATTTGTGATGTATAATAACTGACATGATTAATAAAAATGTTCAGATCAGCTAAAATATTTACAACACAATTGATCGGTATAAACAAATTATTTGTAGTTTAAAACACCAATATTGAAGTCTCATACTGAAATAACATGTTGGATGAAACTTCATAGCTAGTATTAGCAAACTACATCGCCAAGTTTTAACTTTTTGTTGTTTTAACGGCTGTTTAATTCAATGTTCTAGTCAAATATTCTCAAGAACCTGATTTTTTCAAAATTGTTTAAACATGAGTTATATTTATGTTTATATATGTCATTGAAGGAAAACAAAAATATTATTTTTAAAGTAAAAAAATGTGCCTCTGTTTGAAAATGATAATGATCGATTCTTCCTACTGCAGTTTGAATTCTTATCTTTTTCTCAAATTATCATCATTTCACAAAATCTCTATTGAAACCTAGCTTACATATTACATTCTTACTTGGAGATTTTTTTATTGTATGCTTATCAGGTCCAAATATATCGGCACTTTTGTATATAAACATGTATGTTAATGTCACCGCTCCTGTAAAATTAACTCTGCTCATTCTATCCCAGTTTTACCTTGTAGTTCTTTTCCATGCTTAAATGGTGGAACGTGTTTAAATGAGGCCAGTGGATACTCATGCCGATGTCCCAATGGATATTTTGGAACGTACTGTGGCCAAACAGAAACAGGTATGACCTTGAAATAGAACATGTTCATTAAAGCCTCCTGTTATATTCCCGTTGACTTTATGCTCGTGCACGTATCACGTATATTAGAGGGACCCACACAATACAAGCACTGCTCTTTAGTGAATCCCTCCATTTTCTCATAATTTTATTTTATAATGGTTATGATATTTTGCTTATATATAATACTCTGTTTTGTTTTACTTTTACTTATAGATAAATATCATATACTGTACATGCCTGAATTTATTTTGTCTGTATAAGTTCACTGTAACTATTTTGACCACATTACTTCGTTCTGTTGAAAATGAAATAAAATAATTTGAATTGAAATTGAAATCGTCAAGTTTCATTTTATTCCATTCTCAAGAAGATGATTTACCACCATGTTAACCATCTTCCTTGTGTTAATGACTAAAAAATTTAAGACGCAAAATATTTTGAGGACGTGGTCTTCTTTCTACTGTTCCATCTAACATGAATAATGAAATCCTTGATCATTCACTGGCCGTTCTGATGGACTTTGATGAAAAACATATACCTTATAACTGAGAAACGTATTCATTTTAAGTTCGTTTGGTGATCAATAAGACCTTTTTTAACTCTCTCGTTTGGAAATTAATTTCCTATTGTTTTCATGATTCGTTTGTCGTATTCGTTTCTAACTTGATGTATGATATCATCCCCACGAGTACATATTCATGTTCCTTTCATTACGAAAAACATATAGTAACCATCATAGTTTTGATGTCAATATAGAACAGTTAGCAAAGGGGTTGGACTTACGCATGTTGAATTCATTATGTGCGTTTTGATTTATCCTCCATTACGCAAAGTTCACACATATTGCAAATAATTGATATGCCTCCCAAAAATGTGAAATTGTATTTTTAAAGAAGGACGTTAATGATCTAGATAAGTTTTAAAATAGTCCTAACCTCAAGCATTCAATTTGAAGCACATATACCGAAATGATGAAAAGGTCCATTCGCGTTAGACTACGACCATTTGGTACTGAAATGAACATACATTGTGTGAGAGACTTGCGCATCAGGTCACATTTGACGTGGGTATATTGTTGTTGAAGTTAATTTGAAAACTTGTAATTACTAATTGTTCTTGTAAACTTTACTTTGATATATTTGAGTACTTTTTGGAAATTCAAAGTGTCTCAACTCTAAATCTATTAATCAATGTATTCCATAACTTATCCCCCCCCTTTGTTTCCACCTTAATTGTTTTGTATTATACTCTTTTTTTTCATGTATATAGTGTCTATGTCACGGTGCGCTCATCACAAGCTGTGCTTTCTGAGTTGCTACCTGTATTGTTTCGTTCAAGTTCTTAAAAATGTATTAATGCTTTTATCGTTGGAAATAAATGTACTTTCATTCATTCATTCATTTTTTTAAATTCCAGCTTGCTTTTCATCACCTTGTCAGAATGGAGGAACTTGTTCCTATGGACCTGGAGGTTATACATGTCAATGTCCAGTAGGGTATACAGGAACAAGCTGTGAAACCGCAGGTATGGCATTCGTACAATTCCAACCAATTTATATTTTGTTGGTCTCATGCACTGGGCTTGTCATGTATTATGTTCAGGGCTCCGTAGCACAAAGATGACCGGTCATGGTGGCTCAGTGGTAGAGCGTTCGGATCATGAACGGGAGGTCGTGGGTTCAATCCTCGGCCGAGTCATACCAAAGACTTACAAAAATGGGACCTTCTGTCTTCCTGCTAGGCGCTCAGCATTTAGATTGGAGAAGGGTAATAATAACATTATTATGTTATGCAGGGCCCGCTGGCAGAGCAGTTTCGTAACTGAAGTGGCTACCCTGGGTAAATAAAACATTATTATTATCGATCAATCGCTAAATGAACTGACCAATCAAGATCAATTTTACCCGCGCATTTGGCGCAAAATACCGACCATAAACCACTCGGAAGTGTTCCTTCATATTTGCTATACATCGGTAAGTTTTATGTTTCAGGGCCTTGTTTAATAATGCCTCATCCCTCCTAAATTTTTAACTTGATATGTAACCATTTTATTACTATTAATTTTATCCTAAATGAATTTTGTTTTGAAAGTGAAATCGTGCCTTCTTTAAATGGATTTTTTTTAATGAAATCAAGCATGACATGAATCAAGACGTCGAGCCTAATAATCATTTTCAGTTTCCATTTCTTCCATGCGAATATCTACCCTACCTTAATGTCGAATCTGCCTTAAGGGTGAATGGAGGATCTGAGCAGTTTCCATCCATATACAGGCCGACATGAACACACTGTGACACGCAAAGTACTCATTCGGCTCATTGTTTTCACGATGTTAATGTTGTACGAGGTTAAAAACATTGAGTCGCCTGATATATTACATACATTTACATTGGTGATTATACAAGCAAAGAAGATATAATTTCTGATTACTGCAACTATATTGTTTTTCTTTTACATACGTCGGTGTTATGTTTAATATATTGGCTGCATCAAAATGTACATTTTAATCGGGCGTCGTGCTCATTTTTGCATTGATTGCATTGACGCCCAATGGCGACAATGCATTGTTCTTGTTCCGTATTCCTATTCCGTCGTCTTCTTCTTCTTCTTCCACAAAATCCCATTTGTTTAACACATGGTTTTTGTTAGCTCTGCCCTGGCTCCGTCCCTTATCCAAATTCATCCAAACTTGGTAGACATGTTGGACAGCATCCCTAGTTGTGCACCTCGTCTTTCTTTTTCCAAAATCACTCATGCATGACCATCCAGGCGCCATTTTGTAAATTTTAAGTCCATTTGCATACCATTACTAATCTCGTCCTAACTCCCCCATCCTACATGTTACAGACTTCTAACAAATTGCTATAGATAGTCAAAGAGTTGCTCCATCATCTGCGACGTATAACTTGACCTTTAAAATGCCATCTTAATGCCCTAAATTCAAATCCGAAATAGCCTTCCTTCAAAAATTTGATATTTATTGAAATGTAAAGTAAAAAAATCGTAAAATGGCCATAACTTTCTTGTTTTTATTCATTTCAGGCTCATATTTTTAGGAATTGATACTGATACCATATTATACATACGGATTGGTTTTCACGCATCACCAATCTTCTATAATTGAAATAGCGCCCTCTAAAGTTTCAAAAGCGCTTATCTTTGAATGCTCCTCATTGCGTCATGCATGGCCAAACCCGTACCCTTTTTTAGATTTAGGGTGTTCAAGATATGCCCTTTCATGCCATTTAGAAAAAAATATACCTTACCACTGACGAAATATCTGAAAAATGCTCCCGAAAATCAGCAAAATACGCAAAATGCACTATAATGCCAGCACAACTTCAACTTGCTCTTATTTCCTTATTATTGAAGCTTATCCTTTCTAACTTGGCAGATATGAGTGTTGATATATACTTCAACCGTTCGTCAACGTTTTGTGACAGAAACTGACATAGAGCTGTCGTCAGCTTAAAATTATTGTGCAAAACTGTCATTTTTAATGTCTTTCTTTATATGGCATTTACTTCCGGTCTATTGCTTGCGCACAAATAAAAGTGGTATCAATGTCACCGCATTGGAATGTTCTATCCAGTGATACCAAATACGACATAGGTTACAACAGAAAATTTCAAGATAAGCCATTCTGAACACATGGTATACTACTCACAATGCACACATTATCAACAACAGAATTGTACACAATGTCTATGGCATAACGTATTATGCATGCACATCGTTCTGCTATGTACTTTACACTGAGTTACGTTAATGAACTGTCAGGGAAATTTGTATGCTTATTCATATCACTCTCTGTGTCTTTCTCTCCCTTCTCTCTCTTTGTTGAGCGGCCATATGGTCTAAAAATGGACGAAATCTGTTTGACTCGAGACTGTAACTTCCTATGGAGGGCAAAATGTACCAAAATCCACTTTGATTAACATGTAATTTTTGTTAGTCCTCCCCTGCCTCCGCTCCTCATCCAAATTCATTCCGATTTGGTAGACATGTTGTCCATGATGCATTATTGTGTACCTCTTATTTCATTTTCTAAAATCATTCATGCATGACAGTGCATGCACCATTTTGAGTGAGTGACATCATCATCTCTCTCATTTGGATGTAACTGGGTCGTTCATATAACTCTTTTGTTAAAAATAAGCGAAACTTTGAAATGTCATAACTTTCTTATTTTACATCCGATTTTGATGAAATTTTCAGCATTGTGCTTGTCTGATTTTTTCCTGTTGATTCAAATCAACATTTTTCTGAGGTGGACTTGACCTTTCAATCAGACGCGTCAATGCATGCACATCGTTCTGAAACGATTGCAGTTCTAGTTTCCTCTTTGAATTGTTCATTGAGATCTGTTGTGAAATTAACCTAACATAACGTATTACGTTCACGAAGAACTTTCCTACATTCTTATAGCTGACGATTACTGCAGTTTGTATTAAGTGGAATAGTTTAAAGGCTCTAGAGGTTTATTGTAATCTTGAAATTCAAGAAAGCGTTGATCTAATTTGATTTTATTTTCTTCAGATTAGACATACTTAACAATTTAGATTTTGTTCACTTTAGTGTGTGATTCAGCCCCCTGTCTGAACGGAGCAACTTGCAGCAACATCCCAGACATAACAAACAGTCTTCCCTACACTTGCAATTGTGCGCCTGGATTCGTTGGTGCCACTTGCTCGGATGGTTAGTTGCACAGTCTTTATGATATCAGAGATCTTTCACCCGTCTTTCGGGACACCGTTTCACATAGATCAGCACTGACATGTTGTCTTTTTCTGACAGTTATCAAAGTAATAGCCATAGGCCAGTGCTTCCCATCTTTATTCAAAGACTGAAGATTTTACTTTGAAAAATGTCAGGGAATGAATACCTCCATGAAACGATTCTCAGGAATAATAACTGACATATTTTGCTTTATATTTGCACATTATACATTACTCTGCATGATGGATCCAGCAAGCCTACGTGGTTACCTTGTTCATGTTGTCCAAGTTACTATTATATCATGTATATGCATGTATAGTATAGCAGTAACACTGGTGGTGTCAGTAATAGGTCTTGTTGTTTGGTGACGGTATTTGCTACCGTTGGTGTTTGTTTTTATGGTGACGATGATGGAGATGGTATTAAGTTTAACATTAAGGGTAGTTGCATCAGCAGGGTTGTTTTATTGGTTTTCTACCTGCTTGGTTTGTAATGTATATTTAACGTTCGAGATTCCGGTAAACCTATATTTGCTACTAAATTCCTGTAACGAGGAAGCTTAAAAGTGCCACCCAGAAGTACAGATAGTCATCATTGTGTCATTATTATGTAGAAGAGATGGACAGAATGACGAAACCATTCCTACAGAATTGGGACATGACGAGATGACTATCAGGACATCTCGTTGTCACTTTAAGACTTGCATATTTCAGCCAGGGTTAAGGGTAAATGTGTATTACACAATACTACAAAGAAACTGCATTGATGCACTACGAAAATTCCGGCGTTGATTTACCAACAGCCTGGAATATATATATATGTCTACACCGGAGAAGTGTTAAACAACACCTGTTTGGTTTGGTGTTTATACAACACCAATCAGTATTACATTAGCATCGGTTTGATTCAAAACCTGTGTTGTTTCAATATTTTTCTGGTGTGGGCATAATAGATTCCGGGCCAGTGGTAAATCAACACCGAGTTTTTGCTGTGTGAATATGAATATAGACGGTGCTACAGGAGGCAAAGGTTGTCAACATGGTTTTCGAATTAGTTCGAAACTGGAAATGTAGAATAAGAACATTAATCAAAAATACAAAGAAAATATAAGAATAAAACCCCACGAATAATGGGATTGGAGACGGATGATGTGTCGTGTAGATATGCGATATCCTTAATGTAAGAAAAATCAAGTCCTATTTGGATCATCTTACGCCTTTTCCGAAATACCCCAACCATGAATTCTCTATCTTTATATAAGGGGACGTGTATGTCTAATAATAGGGAGTTTTCGCAAAAAAAAATCGATGAAGCAAAATAGTAGTCTTTCTAGACTCTGGACAAACGACATGCCTGCAATATTTCGTCAGCTCCGAATCTTAGGACGATCTGCTGACCCGATTCTCAAATTGTGATCTTCAATAGATTTACTTAGTTGTAGACGGCTAATGGCTTTGAGGGTTATGATGGTTAGGTAATAAAGTTAATGGTGTTGCGCTTTGTGAAATAATTAACCCTATGGCTAAGAAAGCCTGAATGTTAGTTATCAACAGGGGGACCAGCGATACGAGCTATTAATCAGGCCGATGAAACAGTATCACTCTTGTAGTAATGGATATGAAGATCTCCTAAAGATTTCGTGAAATCACTGTATCAGAACGAAAAGAATCCATAACTACAGGGGAACAAAATTGCGCCTCTTGAGCAAAAATGAACATTGTAGACAAAATGGCAACGACAGAATTCCAGTAAGATCAGAGGTATACCTGATGGCCGATGCATCTATTGTTGCATCTACTATCTATGCATAAATCCCGTGCACGCAACGGATATAATCCTAAAACAAAAAGATTTGATATTTAATTTCCCGTTGGTATTGAAAGGGTCACTCGGAATGTTGTATAATGAACTAACGCAGAGTCCACCTCCATGAATTTATTCAATGAAAAGAAAAGGGGAGTGAAAAATTAGAAAAAGAAAAAAAGTAAGAAGTATATCCAAAAAGAGGCGTGAGATGAGTAACTTGACTTGTTAAAATAACAGTTTTGCCCCCCCCCCCTCCGTATCAAAATACCCTGACGCTGTCCTTTCGCAGAATACTTGTTATATTTAGGAAGTGATTATAATAGGGGTGGTGGATATTATAATACAACTTTCGTTTTAGGTGGTTTTGATAAGTATAATAATATACTAGTAATTATGGTGATGGTGGTCATTATCATTATGAAGGCCTTTGTATTTACTGCTTTTAAGGTGTATATATTTATATAAATTTGCACATTACAGTGATATCATTGTTTTTGCAAATTTCACTGAGAAGGTATCCCTCTTATTCCTGTATAAAATTGAATGTATTACTTGTCCTTTTCCTCGTGTGGGCTCCGTATTATTTCTCGTTTGTACTACCCCCCCCCCTTCTTCTTCTTCAAATCTTCTTCTTCCTCTTCAAATCTTCACTGTCTTCTATTGCTGATGGTGCTATCTACTAATTTCTAGACTGATATCAACGTTCATTAAGTTGAAATGCTGAATTGTTAGCTATCAAAATAAAAATCGAATTTATTTTGGCTCTGCCACCAGGTGAAAATGGTATCATGTATCCCCAGCAAATCATTCGACAATACCTTTGAATTATTTTGATGTAAGTAAATGCTTGACATGCCGTGTACATAATATATTCGCAGACCATGCATAGTTTTCAATGTGCTAATTTGTTTTTTCCCCCCGTTTACCCCCGACAATCTTCAAGAACCATGCACTTCAAGTCCCTGCCAAAATGGAGCAACTTGTAGAAACGTCCCAGATGATATGAACAATCCTGAATACACCTGTGATTGTATTTCTGGATACACTGGTCCCAATTGCGAAGATGGTTAGTTGTTCTATGATCGTCGATCATGACTGTGTAATGTATGGTGTATTTAACATTATTTGTTGGATATGGTGGTGGTTGCAGCAGTGTTGAGTGTTCACATCTACGGCATACGTGAAAATAAATGTGACAAATCACTGGTGTATGGCGTAACTATGTGTGATGCCCCCCCCCCTCCCCCATCTGCTGGAAATGAAAAGTTAAAAAAACAGCTAGAAATAATGTAGAAGTATAAAGAAAGCATGCCCTTTTTTCGAATTTGGGTCAGTTCAACATTTCCTCTCTCCATGTTCTCAAATGTTCCTTCTGTCATTATAAATGGATATTATAAATAATTTTACTTCGATGTCCCACCTTTCCTGCTCTCGCGTGGATAACTCCGCTTTGGGTCCTTATGACAAACATTTGACACGGGTTATAGTGCTGACCACTGCCGTAAATCAAAGAGGCTGTGGGATAAGACTTCTACACCTACAGCTAAATGAACGTAGTTGCAGTAAAACACTAATTTCGTGAGAAAGTCTGTAAAACCAAGGTTAAGAATGACTATATCATCGTGGATCTAGATCTGGTACAGTTACATGAATTGAACTGTGTGAAATCATAAAATCTAAACTGAAATACGATCACACTGAAGATCGCCAACACAGATAGGCACACGTGGGACAATGTATTATTATTGCTGGAATAAAGACCCGACGGAAGTGACCGAATCCGCGCTTATATTGCTTATTTCTCAGCAATTACACAATTTCTTCCAGAATCCTTTGGCACATATTTTTTATTCATACAAACAGACACTTGGGTGTTCATTATATTAGATTCTGTAAAAAGTCATTTTGAGATCGTTACCAAAACTGGAATTTACCTTTAAGAATGACGTGATAATTTTATATCGCAAAAAATGATATCATGGTTAACATGGCTACAGTCGAACAGATTCTTTTTTTAATGCCATTAATTACCTATAATTGACTAATTTTTGCTAAATATATGGCGAAGTGATATTGTTGTATCTGATACATAAAGTTCCCCGTGGTTCGATTAATGAATGTGCCATTATTCTTGGTGGTGAGATTTGTTTCTCTTTAAATAGTTAAATGAATTACACCCAACCATTTTTATCTCACCTCTGATCAGAATGATCATTAATACTTTTTTTTCTCAAATTTGAAATCGACATGTGAAACGACTGAGAGCATTGTTTTATTTGAAAATATCACTTCCTTTCCTTCTCACTCTCGCAATAATATTAAATGAAGTTACATTTATTAGATTGTATGGTGGTTAGGACTGTCGTGGTGCTATATATTATAAAAATAAGAGAAGTCAAGAACTAGTTGTTAAAGACCGTGAATGAATAGGTAATTAATTTCTTTCTGGTTTCACCATGTTGTCGATAAGTTATTTTTTAATCATATTTCAATTTAATTTCTCGGTATTTTGAATTTCGGAATCTCGTAGTTTTATGCATTGTCGGTTTTTGTCATAAATTATTTGAAAAACAAATATTGGGATTTGATTAAAGCTCCTTTATGTAAAAGAGCAAAGTATCAATAATTGAATGCGCTAATTTGAAAACAGTTTCATAATCAAAATAACCTCGTTAGTGATGTGATTATAATAATATTGTTCGATATACTTGATGTCCTAACCTTTTTTGTCCTTTTGTGCATTTTCTATGATCATTAAGAACCATGCGATTCGATTTCCTGTCAGAATGGCGGCACTTGCGAAAACATCCCTGACGTGTTGAATAATCTCCCATATTCATGTTTTTGTCTATCTGGTTTCACCGGAACGCTTTGTGAGACAGGTAATTAGAGTCTACTAAATGATAAAATGCACATTGTATGCATGGCAAGTTTCGGAACTATCCATAATTTGGGTTCTTGGTCATGGTTATGGTGGCATTCTTTTTTTAATGTATTTATTAAAGTCAATGCATAACATATAATACACAATATAATCAAATCTCCAATGTTTGGGTATAAAACAGATCAATGAAAATTAAAATATATATACACGCGATTTAAATTATTTGAAGAGAGGAAAAAATTAATTATAACAAGAATAAAAAGGCAGAGAAAACGACATAAAATAGACAACAGTATATTTATAATGAATAAACATATGAAGCAAGAACCTCGAGAATTAATTGCTTTAAAATCTTAAAAGCTTATTGGGCTCCCAGGAAGATGCAAAGTCCTTGATCGGATGGGATTGGATTTAACAGTCTGGATGTCTTTAGGTTTTGTAATGATGATGTAGTTTACGGTGAATAAAAAGTAGCTTGCGCGGCGGTTTGAATTGAATTGAATATTTTTGTATTACCAAATATCCCTGTCAGGTACAATTACAAGGAATAGTACATCACATAAAAAATAAATACGATCTAAATATTCACGATATTTTCAATCATTACCAATATTTGATAGGAGTATTTATGCACGATTTAATTAATAATCGGTTGCCGCATAGTTTTATTGATTATTTTTCATTTATAGACCATCCTTACAATACAAGAAATAGAGAAAAGCGAAATATTAATCTTGACAAAAATAATACCAATTTGGGAAAACAATCAATTTCATTTTCTGGTCCTACTTTATGGAATCTTCTGCCAAGTAATATTAGAAACACCCCCAGTCGTAAGATATTTAGCAAATCGTTAAAATTAATGCTACTGGAAAATTATAATTAATTTGGTATGGTAAAATATAATATAAAGATTTTGTGAATAATTAAGATATTTTTTCTGTAAGTAGTGTAAATATGTTCACTGAAAATGATCGAAATTTTCTGCAACAGTAATAAGTAGAATTAGTATTGAATTTGATGTACAATATTGAGATTTAGTTAAATTTATTGTTTAACTATGATAATGACATTATTTGGGGCTAACCTCGATTAGCATATTGCTGTTATGTTAGCTCCAATTACCAAATGTTTTGTTTATATGTGATGTACTATTCCTTGTAATTGTACCTGACAGTGATATTTGGTAATAAAATTCAATTCAATTCAACAGGAGAAAAAGCAATGACGTGGTGGTGGCATTCTTTGGATTTTAATTGGAATCTAGTGGTAATGTAGCTTAGAAACTTTGGAAAAGTTAAGGAGTATAGATACTTCATAAAATCATTGATTGAATAGAGGATCCCAAAACGATATCAAAATGAATCAAGTGATTTCATTATACCATACCAGAATATCAATAATGCTATAGATAGACTAGACTATATATACGAAATGCACAAATTGTGTTTAACTTTATGTCACAGCCAAATTTGGAGAGAAAAACGTAGGCTTCATTGTGAATTGAAATATTTATTACCAAGAAAATGCAAAGTCCTTGATCGGATTGGATTAGATTCAACAGTTCGGACGTCTTTAGGTTTTGTAATGATGATGTAGTTTACGGTGAATGAAAAGTAGCTTGCGCGGCGGTTTCATGAACTCATGAACATGAACGATGCAACCTTTTCAAATAGGCTGCTGTACAAATTTTTAAATTCGAGGGGGTACAAAATAAATCATCTATTAGAAATGTTATTTTATGAATGAAATTTATATTGAAAAAATTATATTGCTGATGCCCTTATCGATGGGGATGGTGGTGGTTGTAGCCTGGTAGGTTTGATAAAAATGCTGCTGACGATGAGGATAATGGTGGTAGGTTTGATTATAATGGTGAGGGCAGCGGGGATGATGATGGTAGGTTTGATTATCATGGGGTTGATGGTGGCGATGGTGGTGGTGGTAGGTTTGATTATAACGGTGTTGACAGTGGGGTGGTGGTGGTAGGATTTATTATAATGGTATTGACAGCGGGGTGGTGGTGGTGGTAGGTTTGATTATAATGGTGTTGACAGCGGGGTGGTGGTGGTAGGTTTGATTATAACGGTGTTGACAGCGGGGTGGTGGTGGTAGGTTTGATTATAATGGTGTTGACAGCGGGGTGGTGGTGGTAGGTTTGATTATAACGGTGTTGACAGCGGGGTGGTGGTGGTAGGTTTGATTATAACGGTGTTGACAGCGAGGTGGTGGTGGTAGGTTCGATTATAATGGTGTTGACAGCGGGGTGGTGGTGGGAGGTTTGGTTATCATTGCATTGACAGCGGGGTGGTGGTGGTATGTATGATTATAATGTTGCTGACGGTATGAATAATGGTGGTAGGTTTAATTATAGTGGTGTTGAAAGCGTTGTGGTGGAGGGAGATTTGATAATAGCGGTGTTAACAGCGGGAATGTGGTGGGAGGTTAGATTGTACGTTCCATTATAATGATGTTGACGATTGAGACAGTTTGGTAGGTTCGAATATAACGTTGATAACGAGATGATGGTGGGAGGTTTGGTTATCATGGTGTTGTCAGCGGGGTGGTGGTGGTGTGTATGATTATAATGTTGCTGACGGTATGGATAATGGTGGTAGGTTTAATTATAATGGTGTTGACAGCGGTATGGTGGTGGGAGATCTGATTATAATAATAATGACGGTTGGGATGGTGGTGGTACGTTCAAATATAATGATGTTAACGATTGAGATAGTATGGTAGGTTCGATTATAACGGTGTTGGCGGTGAGGATGGTGGTGGTAGGTTTGATTAAAATGGTGTTGACTGTGGGGTTTGTGGTGATTTGATTACAACGCTGTTGATAGTGTGGACATTGGTGCTATGTTTAATTATAACGATGTTGACAGTGGGGATGGTGTTGACGGTCGGAATATTAGTAGTAGGTTTGATAAAGGTGTTGAGGGTTGGGGTCACAGTGACCTTTTTTTACGGTGGAAATGATGGTGGCACTGGTAATTAAAGTGACGGAGACGTAGTGGTAAAGACTCTCGTCTTTCAATCTGAAGGACGTGGGTTCGATTCCAAGCCATGGCGTGTTTTCCTTTAAGAAATTTACCCATATTGTGCTGCACTTAACCCAGGTGAGGTAAATGGTACCGGCAGGAAGTAATTCCTCAAAAAAGCTGTGCGCCTTGAGCACCTAGCAAGGTGGATACGTGCGCTATACAAATCCTATATTATTATTGTGTTGATGGTGGTAAATGATCGTAAATCTGGTGGTAGGTTTGATTACAATGATGATGAACATGGGGTGGTGGTGGTATTCTACCTGACACTTTTTTTCTTGATGTATGTGAATGTTACGATATTCTACCTTAAATATTTCATATCAAGAAGGAGATGAAGTCAACTATCAACACATTACTGAGCACATTTTTTTGCACCAGGGTGCCATGCCAAAAAGGAAAATAACCCGATATTTATAGGCTATTGTATTCATAGTCCAATATTTTTAGGTATTTCCACGAATTGTCCGGAAAATTAACGACACTTATTAAAAAATTAGTTATTACTACCTCGTGATAACTTTTTTTTTCATTTGTGACTCACATAACTATGTTTATCTTTCATACGATAAATTCCAGCGCCATGTGATTCGAGTCCATGTCTGAACGGAGGAGAGTGCTTTAACTTCGAAGACATGTTCCATGGTCTTCCTTACTTTTGTGTTTGCCCTTCTGGATTCGAAGGACTCAACTGTGCGAATGGTTCGTTGTACACTATTAGAGAGTTTTCGCAACTACTACGAAGGCGCTTTCTGGAAAGTTGAGATTCTGTTGAAAATGCTCGTAAGATAAGAGGTCATTGTCGAACATTAGGAAACCAGAATAGCAGATTGTGCTAAGATTCTCAGCTGACGAAAAATATGTCATTTTTCCAGAGTCCCGTACGTCGACAACACTGCTGTTTTGATTCACTGATTGAAGGCCTTTTTATAACAAAGGGCTTTTGGCAATAGAATCCCAATGTTCCAGAAAACATCTGCGTAGTGATTGCGAAACTCTCTAATATTGGCTTCTGAGACGGTGGCGGCAGTTCATGTGATTTATTGGCTAATATGTTTGTGATGGCGACAATGGACTTGAATTGGTGACGGTATAGGACTGTAATGGTGGCGCAGTGATGGCTTGCAATGTCTGTATGGTTACATGTAATCCATCTCTTCATTTCTCTAATGTATTCAAATCATTGTCCTGAGCGTGTGCAACCGGTTTTACTCGGCCGAGTAGCGAGAATCATTAGTTTAAAATATGATTTCCGGGTGTTAAGGCATTAATATGTGATTTTGGGGTTTGTTGTATAACACACGGGATCGATGCCATCAGTTTTCATGTACGGAGCTTGTAGCAGTGGTGGTGGTGGTTGTGGTGGATCATGCTATAGTGTCGATAATTGCACGAACATGTAATCAATTCATTTCTTCTTCTTCCTTTTGCAGCCAATAAATGATCATTTTCATACTTTACATTTCGTTATTTATATATTTCATTATTTCATGCTGGGCTTTTCTTTGTTAGTTTCTCTTAGAATCTTAAAAGGAATCGATGGAAATTAATTATTTGGTATGCGGGCCCAGTTTGCCATGCCTTCCATAGGGCTAATTAATATTCTTTTGCAACCATGCATACATTTCGGGTCGTGATATCAGTAGATATAGATACCGTAGTCCAGAATCAAAATTTGTTAACATGTAGAGGAGGGGTGGCGTGTATATTTTTGACATTCGACAATATTGTGATGGTGTAGATATTTGAATTGCCGCTGTGATTATATGGGCTAAGAGATTGTGTTCATTGCACCCAAAACCAGTATGGGCTGATGGTGATAATAGACAACCGGGTATTATCCCGTAACTAAACAGACTGTGATATAATTGGCTGGTCCACATCACATCTTTTTCAACAATTTGTTCTCACGTTTCTTCATTGACGTTGATCGAACTATATTTTGTTGGGTTGGAGAGATTGACTGAGTAACTTTGTTTCTTATAATTATTATTACAATGTCAACATGAACCCCCGTCCCATCCCAGTGTTATGAGTTTGCGCTTTTAAAAATGGTGGTATTATCATGCATATTTGCGTTTCCATTAATTTTTTGTTCATGCTTTTGTTTTTACATATAGTTTGTTTATATGTCATGTTTATGCTTTCTTCTTACTTTTGTGGTATCAATAGTTCATCAGGTTATCATTACCCTCTGTCATCTTCATGAAGCCATCATACAGAATACCAATCACAGTTTTCTACGCTTTCATACACACCTTCGAAAACGTTGTGTTTTCACTGTATAACCTTTGCATCGCTCCTTTTGTTTCGATTTCATCCTTTTGTGCAAAATTGTTCATTCTTTGTTAATCTTTTTACTGTGATCATGACCATATACAGAGAAAAAAAATCATACACGTAGATGTACATGTACGTTCCGAATGTATCCCATGCAAAAAAGATCATAATTTCACAATAAACAGATTGATCATGCCTGTTTCACGTTTTGAAATGGTAAAGAGGGTCGTGATTATTTTTTTTTAATTAGATCCAGCAAAAATCAAAACCATTAATTCTACTTTTGATAGTGTTGGCGTAACAATTAGGGGCCCAGTGTTTGTATTTTTTTGCATCATTCTATCATAAATACCAATGCAAATGTATGAAATCAAATTGTGACCATTTGTGCATGCGAAATTTGCTCTAAAGACAACCCTTAATTATTATTTGGACTCGATCACAAATTATTTGAGGGTTCAGAGTCGCGTTGCTTTATAAAAAAAAACGTTCTGTTATGGTAATATTGTCATGGCTTTTTGGGGAACCTCAACTTAGATCGGTAGCTGTGTCGTTTTACAATTGCATTAACCATTATGACAAGGATACCATGGGAGTGAGCGTTTGTGCCACATGGCCATCTACCTGATTTAATCCACTATGGTAAGATATTACAAATGAAATTTTTTTTACGGCATGAAGAAAATTAGGTAAATAAGTTCGCGAGACTTTTGCCCATGCTCAGTACGTTGCCAATAACAGCAGTCACTTTTTCTTAATTTGAAGAAAATGTCAGTCTTTGTCAGATATTTTGCCTTAAAAGATATGATAAATTCTGGGATATTCGGAAATTAAAATTTACACAGTATTTCAACGTTATGATCACATCGATATTTTCCGCTCGCGCTTCGCGCTCACAAACTAGGCCTACTTCAGGCTTGCTGCATTACCTTACACATTCTAAGATTCTAGGCAATACCACTCAATTCGGGATATTTAGGTTTCAGTTTCTTAACAGTGGAATGAAATGCCGTAGCAGTTACTGTTTGAATAATTATAAAGCAACGTTGTGCAGTTATAGCAGGCGTTGATCCGGGGGGGGTTAAACAGAAGCACCCTCCTTAAAAAGATCATAGAAAGCCTCGCGAGATGATTTACTTAATGTTCGTTATTGTTCAAAGAAGAACTTTCATCTCTTAGACCAGGGGTGGCTCATGTAGTTTGGGAATAATCGTCAAAGTACACGCATTTCAAAATTTATAGAAAACAAAGAAAAAAAATTCGAAACTTTGATCTTGGTTTAAAACAGTGATAGTGACGTGTGATGACGAGCCTTGCGGGCCTGATGGCTCCTGTATTACTTTGTATGCATTACATGAGTTTGGTGTGTACTACATATGCTTTTGCTCTGATGGTAGCAGTGGTCCCGATTGTAGAAGCACAGGTAATTAAGTGTGGGTTAATAAAATCAACGTTAGAACATACTTATGCACACATAGTTCCTACACACTGTCTTTCGCTGTTTCTTTTTCTCCCCCACCCGTCGTTCTCTTTCCCTCTCTATCTCATCATACACACACCACATGCACACGCTCCCCCACCCCTCTCTCTCACACACACCCACACCTGCCTACATAGCCGTTTCCTCAATGATTGAGAACTGTCATAAAGCCTATAATGATTCTGTACAGAATCCCCAATTGCTAGAATATGTCACATGAAATAAATAAATATTTTCCTCACGAACATATGTCTTGATTCGAGAAGAATTTTATTTCTTTTCTATTTTTCCCTGCATTCCATGCAATCAATATCGTTCAGTCTTTGCATATTCTCTAAGCTAATCAAGAATTCACCCCATTAAATGAATATTTTTCCTCATGGGGATAATCTTACTTGATGCGAGAAGCATTTTCTTTCTTTCTTTTCCCCTGCATTCCATGCAACCAATGTTTTTTATTTCAATATTTGCATATACTCTAAGCTAAACCATTGTTAGTCTGTTTTGTGGTGTATACCTCCGCTTTCTGCCCCTTTCCCGTATAATCGCGATTCCGCTCACATTGCATTATAATCATGTGCTGTATTTCTTTCATATATTTATCTTGTGATGATAAACTCTTTTTGGGAGTCAATTTTTTTTAGAAGTGCCCCCCCCCCTCTCTCTCTCTCTCTCTCTCTGGTCAGTCTTGAATCCATCCCTGTGAATGTATAATAATCTGATAAGATTTTGTAGCATGGAAGTTCTATAAAGAGCACATATTGGCTTTATCTAAACTCATTCCTTGGAACTGAATAAAATACAAATAAAGCACTACACCTCTTTAATTAAGATTATACTATTATAAAATAATTCCTACTACAGTGCGTCCCAAAAAAAACTATACACTTTTGAAATGGCTGCCAAATAGAAAATATAGCACTTTAGGGGAAAAGACTTATAGATATGGAAAGCCAATAAAGTCAACTTTCAGATGACACCAAAAAGTTGGAAAACTATTCAGGCTTGAGCGAGCACTGCCCACTGAAACAAAGGGTATGAAAATTAGGGTGGGCCGGAATTAGCCTTCCAATTTCTTTCAGGTTTTTTGTTTGGTACATGCAAAGTTGAGGGTTATTTGGTGAATTAAAGATCATTTGTGATCAGTTTATTGTTTGTGAAAATTTAATGCGTTATTAAATTGAAATTTAAAGCATGAGTGATCATGAATTGCAATTTTTAGTGCAGCATTTTGTCTTTATCATGTGGATCTTAACAATGTGTTCATGACAGTCAGGAGAAGAGGGGGTAATATGACTTAGGTAGGTGAAGTACGTTGATGGGATAAAGGTCAACAGAACATTTAGCAACCCCTCTCTCCATCTCAACCCCCCTCCCCCCCCCCGCTTCTCTCCTGAGAGACTAAGCTCGGCTAGGCTGGGCAGGAATTAGCCTTACAGTTTTTTTGAGTGGTTAGTCCTTTGGAACTTGCTAAGCTAAATTAATGAGTGAGATAAGTTTTGGTTTCTTAGGCAAATTTCATGAGTTACTAAATTGCATGAGTTACTAAATTGAAATTTAATCATGAGTGAACAGCAATTGTAATTTTAGTGTAGCATATTCATCTTGTGGACCTCAGAAGTGTGTTCGTGAGAGTCAGAGTAATGTGATGGTACATGTTACAAGCAAGAGGGCGAGATATGCTAAGACTTGGTTAAAAGGGCATTCCTCTTCCCTTTGTCCTTTAAAAATTACAAATTAAAAGTCATATGTACCCTCCCCTCTCCACCACCATTTCCCAGCCCCCCCCCCCTCTCTCTCTCTGTCTCACTCCCTGGATTGTAACGTATTCAAAACTTATAACTGCCAAGTGACCGGTGGCTGATGGTCAGTTTTGTTATTGAATGATTACCAAGAAATTTAATGATTATGATGATTAATGAAATAATTAATTGAAAAAAATGAATGTTTGATTGATCACATTGCACATTGAATGAGTTGATTTACTGATAAATTGTTGATTAAATGATTGATAGGAAAAAGTTGATGCCCCAATTCAGAATTAATCATTAAATCAACATTCTGCTCTGGACTTCACGCGTTCATGACAATAGCCCTTAGTCTCTCAACAGGAGGGGAGGGCGGGAAAAAGGGAGGGGGCAGGGGTTGAATGTTCTGTTGAGCCTTATTCCATCAACCTACTTCTCCCACTTAAGTCCTATCTCACCCCCTATTCTCCCGACTCCCATGAACACATTGCTGAAATCCACATGATAAAGTTGAAATGCTGCCCAGAAAGATATCCAAATAATAAAGTTGAAATGCTGCCCAAAAGTGTAATTTGTGTTCACTCATGCATTAAAGTTCAATTTAATAATTTATAAATTTGCTTATGCAACCAATACTGGTCACGGTTTATTATTATCATTAATTTATCACAACGCCCTTAACTTTGCAAGTTTGAAAGGATTTGCTGCCTCTCAAAAACTGACATAAATTGGAAGGCTAATTCCAGCCCACCCTAATTTTCATACCCTTTGTTTCAGTGGGCAGTGCTCGCTCAAGCCTGAATAGTTTTCCAACTTTTTGGTGTCATTTGAAAGTTGACTTTATTGGCTTTCCATATATGTAAGTCTTTTTCCCCAAAGTGCTACATTTTTTATTTGGCAGCCATTTCAAAAGTGTATAGTTTTTTTTGGGACGCACTGTATAACTAAGAAATTTGACACGAACTTTCAAATCGACCGTCTTTAATTTTGGTTCAACTTTTATTTTGAATATAATCAGAATTTTTTCTGTATTTTGTCTTACCTATCATCCCATAGTTGTTACAAATGTCCACTGTGGCATCAAGTATTAATATTTCCAATTTCAATTTTAATCTCTAAGTGTGTTTCCATTCAATTCCTAAAACGTTCATCCATTTCATTGATATAAATACTATTTTAGCAATAACAACACCAGAGGTAACCACTCCAACAACACAGCAGACTACCCCATCAATGCAGCCCACAACCCCATCACCGTCGACAGAGCCAATAATTCCATCAACTCAGCAAACGACGCCATCACCCCAGCCAACGACGCCATCACCCCAGCCAACGACACCAACTCAGCCATCACCCCAGCCAACGACGCCATCACCCCAGCCAACGACACCAACTCAGCCATCAACGCCAGCTTTATCAACTCTGGCAACTTCTCCCACTCCAGAGCCTACCACAAATTCTGGTGCTACAGACTCGAGTATGTGGCATTATGTTACTATATTGGTATTCACTGAACCTAGAAAAATTTGTGATTTCTTATTTAACTAATCTTTATTGCGGCGTGAATTTATGGAAAACCCACAAATACTGCATTGAAACTTTGCCATAACTGCCACTGTTACAGATCTCGACAAACAATTAAAATCAATGTTACCCAGGTAAAGTTGCATACTGAGAAGTTTTATGCAAATTGACGAAGATAGAAAAAAATACGCCCTCGGTCACCTTTAGCTGTTATGCATTTATATATAAGAATTGATTTCGTACAATGTTTCTATATCAGGTCTATATTCAATGCACTAAAACACTAAAATTGTTAACCATAAGTTGTCGCTTTTTGAAAGTCACAAGAGTTTCTTATATCTCTCAAGACCACTGAATAAAAATTATTTTAGTATTACAAGTGAGTGGGTGCACATATAGAAATAATCAACAAGAAATGCTCAATTCCACTCGTTATGTGGCATAACATGGCTGTGTGCTCATTCAAGCAAGACTAAATGTAATGATATGATATTTACACGGAATGTATATAGTTAATTAGGGATTCTACCAAATCTTATCTCGTAAAACTGTCCGTAAAAACTTTACGCCATTTTGAACAAAGGGAAACAAAATCTGTATGTTATGTTTACTTAGGCCCGTATTCTTAAGTCAGGTTTTATATAAACTCTGGTTTTAAATTGTGGTTTAACTATGGAAAGCCAGTTGTTACATAAATCTATAACAGTAGAGGTTCAATGTATCAGCTCATTTGACTCCCAAAACATTCTTAACTGCCTGGGAAGAAGTATGACAGTTGTCTTCACCATTAAAGAATTAGTAAGGAGCACATGAGAAGCATTCACTGTAAACAAAATTTTGAAATGTTTGGCTTCCCATAATTTTAGAACAGATCGAGTTAGACCATGGTCTAAGATATACCAGACTTCAGAATAAGGGCCTTAGTGTTTAGCCCAATAAATGATCTGACTTCTTTCCTCTTTTCTAAGATTTGATTTGGCATATATATATATTCCCAAATATCTTTGTTGGTTTTAAAAGTTTTGGGTATAAATATCTGTAAAGCACTAAGACACGCTGTTTCGATGTACCAAACTCTAAATGAAAGTGAAACATTATTTTATTATCTTTGTTTCTCTAGCTTGCCTTAATGGAATGAACTGTGACAATGGAAGGTGCATGAATAATATGTGTGTCTGTGATGCTGGCTACGAAGGAGATTATTGTGAATCAGGTAGGCCCAGCATCGCCAGCCTGAGGCGCATACTTAAGGTGTCAAAAGGGTGTACCCCCCCCCCCTCCTAAAAAAAAATCACAAAAAGGGTCAGAACCAACTGGATCTCCTTTTATTCTGTTACTTTGTTGTTATTCCTCATTTTCCTAACTAAAAGGAGAAATATATTTAAATCACCTACTGAATCTATATGTACATATATTTTTAATGTTGATATTTAGCTTGGTCTCCTCGCCTACCTCTATTTCTCCTTCAAAAGTCATGTCCATATAGAACCTCATCCAAAATTTGAGGTCTCATTTTCTTAGGTCCGTAGACTAATAGACAGACCAAGTGAATCATTCACATACTGTTTGACATAATGAAAATCAAAATTTTGGATGAGATTTCTGGATTTTAAGATTAAAAAAAAAAGAACACCATAATTGAAATGAGAATCACTTACATAAAACACTAAAAGTCAATTTAAATAAAACACAAGAACACAGCACATTATCATAATTTTGTACGTATTTATAAGTTACGATTGATTTTGATCAAATTTATTGTGTACTGCATTTGAGTCCCCAAATGTGAATTCTCTCCAAATGTATGTTTATTATTTGCATAAAGTTCCATGTCGTATTCAAAGATCAAATATTTTCATGCTTTAAAAGAAAGAAAAATATTATGACCATAATTAGTACCTGATTATTATTCATTTTGATTGGCTGTGTAGTCATAGCTTACTGGATAATAGTTTGAACATAGTTATCAAGAGAAATACCTCGGTAAACTATATATCCATTCCCCAATTAGCTACTTTTTTAACCCCCGACATGTTGGAGAAATTTCAGCCTTCCATGGATTTGGGTATAGTTTAGTTACTAGTAGTGGAAAACAAAACCTAACAAATGCATCCGGGAATGTATTAGGAACACCAGTAAATATTAATTTGAATTGTACAATTGACGAAATAATCTACGTGAGATATAGCTGTTGATATCCTCTGCATAATCCTATTGTTCTGTGTTCTAGACATCGATGAATGCAGAGATAATCCTTGTTTAAACGGTGGTGTTTGTGTCAATCTCGAGGCCCGCTTTGCTTGCAATTGCAACGATGGATTTACCGGAGACAGATGTACTGAAGGTGATTATGTTAATATACATACATATAGGTGAAAGAATAATGATATTTCTTTCACCGTTATTCATCCAAATATCAAACATCAGTGTTATTTTGTTCATGAACCATTTCTCATGCTTTATGTAGAAAACTGTATCGCAAAAATGAGAAAAATCATTTTAGTATCTTAAAGGGATGCGCGGGCTGAAGATATTTATTTCTAAAATTCAGAGCAAAATGCTGAAAATTCGATCAAAATCGGATAACAAAGTTATTGAATTTTAAAGATTTACATTATTCCAGTGAAACAGTTTGAGCTATGTCTTCATGAATTTTTCATTATGTTGGCCGATGTCACATCCCCATTTTCGTTTTTCTTATGTTATTACATGAAATCATAATAGTTTTTTTATTTTCATAATGGTGCAAATGATGTGTCTCCATTATGATGATATAAGTTGCACCAAGAAATAACTAATGCACATCATCAGTTGTCAATCCAATTGTTTTAGTTCTTGGTAGAAAAAAATTGAATAAACCTATTTTAATAATGAAATACAAAAGAACATGTGGGGATATGACATCATCAGCCCCCCTAATGAATATTCATGGGACATGCCTAGAACTGTTTCACCGGAATAATGCAAATCTTTCAAATTCAATAACTTTTTTATTTGTTACCTAATTTTAATCAAATTTTCAGCATTTTGCTCTGTGAATTTTACTCTATTTGGTGAGATATAAATATCTTTAGACCGGAGCATCCCTTTAAGTGTACATAGCAAAGGTCATGAACATCGCTCATGATGAAGATGTGGACTTCCTTACCATAAAATGAAATCAAAGTCATGATATTAGGCTTGAGACTTTGAAAAAGTGACAGTTTGGCCTTCCAGTGGTGCTCACTGAAGCATGAAATAAAATATGTCAGTAATATTCACTCATTGGGTAGCTGATAAAATTACTTACACACCCATGTAAAAAGATTTTTTTTTAATCCTCCTGGTTCAAAAATTATATCTGTTTCTTTAAGGGGGGCTTACTTTTTTGTGTACAGTATAGATGCGGTTCCCCTTGGCATCATCACCTGACCTATTGCTTTAATATGGAACAAACCCTTATTTGCAGTTATACTGGGTTAATGATGATGATACAAAACAAATCATGATGATGCTAATTTAAGAAGAAAGATGCCCAAACAAGATCCTGCAGTATTTGTTAGTCTCCTTTATTGATGTCAATTTTATTCCTCAGGATCAGGATCTAATCTTCCAACCACAAATGGCCCTCTTATACCAGTGTGGTGGATTGTCATCATCGCTGTCATCGCTCTCCTCATCGTCATCCTACTCTTCATCGTGGCCTGTACATGCAACCTCAGCAGTAAACCAGCAGACAAAGAGGCACTGGCATAGACATTGTCCCTGCCAATTCGATTCTAAAAAAAAGCTTGCAAAAATCATTTACAACAGCAGCAACAACAAAGAGAAATATGAAAATGATAACATCTTATTATGACCAGTTTGTTCAGACTAAATCATGGTTAATCCAAAAACAAACATGCAGATTCAAATTTGTGGATATTCCATTCCTACCTCCGATTTTCATTTCATTATGACACATTTTGTTCCTTCCTTAATGAATTGAAGAACCAAATTTAATATTTTTAAAATCTTCAACCAGGATTTAACATTGCATCCAAGAAAGAAATCTAACTTGTAGTGATAACATTTCATGTTAATGTATGATACAAATATGTTGACAAATTACATTTTGTGTAATCAAGAATAATGGTGTCTCATCAAAGTTTGCAAAGTCTTTTCATCCAAAATCTTTCAGTGTTTGAAATATTGTATTTTTATAAGCACACTTTTTGCTGAAATTTTTATCAAATTTTATGTAAATTATTAAAAAAGTAGGTACAGTATATATGTAGTAGATGTGTATCTTATTTTACTGTTAAATATGATTATGATGCAAAATCAGAGTGTGTGCGACTATTTGTGTCATTGCAAGGCTTTCTTCTTTCTACTTTCACTATCATTGGTACTTTCTTCAAATATATTTGTCTTGTTTTTTTACGGATCATTCCTTTTCATGAGAATTTGAACCTTAATGTGATTATAAACAACAAAAAATATAATTTTCTGTGAAAAATTATGTATCAACCAATTAAATGTGAAGATTTGATAAACATTTTTACAATAATAAATATTTGTTCCTACAATAATTTTGCAATTCATCCTCCAATCAGAGAACTCTTGAATGTAAGAATGGAGTTATATATTTTTTTTCGTTCTAAAAGTTATATTTACTATCAATGATTAAGTTTGTTCAATAATTCATGAATACTGAAGCCTCCAAACTTTGCTAATTTTTTACTCTTCAAAATATATTCTATTTGCTTAATTTTAGTGAAACTCTGGTAGTATCACAACTAAATGCAAAATATTAAGTTTAGAAAAAGCGTAGTTACAGATTTTCTGTGTGTGTGTGTGTGTGTCAGGGTGTGTGTATGTAATTATGTTATGTTCAATATGATGTTGGTGACTTTTTTTCTTTATTAGGCATTCACATTTTATATCATTCAATTTGAAATAGGTAGGTCTTGGTAAAAAGGCACATTTTGGTATTGCTGCAGTTTAATTGTCTTGAAGTAAAATTCTCTACTTTCATTACAAGGTGCAAAATGTTAGATATAGATACGTGTACATTATGTCAAGAAATGTTGTCATATTATTTGTTATACTCATTCAAACTTTCAAATTACTGCCAAATTATAATACTCTTCTACAATGGATGATACCATCAACAATGATCTGATAAATAAATTAGTAAACATGTCTGACGTAGTTCATACTGTTTTAAACTGCAGATTTGTTTCCAACTACATAACATTATGCTTTATTCATTACCGAGTCAGATACTGTTAGTGTGGACAAGCAACATTTATTGTAACATTGCTAAAAGTGATATGAAAAACGTAGAGGTGTACAGGAAACAAGTTCTTCCATATTAAGAATATAAGTTTATCACATCAATCAAGATACACATATTCAGCTGTAAAATAAACCTAGAATGAGATGGTAGTTCAATTTGTTTTATTTCTGATATCATTCCAAGCCTGGAATTAGTTTCATGAGAACCTTTTGGAGTCATAGAATAATATGAAGGGAGGGGGCCATATTTGTTTGTTCCACATTGTGGCATCATTGATCCATTATTGGAAATCAAGTGATTTTACATATTTCTATTCAAATTGGGGTGAAGTAGAAGATGAGGAATCACACATCTACTTTCAGTACGGTGATACAAAATATAAAAACTAAAAGATGGGTCATTAATGGAAGGGAGGGTGTATGATCTGAAATATAGAAAGAGTTTAATCAGAGGAGATGTAATTTCTTAGCCTAATGTAAGAAAAATATGATCATAGCCTTATTTGGTTGACGATATTAGTATTCAACAGTGTTGAGTCGATTGAAAAATCATGATTGTTTCTTTGGCCTTTGTCCAATCTATTTTATTTCTGTTTGTTAATCATCACCCCCTCCCTCCCCCCCCCCCCCTCTCTCTCTCTCCCTTCTCTCTCTGTAAAAAAGAATAGACATTATGTCCAGTAGTCACTTGATTTTGCCTATCTGCTTGATCACACTTTAAAATCTTGGCACATGCATCCTTTTCAAAGTTTGGTTTAAGAATGAATGATAAATGTGAGATACAGATATAGAGCTATGCAAATAATCTTCTTTTTATTTCTATATATTTGTATATAAATACACATGTAGTCAAGAATTGCTTTGACTAGGGACGTGAGAGGGAGGAATAATGCTTCCATTCAAATGATGTACAATTACGAAAACTGATATTAAAATGCATAATGTTTCTGGTACCTTATATACTCAAACAAACACTCAGAAAAACAATTATATGCGGAATTTATGAGAAAATACATTGAAATTTATATGCTGATATTTTTCATGAAGCATCAGAAAGATGTTATTTCAATAAATAATTTACCTTGGGTTTACATGAACTGTGTCACTTGTGTTTTCTTCAAATTGTTCTCAGTAGATTTTAATTGAAATTAGATCAAGTAATGAGAAAAAATACAGTAAATAGAAAGCTTTAATATGCAGAATTCTAAAAAGTAATCAAAATCTAATCTAATTTTCAAGAGTATGAATATTATTAACAGTCAACATGTAAGTATCAAAAGCAGGTGAATGGGAAAGTATTTCCTTAATTCTCCCATACAATTGTTTGAATTCATCGTAGCAATTCAATGATACATGATTGGATCTGCACAAAACACTAGTTTACATTTTCTTTTAACAGTGTTTTTAAAGTAACGTTTACACATAAAAACCCAATGTAATAAACAGAGATGAATGTGTATGTTTTATAACAATGATCAGATGCATATCTTTGGGGATTTTCATATTGCATGATGGTGGATAGTTTGAGGTGGGGGCATAACGTTTCAAGTAGGCCTGAATTATTACATTTATTTTGAAAAATATTTAAATGCTATTAATAAACAGGCATTTACAGTTAACCAACGGGGGGTGAAAAAAAAACCCTTCACACTATTAAAAATGTGATAGTTTGCATCTTTAAATCCACGAAATGGCCCATCTATTTCCATATTTTCTTGAAATTGTGTTGAGATTGCGTCGAAGCTATTAAGAAAATGAAGAATATTCAGGTCTTTCTTGACTCTGAAAGATTGGTAGTTTCCAACTAAATCTAAAAAATATCAAGGAAATATAGAAATTTGATGGCCATTTCATGAATATAAAGGTGTGAAATTTCAGCAACTTTTGGGGAAGGCTTTTTCCCCCATCACGTTTATGCTTTTAATGATCGTTTTAATAGCATTTAAACGATTTGACTCTGCCCTTATTAAAGGAGACATAAAAAAAGAGAATGAAGCTAGTTGTTATCTCTATCATACCATGTTCATCTTAATTGGGTGATGAGCCTCGCTACCAAGGTAATACCATTAATGTTAAGTCACCCTATTAGTAAGATTACTTGGATAGGGCCTTAGGACCACTATATGGGAGCAGGCTGTATTAAATTTAATGGGTAAACCACCATTGAGTGCTAAAAAGAAGATTGAACACAAATGCTTGCTCAGATGCTTATCACCGATTCATCAGAACGGCTTTTTACTTTCTGGAAGGCCTATCCACTTTGTGATGGTGAATCATTCAGTCAAGAATAAAGTTTGATAATACAAGAAAGCCTTCACTAACTGGTTTTTGCTTCAAATGAGAGTACCCAGATGATCTTCCAGATCTACAGATCATACCTTCCAGAACCTTGCATCTAACATGTCCTGTCCTCCACCTAGCAAACCTTTAGCAGGTTGGAACTGGATCAAACTGCCCAGAATCTTGCATCATATATATCCTGTCCTCCATCTAGCACATCTTCAGTAGGATCAAACTGGATCAAACCGCCCAGAACCTTGCATAAAGCATGTCCTGTCCTCCACATTGCAGACCCTTTTAAGAGGTTTAAAGTAGATCAAACCTCCCACAATGTTGCATCAAACACGTCCTCCTCCACTTAGCAGACATTTAGCAGGTTCAAACTGGATCAGAACCTTCCACCAAACATGACCTTTCCTCCACCTAGAAGACCTTCAGTAAGATCAAATAGGATCAAACCTCCCAGAACTGTGCATCAAACATGTCCTGTCCTCCCCCTAACAGACCTTTAGCGGGTTCAAACTCAAGAGGCATGGTCTTCATCTTCTTCTTGGTTTCCTTAGCGACCATCTGAAGGCAAAATCAAACAATCATTAAATGAATACTCCATGGGTTAAAATCTTGTAAGGGAATGAACCTTGTAAGACTTAATGCACTGAAGATAATTCCAAATGGGTACTTGAAAGAAATCCTGGACAATGACTAGCAAAAATGAGACATGACTCAGATTACAGAAATGTGCCAACACCAGCATTTGCTGCTGACAGATTGAGATTCAGGCAGTTTTCTAGTAAATGGCAAGTAGGAAGTCATGTTGTTAAGGGCAAATTTTTTTATCTGTATTCTCTTCTGTGCAACATATTTGAAAGGATTACACCAGAAATGACAAATTACAGGGTAGATCTTGGAATAATATTTGAATATTATACTGGCCGAATGCACTTTAAGAGTGTATATATTTAAGTTTCACAACAAAGCTAAACTGACATCAATAAAGAACAAGTGGAATGCCTCTGGCCGTCTCACCTGCATCACGCGATTCAATATAGCAGCAGTGCTGATTTTGAAAACTACTATGACTCGCACAAGATGTTCAGTGATACTTGGTTACTCTTATTTCCACGTTTTATGAACTAGACCAATACACTTAAAGAGATATGATGGCAATTCAACAAATACATGTACCAGCAACGTGGCCAAAGTTCTTTGACCTTACATGACCTTTGACCTTGATCATGTGACCTGAAACTCGCACAGGATGTTCAGTGATACCTGATTACTCTTATGTCCAAGTTTTATGAACTAGACCAACACACTTTCAAATTTATGGCTGTAATTCAACAAATACCCCAATTTGGCCAAAGTTCATTGACCCTAAATGACCTTTGACCTTGATCATGTGACCTGAAACTTGCACAGGATGTTCAGTAATACTTGATTACTATTATGTCCAAGTTTCATGAATCAGATCCATAAACTTTCAAAGTTATGATGGTAATTCAACAGATACCCCCAATTCGGCCAAAGTTCATTGACCCTAAATGACCTTTGACCTTGGTCATGTGATGTGAAACTCAAGCAGGATGTTCAGTGATACTTGATTAACCTTATGTATAAGTTTCATGAACTAGGTCCATATATTTTCTAAGTTATGATGACATTTCAAAAACTTAACCTTAGGTTAAGATTTTGATGTTGATTCCCCCAACATGGTCTAAGTTCATTGACCCTAAATGACCTTTGACCTTGGTCATGTGACATGAAACTCAGGCAGGATGTTCAGTAATACTTGATTAACCTTATGGCCAAGTTTCATGAACTAGGTCCATATACTTTCTAAGTTATGCTGTCATTTCAAAAACTTAACCTCAGGTTAAGATTTGGTGTTGACGCCGCCGCCGCCGTCGCCGCCGCCGCCGTCGCCGTCGGAAAAGCAGCGCCTATAGTCTCACTCTGCTATGCAGGTGAGACAAAAACACCAAAAGCTCAACATTTTCATTAAAGTTTTTATTTTCAATAATTTTGCTCGTCCAACTTGCAAAATATCCAGTTCTATTCATGTACATTATCATTCAGGATTATTGAAATACAATTGTTTAAAAACTTAAATTCCACAAAACTACTGACAATCATTGTACATAAAAGTAAACTGGATTCAAATTATGAATATACAGAATAATAAAAAGCAGCAACAACATAAACACACAAGATCAGTCAAAATATTTTTGCCTGTTCTGTTGGTGGCCTACAGAATAGTAAAGACTTCTCACCTCTGGTATGGTGAGTTCCAAGTACTCATCCAGGTCCCACTCCATCTTGGGAAAGGGTTTCTCGATGTTTGCTGCACACCTTGACACACCGGGGTCATAGTGAGATTTCAGTGTCTGGATCTCCCATAGAGAACTCTCAAGGGCGTTACACTGGGCTGGATTGGGCTCATCCATCTTGTAGGGGTCATCGGACAGCTCTGGTGGAAGGGGGAAAAGTGTTGGTTCAAATTGTGAAGATGGCAGGCAATATTATCAGGTTGAGAGTGTGAAAGCATTGCTAGGTGATGTTTGTCCTTAGACATTTTCTTGAGCAAGAAGAAGTTTTGCAAAATTATGAAAGGTTCAGATGAAATATGCGAGGAATTGTGTGATTACAGTGTGTGGATCTTCAAAGGGTATCACACTTTGCAAAGGTCAAGCTCACCAATCGTGTTCAGCTTTGGAGAGACACAAGGAGGTTTTTCAAGAGTGTAAACAAGGTCAAACATTTACGCAGTGCATGACAACACTTTAAGGGGAATCCAACCCAAATAAAAACTTGTTTTTATAGGGAAAAGAAAAATCACACAAGTTGATGGGTAAAAGTTTGAATAATATCGGACAAACAACAAGAAAGTTATGAATTTTTAAAAGTTGTAAATATTGGTAATCACTATACCCATGGAGACTTCAAATTGGCCGCATATGGGATGTCATAGTGATGTAAGGCAAGGACTACTCTTCCATGTACTCCAATACATATTATGGCTAAAATGGTTTTATTTCCCAAAAGTTTTATTTCAAATTATATTTTTCTTTCATGAGGACATAAAACAATATACTACCTGGGTTTTATTGAGATTACTACCCCAGGGGAATGGGTACTTAGGAGAAAACCACAAATCCCTGATAATAAAGTGCATGGCCTATGGGAAAGTTGTCCTTGCCCCTTGTCATAATTTACTTACCCAGTTGCCAATTTGAAATCTACATAGTATTAGTGATCTCAATTTTAAAGCAGCTATAACTTTTTTATTGATTGTCCGATTTCTTTCAAACTTTCACCATTCTGTTAAATTTATTTTTCTCCTTCCCAACGCAACATTTTATGGCCTAGGCTGGATTCCCCTTTAATATTCCCCTCGTCCTCCTTCTTTCCCCACCACCCCCCTCCCCTTCACAATCACAGGTTTTGAATAGCCCACTGAAGATGAGCAGCCAAAGAACAAAAAGTGCTGGCTAACCTCAAACTACAGCTCACAGAGCTCTAACAAACACTAACTCATCACCTTTTCCATCTTTCACAAAGTTAGCTGTGTTGATAGTAGAGGGTTTTCACTCAGCAGCGTCCAGATGATTCAAGAACACAGAAAATATATCATTAAATGCCCATCACGACAAAGAACAACCAAGAAGTCTTTGTCGAAAATTGGTGAATCAAATCAACAGTTTAGTCCGTGATTCTGGACAAACAACATATTTGCAATTTTTGTCCGCTCGGAAACTTAGCACAATATTGCTGTTTAGGTTCATCAAGGTTTGACAAAGTCCTTCCAGCTGTTGTTTGTCATTTGCTGGGCAATTTCATACATTAAAGGGGGAGTGAACTGTGTGTGGTCTCTCATTGACTGTGCGTTATAAATACACAGTCTTAAAATATACATTTTCAGATATCTACTAATACTACAGAAAATAAATTGACCTATGATTGTAATTGTATAGAGAAACTAAAATGTTTTGAGAGGAAAAGTAATTGTTTTGCTACTTGGTAACATAATTATTGCGGTATAAATGTATTGAGTAGTTAATAAGCATGTTATCATTAAAGTGGGTCTCTATTACTAGACTAGACTAGCATTATGGGTCAGAAAACTGGCCAGGTATGAGTAGTTGAGGACTCGAGAGGGCGCTATTGGTTCGTATACTTGAATCATCCGTACATTGCTAAGGGCAAACTCCCTCACGAATGACGACTTACCCCTTGGTCCATGTGGTCTATGAACCAACACCTTACAGTTGGGATGCCTCATGAGAAGATTACAAACAAATGGAATGAGCATCATGAGGGCATGTGGGGGCGCTGTCAAAGATTGTAGGCTATTGGAATTGACTGAGTTAATTGCATCCCTTTTTAAGACCACACAACAATCACCCATTAATTGATGTGGATGTTATATTTGGTGTCATACTACAGAAATTGGCCAGACTCCTATACCAACATCTGCTTTTTAGTTTTACACTCGGTTTCATTGTAGCAATTAAATGATACATGGTTGGTCCTGCACAAAACACATTTGTGCATCATTTGTATAATGAATCCTGGTTAGAACAGGCTTTAGCACAAGTTGGACCAACTCTGTGGAACATGCTTCCTCAAGTATGAATAACACAAACACTACGATTCAGAAATCCTATATGTTTGAAACTGTAATTTGAATGATTCGTAAAGTGAAAATTCAGATTCTTTTATCTAATCATACATTTGATAAAAATAGAAAATGATGCTATACATTTTCCATGTATCATTAATAACATTCAGGCAAAGATAAAAACAGCGATGTCAGAGGTTTTAACCTCTTGGTATCAATCAGCGGATACCAAGGTTCTCAAGAAACCACTGGGATTGATCTTGCAAGGACTGTAGGAAGGGTCAAAGGCACTCCACAGCCTAAACCCTGCTGGAATCACCTTGCAATACTTACAATTACAATCAATTTATGGGTTTCATGATACACGCCCAACCAACGTTCATTATCATTACCAAGAGAGGATTGATTATCCCATCAGTTTAACATATACTTTTCCTACATGTAGCACATGCAGAGAGAAATGACAATTAAAGAAATAAAAAACTGAATTTTTAATAAAAGGTAAAAGTTTGAATAATATCGGACAAACAACAAGTTATGAATTTTTTAAAGTTGTAAATATTTGTAATCACTATACCCATGGAGACTTCAAATTGGCCGCATATGGGATGTCATAGTGATGTAAGGCAAGGACTACTCTTCCATGTACTCCAATACATATTATGGCTAAAATGGTTTTATTTCCCAAAAGTTTTATTTCAAATTATATTTTTCTTTCATGAGGACATAAAACAATATACTACCTGGGTTATATTGAGATTACTGCCCCAGGGGAATGGGTACTTAGGAGAAAACCACAAATCCCTGATAATAAAGTGCATGGCCTATGGGAAAGTTGTCCTTGCCCCTTGTCATAATTTACTTACCCAGTTGCCAATTTGAAATCTACATAGTATTAGTGATCTCAATTTTAAAGCGGCTATAACTTTCTTATTGCTTGTCCGATTTCTTTCAAACTTTCACCATTCTGTTTAATTTATTTTTCTCCTTCCCAACGCAACATTTTATGGCCTAGGTTGGATTCCCATTTAATATTCCCCTCGTCCTCCTTCTTTCCCCCACCAACCCCCTCCCCTTCACAATCACATGTTTTGAATAGCCCACTGAAGATGAGCAGCCAAAGAACAAAAAGTGCTGGCTAACCTCAAACTACAGCTCACAGAGCTCTAACAAACACTAACTCATCACCTTTTCCATCTTTCACAAAGTTAGCTGTGTTGATAGTAGGGGGTTTTCACTCAGCAGCGTCCGGATGATTCAAGAACACATAAAATTTATCATCAAATGCCCGTCACGACAAAGAACAACCAAGAAGTCTTTGTTGAAAATTGGTGAAGCAAATCAACAGTTTAGTCCGTGATTCTGGACAGACAACATATTTGCAATTTTTGTCCGCTCGGAAACTTAGCACAATATTGCTGTTCAGGTTCATCAAGTTTTGACAAAGTCCTTCCAGCTGTTCTTTGTCATTTGCTGGGCAATTTCATACATTAAAGGGGGAGTGAACTGTGTGTGGTCTCTCATTGACTGTGCGTTATAAATACATAGTCTTAAAATATACATTTTCAGATATCTACTAATACTACAGAGAATAAATTGACCTATGATTGTAATTGTATAGAGAAACTAAAATGTTTTGAGAGGAAAAGTAATTGTTTTGCTACTTGGTAACATAATTATTGCGGTATAAATGTATTGAGTAGTTAATTAGCATGTTATCATTAAAGTGGATCTACATTACTAGACTAGACTAGCATTATGGGTCAGAAAACTGGCCAGGTATGAGTAGTTGAGGACTCGAGATGGCGCTATTGGTTCGTATACTTGAATCATCCGTACATTGCTAAGGGCAAACTCCCTCAAGAATGACGACTTACCCCTTGGTCCATGTGGTCTATGAACCAACACCTTACAGTTGGGATGCCTCATGAGAAGATTACAAACGAATGGAATGAGCATCATGAGGGCATGTGGGGGCGCTGTCAATGATATCCTTGATAACCGCTTGGCAAATGCCGCAACAACATATGACGGTAAGTGCCTGGAGAGATCAATTAAAGAGAGAGATTTAGTGCAATATCACCCCAAACTATCATGAAAGATAATTCATTTTTGACATTTCTTCAATTGTAAATTTCTAGATGTTAATGTTGAAAATAAGATTTAAAAGGTAACATAACATCAATTACTTTTTTTCAAGATGCATTAATTCATGAAGCCATATCATATAGATAGTAAAGTTAGTAATAGTACATTTACAGAATTTCCAAAAACCAGTTAAAGAAAACGATTTACACCAAAATACAATGAGTGAAATCAGCATCAAGAATCTTTAAATAAGGTAGTGGACACTTCCTTATCTAAAGTATGATTTTGATTTTTCTCTCAAACTACAAAATCATCTTTGTCACTTACGTTGATGATAGGAACAGGTCGGCAAGATGGAAGAACCTGGCTTTATACTTCACATGGAAGATCGAAGGCTCAAACATGGCATACAGCTTAGAATAGAATTCTGGATATTCCCTGAAAGATTAAACCAATTAATACATTCCTACAGTTTTTTTTGTGTGTAAAAATAGACTGTTACAACATGTACTTGTACATAGAAATATAATCATCAACAAATTAATCCACATGAATACACATATTCATCTCTGTCTATTATATTGGGGTGTTTATGTGTAAACATTACTTTAAAAACACTTAAAAGAAAATGTAAACTAGTGTTTTGAGCAGGACCAAACATGTATCATTTAATTGCTACAATGAAACCGAGTGTAAACTAAAAAGCAGATGTTGGTATAGAAGTCTGGCCAATTTCTGTAGTATGACACCAAATATCACATCCACATCAATTAATGGGTGATTGTTGTGTGGTCTTAAAAAGGGATGCAATTAACTCAGTCAATTCCAATAGCCTACGACATGATCAACCTTGCGAGAATGTATCTGTTCATATTTTTCTCTCAATATGATGAAAACGTGTGCAAGTGCCACTGTTGTGACATATCAGTAAGTCTGGTTTCATCACAATAGGTACGATGCATAGATCGACTTAAAGGGGAAGTTCACCCCGAAGAAAAGCTTGTTGTAAAAATAGCGGAAAAATATTGGTGAAGGTTTGAGGAAAATCAATTAAAGATTAAGTTATTAGAATTTAAGTTTTACATGTAGATTTGAGACGTCATAAACGAGCAGCTGCCCCATACGTTATGTAATATAAAATGCATGAATTTCATTTTTTAATGGTTCCTGATGACTTATTTTTGTTTCCTATTCATAATCGGGTGTGAAATGATTTGTCTATTGATATACAAAAGGTACAGTAAAAAAAAATTTTACTTTTCTGAGAAAATGACTTTTTACCATTTGCTATGTAGGAATGCTGCTCACATAAGACGTCACAAATCAAATGATTGAAATTCTGATAAACCTTTAATTCTTTGATGGATATTTCTCAAACCTTCGGCAATATTTTTTATTATCTTTTCTGCTATTTTTACAATAAACTCTTTTTCAGGGTGAACTTCCCCTTTAAAGATATATATGTGAGTTGTGGTAATGATTCAAAATGAGTTTGTACAGAAATCAATAAAATGACCACCAGAGTGTCAGTATACAATGTACATGAATTAAAAATATGTGCTGAATAATTGTGGAAGATATTGCTAAGAAATAAGCCAAAGGATGATAAACATGTATCACTGAATTGTCTGGACTTTTTCCAAGCAATAACAATACACTATCCAAAATGTGAATATCTGTGTTGGCAATCTTCAATGTGATCGTTTTTCAGCTTAGGGGTAGATACTTACAAGTTATATTGATTGATGAGGATGAATATTCCATTTAAAGCAAGCAAACTAATCGCACCACCTACAAACAAGAAATACATATACAGATTGAAATTCCTGTTAACTTTTATAATTGCCCAGTTATGTACAATTATTGCAGTTTTGGTATATCCAATGATTTTTCTCTTCCTAAGTTTGAATGCATTGTCTGATAAATGAAGATTATTTCATTTCACATTTTGCTTGATAGATGCAAAGTGTGTTTTACAAAAAACTAGTTATTAAAGTTGCCATAGGTAAAATATTCTTATCCCAATTTTTCTAACGGTATAAAACTGTTTCTCAATCATGAAACAAGATGAGAATTTCATGATAAAATCTATATCTAGAGTGTTTTTTTTTAGATATAATAACTAAATCTATAATGGGGCTGTAAAACATGGACATTTTCGTAAGTGTATGCCGACATAGAGAGGCTATGACAAGCCGTTATCTTAATCGCATATCTTGATATTATTTAATCTACATGTAGGAAGACCTTCATATCCACATTTTCAAATTCATAGGAACACTAAATGGTACGTTTACATCAATTTCGTCAGATTATGACAAAGTCCATTACCCCTCCATCATGGAATCTTATACAAAGCTTTATAAAACTTAAAAGTTTTCATTTAACTAAGCTAACAATACTCATGGAGTGCCTGTTGCAAACTCTTTCACCAAAACGAAATAATTTTAATCCTATAGTAAAAAGCAGACAATTGATTTTGCATTGAAAATTGTTGTGTAGCCCAAAAAGTCTGGAATAGCTTATCTCCAGAAGTCAGGAAGCACCATCAGTGACTTGAGATATATCTACTTAATTAATAATCAACACATTAGCATATAGCACAGGAGAACCTTGTTGGATAGTTTCTGCACTCATTATTCTTATAATTAAAGCAACAATGTACAAACCTATATCATACGAAGCTGTGAGGAAGTCAGTTAGTAGAAGGGGCGTGGTCATATGGGGCATCACAGACTCATGCATATTCACAAGTATCTGTTTGTAGACAGAGGTAGGGAGGGGAAACCTCAGGAAAGCCAGCCAAGCATTGGTAAACACCTTGCGATGTTCCTGTGGGGTTCACAAACACATTGAATGATACAGTAAGTTGAAGAATATAGAATACAAATAACAACAATAAATGGTTATGGATCAATAGCTGTAACTATACAAGCTTGAAAATGTAGCCATATGCATTCTTTCATTGTCCCCCCAAATCAGTCACATCACTCCCTCCTAAAAGTGTCTACACTGGTTGCCGGTAAAGGAACATAGTCTTCAAAATCATTCTTTTTTAATCTCTTGCAGTATTAATGAAACTGCCCCAAAGAGTAGCAAGTCTTTGGTCCATCATTACTGACCCACAAATATCTCAAGATTCTCTGCTTCCGATCTATTCTTGTTCTTTTACAAGGTCAATTCTCTTTATAGAATTGGTATCATGCATAAGTAATTAACGACGTATGGCCAGCCATGCATCCGTTATATTTGCCATGCGTCTGGTAATTACTAATGCATGGCATATTTACCGGATGCAGAGCTAGCCATGCGCCAGTAATTACTTATGCATGGTTGTAAGAAAAATAATTTGTAGCAAAAAAATTCCACCATTCTATAAAACAAATGATACACAGGTTTTTTATGCATTGGTAGACTAGTGAGAATATGGTAACTATGGAAACTATTCTCAATCCACTCGGCTGCCACCTCATGGTTTAACAATTCCATAGTTACCTTACGCTCAAAAAACCTACTGATGCACTCACATTTGTGCATCATTTGTATAATGAATCCTGGTTAGAACAGGCTTTAGCACAAGTTGGACCAACTCTGTGGAACATGCTTCCTCAAGTATGAATAACCCAAACTCTATGATTCAGAAATCCTATTTGTTTGAAACTGTAATTTGAATGATTTGTAAAGTGAAAATTCAGATTCTTTTATCTAATCATACATTTGATAAAAATAGAAAATGATGCAATACATTTTCCATGTATCATTAATAACATTCAGGCAAAGATAAAAACAGCGATGTCAGAGGTTTTAACCTCCTGGTATCAATCAGCGGATACCAAGGTTCTCAAGAAACCACTGGGATTGATCTTGCAAGGATTGTAGGAAGGGTCAAAGGCACCGCACAGCCTAAACCCTGCTTGAATCACCTTGCATTACTTACAATTACAATCAAATTATGGGTTTCATGATACACGCCCAACCAACGTTCATTATCATTACCGAGGCTTGATTTTCCCATCAGTTCAACATATATTTTTCCTACATAGCACATGCAGCGGGTGAGAATTAACAATTAAAGAAATATAATAAAAATTAATGTTGAATCCATAGCACAGGAATTATAAGGATAAATCAGTAGGACAAGCAGTCAGATCCTAGTCTGCAGGCACAGACCCTGATTGAAACTTTGATCTAACAAGTGGGTCTCCATGCAAAAAATTACAAAACTTGCTGTTTCCATTCTGAGTGAGAGGGCCTTTAGTACACAAGGCATTAATAGGCTGCACATTCAGACCCTTAACTCGAGTGAAGGGATTGCACAGCAGACTAGTCAGATCCAAGGAAAATTTTGGTTTTTAAATGAGGTTTGTAAACACTAATGAGACAAACACAGTGATACATGTAAATGCAGGTGTTCAGTACACTGTTGTTAACCAATCTATCAGGATTTACATGAAGTGGGGATGTTACAATAAGGAGTTACACGACCCAGGCCTCTCTTCATTATACCCTACTTGCTTCCTTTTTCCCCTTTGCTTTTTTAAGTCTCATCTCTTTTTCTTTTCTTTTTTCCACTACTTGAAAAATCATAGGGAGGTCAGATAATTTCTTACTTTAAGAATAGTTATCCTTGCTCCTTCGTCTAGATCAGGACTCATTCCAAGGAAGTTGTTGATACTCTCCTCATCAGTTGGCATGGTAACGGTATGCAGGAGGTTCACAGTGTTGTTACACAAGGTTGTCATCTCCATCTGATATGCATGTTTTGATCATGAGATAGAAACATATAAGAGGAAAAATTATATTATCAATTATTTATTATCGTAACAAGTACATGCATTGATTCTTTAAATGATCATCATATACAGAAACCCTTTAAACAAATTAATATGTGCCCTTTTATCCTTTTTAGTACATTTTTTTTCAGATCAATCATGTTTTCTTTTGAATCAAACACCTGTTTAAAACAGTGTGATTTAAACAAGAAAAGACTAATACATGACTAATAATAATACTAGTACATGTGTGTACTGAATAAGACATTACATGACCAATTCTGGCAAGACAAGCCATAATTCATCATTCTAATAGGCATCTAAAATTCCCTAAAATCAATATTTCAGAGTTAAGAAAGGGACTACTCCCCATTTTCTTGGTAGTTCCCAACTAAATCAAATTGTTCAGATGTGAAATGTGAAATTTCAGCAAGTTCAAGGGAAGGTTTGTTTGTTTGGTTTTTTTTTTTGCTTGTTCCCTATTTCTGCCAGTTCAACGCAACTATCCCCCCCCCCCCCTAAAAAACATGAAAATAAATTACTTGACAAAATGATAGGACAATTTGCTCAATGGAGGAATAAACGATAGACGAAATGCTAATTTACGACGATGCTAGGTAATATGGACAAATGATGTTAGACGATATGTAAAAGTTATTGAGAAGCAGATTTAGCACAAGAAAGGATCATGGGTCATGCATGAAATTGTGCAAAACATATGAATAGCCTTGTGAAATACCACACTTCACTGAGAAAGGGAAAGAACATTGTACACACCTGGTTTAATTTTTCTTTTGACTGCTTTGATATATGATGCTGAATGTGCTGTAATACATGGTACCTGACGTCATCAAACTCCATGTACTCCCTAAATCGACCAATCAACTCACTGGAAACTACACTCTTGGAAAGAAGCTGAGGTACCAATAGCTGTTAAAGACAACATTTCTTTTAAATATGATATCTGAATTCTCGTTAATACTATAAATCAGAGATTAAAATTTAAGACAAATAGTTAAAGTGCATACAAAATTAAATCAAGCAAAGTCAGAAATGTATCATTGGAGAAAGATTTGTTTATGTGTAATTATTCGATGTTAAAGAAAACCAATACAATAGCAATGACTCTGCACAGGTAAATAACCCACTAAATACTTGATTCACCAACGCACTTGCTGATAATTCATAAATAATTCCATGTGTGAACATCACATTGTTATAATCATATGAAAGAATGTTTTATTACAAATCATTTCATATCATGTTTGTGTGGAATCACTTCACGCTTGAAGGGATATAAAACATTATTTATGCTAAGAGAGCAAAATTTGACTTGCACCAACTAATCCTAGCTAAAAGCTGTCATTTCATTCGGAAATAAAAGAGGTACATTAATTACTCACTTAAATGAAGACATTATTCATTGTAATCTGTATGTGACAACATCATTACTGTAGAAGCCAATTTGATTATGAAAAGGCAGCTAAATTTGGCACAACTCAAAGTTTGCATTGTCTAGTATGTCTCCCCAATGTATTTGTTCAAGAATCAACACATTATACTAACGATTAAGGGGTAAAACATTTGTTCAAATGATGTGGGCCTACATGTATACTTCTTTGCAAGCAATTTTCCGATTAACTTTATTACACGCTCTGTACGTATATTTGAAATATCAAATATACTTATTATATGATTCAGCTTAGATGTTAATGATGTAATATAAAATCAGAAATGAACTCACTGCGATAATGTGAATGGGAAAGAAGAAGTTTGAGCCTTCCTTCTTAAAAGGATGTTTCGATTCTTCTGCTAAAAACTTCATCAGCGTCCTCATAGCAAGTTCCTTGAATACAGAAATAAAAAAACAAATCCCTGAGAAACCTTAACAATTATTAAATTATGACAATATGATTAAAACATCAACTACGCAAGCTACACAGCTAGAGTGGATAAATAATAAAGAGGGAAAGTGATGTTCAATTTCATAAAACCTAATTAAACTTTTCTGTTGTATTACTTTGTAAAAACAACAAATATGTTATGAGTTTGGATAAGCATGCCTGGATAAAAAAGACACACCTACCTGCAAGACGGGTACTGTCACAAAGGTCCCGACCACGTTGCAGAGACACCTGATGGCATTGTTGTACCTGGCCTGTAACCAAAGCCGATACTTCTCCTTGGCACCTGATATAGCAGAGGTACAGACCATTCCATCTTCAGCCAAAACATGACAGAAGATCTTCGATGTAGCCTGGATGGCAGCACTGACAATGTCCTTTTCATCATGCTAAAGAATTGAACATGGAAGAAAGAAAGGCATTTCATCATCAGCACAAATGCACACAAAAATTTGCTACATGTACGTAAGTACCACATGGCGGCACAGACAGGCAAATTTACAAGAATTTTGAAAGTAAAATGAGATCATTGTGGTCCTTTTGTCTACATTTGGGGATGGAAATATTTAAGTAAGTTAGTTCACTTGATCCCTCATGTAATATGTATGTTTTGAGTGTACAGCTTACAGATCAAAGTTTATTATTCTCCAGAATTGAGGAATATAATCTCCCAAAACATATGTCAATATTCTGATTCATTTCTAGATTTATATGAATGTTAGAGGAGTAGTGGAGTACTATTACCCTTGGTACCTTCCCACAAAATGGCAACTAACCCGTTGATATCCATCTACCCCTCATTTCCCTCCTCTTCAAAACCAGTTTTAGACAGTTTGCTAGTGATAATAAATGAATATTTACAATGAATATGAAACTCCAAAATCAAAAGGATCAAATTAGGAACCACTATAAAACTGTCTTATTAAGTCCTCGTGGAGTGAGTCCCATTCCTGTGTTAAGACCATCCAATATCCTAAACGTGTCATATATAGGAGGGGACTCAGATAACGAGGAGTACTCTTAAAGGTTGTGATCTAAAGTCTTCTTCTTCTAGTTCTATGGGAAACTGAATAGATGAAAGAGGACTCGCACCATGAGGAGTAAGACAGCTTTATAGAGATTTAGTGACAGTGTTTTTAGTGAAATTTTTATTTTATAGTTTATAATTTGTGCATTACCACATTGCACACGGTCACATACATTAAAAAGTAATTAAGAATATATATTAATCTTATTAATATCTGATTACACCAAAAGAAAAAGCAATCTAAAATTACTTGGTTTCAGTGATTTCCTTAGGATACAGTGACAGTCTACATGTATATCAACATTGCCATTGGCAAATGTTTTTGTTACTTTACGTCCGTTCCTAGACTGATACATCCACTGTTTCAGAGCAGTTTTTATAAAACTTTTTTTTTGGTCCTCCTCCTTCACAGATGGATGTCTGCCATAGGCTTCGTAATGGTGGAGGTTCGCACAATGCTCAACTACAGCGTCTATGGAGAAAAGGGTGCACCCTGCTTGATTACTGTGTACATGTTATTCCTCCTTTTAATGGCCATAAAGGAGCGCAATAATAAAGAGAAAATAATAGTGAAGAAAATCAGTTTACCATTTTCCAGCACGCATATTGCGATATGCGTGCTGTAGCCTTGGCAAGAGACATAGAAATCAAGATGGCGATGAAAACACGGTGGCAAGTTTTCCCTGTCTTTTCATAACATTTTTATCGTTTTTTTAATGAATTCTTGTTTAAAAATGACATCAATATCGTAGAAATGTTGGAAATGAAGTTGTATCCCATTTACATGATATAGGGCTAGATCTTCTAGAAGTAGAAATCTCGGGGGCGAAAGTTTCAGGGTTTTTTGCGGTACACGCACATGAATGGGATACAATCCCTGGCTCCATGGTCGAGTAAGCATACGTTAGAAAATGATTTTTACTCTCTAGGAGTAGGAGCCTCCTGGCTAGGGCTGCCTTGGCTTGACTCGAAGGGTTAGACATGTACATGTACTGATGTAGATTAGACCCACTCACACGTATTGCGTGGTTAGTATACTAGTATACTGCCTCGGGCGAAGTTCGTGCAGGCTCCACTCCACCTCACTACCGCTACACTACGCTACACCTACCCGAACTTCGGGACGGTGAACTCGATCGGATATTCCGAGTGACAAAGGTGGGATAAAAATCTGGTTTATTGTAAAAATTAAAGAAACGAGAAAGAAAAATAGCTTAATTTCTTACTCTTCACCCTTATTTCACTCCGTGTCCATCCTCCGGTTATCCTCAAAATTGGCGATTTTGGGCCAGTATCAAATTCCTCACACGTATTATTCACAGCCGATTTCAAAACATTGTATACGCGTATCGAGTGGACCTTCCTAATAGCAACACTGATGTGTGTTGCTGCCCTCTACGTTCGTTGCACATATTCATTTGAAGTACGAGGATATGTATTTCGTTTGTTAACGCCCACATGAGTTGCTATTATTATTATAATTGGAATATCGTTGGATAAATTGTTTAATTTTATGCTTTATAAAGAGTTATCTTTACAACGTCGTCAGCCTAATTACCGCGAGTGGTTGATTTATGAAATGAGTTGGAATGTGCGGAATTACGAGATGCCCCAAAGCCGATGGTACGTGATCAAGTTTAATTATAGTATTCACTTTCTGGGTTGAGCCAATCATTGTGCTTGAAAACGGGTTTCCCGGAATTCCCGCCCTGTGCCACGTGCCCTGTTAATCTGTTGTTTGAGTGCGAATCAGCTGATTTCGTGACCTCAAATATTCTTCATGTTGTTTATGCTGGGTGGGGGGCTATAAAATTAAGATCGTTCTCTTTTTTTTTTCTTTTATTATCTGTTCGTGAATTTCTGTAACTTTAAAACTGCACCTATGGTTATATTGTGTTGCAATATATTGAATCACGTACCTCTTCCCACTCATGGTGCAAGAAAAGATTTTTTAAATTTAAAATCGCCAAAATATACATGTAAAGAAAGATTATTCAGCCGTTATCATCAGTAGTGTAGATACGTCTATAATCGCATACATTCGTAATTCCGAAGCTTCGTTATTCCGAAGGTTTGGATATTCCAAAGGTTCGTATTTCCGAAGGTTCATATTTACGAAGGTTCGTAATTCCAAAGGATCGTTAGTCCGAAAACGAAATGAGGTTCGTAATTCCGAAGGTTCGTTAATCCGAAAACGAAGTGAGGTTCGTAATTCTGAAGGTTCGTTAATCCGAAAAAGAAATGAGGTTCGTAATTCCGAAGGTTCGTTAGTCCAAAAACTAAATGATTAACGAACCTTATTTCGTTTTCGGACTTACGAACCTTCGGAACAAGGAACCTTATTTTGTTTTCGGATTAACGAACCTTCGGAACAACGGACCTTATTTTGTTTTCGGATTAACGAACCTTCGGAACATCGAACCTTATTTCGTTTTCAGATTATCGAACCTTCGGAATAACGCCACAAATGTTCAGATTAACGAACCCTTTTACGTTTTCGGATAAACGAACATCGGGGTATAGGCAATTTACGTGTTTCGGAATTACGAACCTTCGGAATAAGGAACCTTCGGAATTATGAAGTGTAACCATCTAAAATTATAAATATGTATTCGTTTCGAATGGTGACTTCTTCACCAATCCCACATACACGATCTCAAAATCTCCTTTTCACTGTCCACGACCCCTCCCCTTTCGCTCTCTCCCTTGGACCATCCTACAACCCCCCTCTTCCTCTCTCTTTCACACACGCTGTATTTGTAGGCCTACATAGTGTATGATGTAAAAATAGAAGTCTGCTTTCCTGTCAATTAAGCTATACTTTCAAAACATATTTTAAATCGCAATTCATTTTATAATAAGAACAAATCGTAATATTAATAAAGTCATTATGAATGACTAAAAATATTTCTCACGCTCGTGGTGAGCACATTCATTATTTTATAGGTGAGTAAATAACAATACAAATGAACATAGCAATAACTGATAGTGAGAAACGAATCTTGATTGGATCTTTATAGGTTCCTTGTTTGTATGTGTGTGTGTGTGTGTGTGTGTCCCTGTGTGGGTGTGTGTATGGGTGTTTCTAGGTTTTGTATGTATGTAAGTATTTCTTAATCGATTACTTGTTAATTTAATTTGTTGACATTGTTTTCATAATGTATTTTATATATTTTATGTAAAGGGCCAATATTCACAAGCTTCGGCTTCATTTTGGTCCTAACCATCTTATGATATATGTTTTGTATTTGATTTTATACAACACTATTGTTTATTGGTTTTAATAAATGAACTTGAACGTATTATTAGTATAAACATCATCAACAGAAGTCTTATGAGAGTTATAGTTTCATTGAGTATCGTATCTGAAAAAAAACCAACAAAAAACATGCAAATTATATAAGTTGGGAACCCCGTCTCATGATACCGATGCCCATTATTTGGAAGCCTCAGAACTTCCGAGGCTTTGATAAAGTCAGAACAATATTTGGATTTTGATAAGGGCATGGCGCGGCGCAAGGGGCTACCCATGCAGCGCATGCAGTAGTCAGTCATTGACATAAGAAGCAACACGTATTCACAAAATAAATTGCACTTTCTAAGGATGTAGCGATCTAGACATTGGAAAGTATGGAGTAAAAGTAGCGATATCATCGATGTGAATAAATCTATAAACTGTAAGAATAAAATGAGATTGACTTTGAATCCTTTCCTTTAGTTTGTGTTTGACCTTTTTGACATTTACAATCGCAATTCGCGCAACCGTTACGGCTGTGTGGCCGGCCGGAGAAGCATTAAATAGACATAAAATGTGTTGCATTTAGCAGCAATCTAAGCTCGTCGATATTGATATTTTCGCTGCGCGGGAGGGGGGACACCCCCCTCCAGAACCCTCCCCAGCCCCCGCCGCTACGTGGCTTGCGTCGCTTCGCGCCGTCAGCATGGTCAGAATCAATGAACCTGGCGAGAACGTTGTTTGGAATATGGGTGTTTTGGCATTATCGTGGTTTATGTCACCAGTCCATTCATTGCCGTTTATTTCGTCAGCGGTGGTGACATCTTTCCTCTCCCATTGACTTTGTACACAACGATCGCGCACACACGACAAGAGAGGTGACAAATTTCACGATAAGGCCGGTGTTTTTGGTACCTAGATTAATACTATAGCTAGGCACGGCCGTAGTCACTAGATGGCGCTGTCGCGGAAGTGCTCAAAATTTGTACGCAAGCTTCGTTCGCATGTCAATCATTGCAATCGCATAGCGATGCGATATCGTCAAAATTAAGCCCCTGTTAGCGCGGATGTATATGATATTTTCTCTTTGTGATTGTCCTCCCGTGCGATGAAAAATATGTCATCGTATTGCACAGGACTTTCGCGAGCTACCGATACCATTTTCGTGCCCCAAATTCCATGAAATCTTCCAAAAATAAACATGAAAGTGTCGGTAAGTCGAAAATGTCTTGAGTTGCTTTCAATTCTTACCTTATTTAGTTGTATTTCTTGTAAAATGGGTCTCGAAGGGTTCCGGATTTTCCGTTGATTGTGAAACTTGAGTTGATTTCCTTTCTGTGTATTGCAGTGAAATTGCAGCGCGGGGAATCGCAAGGGCTGGGGAAGCCCTTCTCAGTGAGGTTTGCAAGCTGAGCTGCCCTTGAATTTGGTCGAATTTCGAGCCATTTTAATCGCGCGCGGGATGATTAATTTACATCATAATAGAGATTAAGATTACGTCACGTACGTGCGTACCTGTGATACACACAGAAATGAAATTGAACTTGAATCACACGGAATCACAGTCAAGAAATGCTTTGTTTTCTTCGTTTGCTGAATGATTTCCTGAATTCAAAATCATGAATAAACACCAGAGTAATGACATGAATAAGATAATCATGGTCATATTTGAGAAATAACTAAATATTTTCTGAAAATGAGTGAAGATGATGGGGCAGTGATGTGCATGCACTGGAAAATGAACATTCACTGTCAGTGTCAGTGCCGTGGTGTCAGTGTTTTACTGCCAATACTGGCTTTACTTTTGCACTGGTTTTTCTTTTGCCAACTAGATTAAAAACTCATTTATTGATATGTTTATTGCAATTTTTGAATAAATGGTAATACAAAGTGGGAAAAAAAAGATAAATGAAGATAAAAATAATTTTGACTAAAAACTTGTCATGCCATGATTGCCATCACCCCCCCCCCCCTAAAAAAATACCCACTATCTTGAATGACTCAGGTAATTTAATTTGTATTGAAAAAAATAATTGTATTTATGCATTTTATATTTCTGATTCTTTCTGCCAGAATACCAGATGCCATCATGAATAACCTCACCACCAGGTTGAACTCCTAAACATCTTGATGATGACTATCTCCCGAGATATATCTTGCCTTCTTGAGATTGGAAGTTTTAAGTTCAAGTCAGAGCGACCTAAGGCCCTACTACCAAGAAGAATCCAGATTTACATAAAAACAAATCCCACTAAAGATACAAACTGATTTTACTATTAATGTGTAGTGTGTGTGTGAGACACTGTGTTTGTGTTTATTTTGATGAGGATCTCCTGTCTCTTTTTATTATTTCATTGACTGAATGAATGATCAATACCTAAAAGTGAGAACTGATTTTTGAGGAGAGTAGATAAGTGTATGGTTTTGAGTGAATTTGAGTAACTTTTGTTTTTATTACCGGTATTTTTTTCATCATTATTATTATTTTGCCTTTTATTACATATTTTCAGTTTATTTAACATTAAGTTTAAGTAACCAAACTTGATCATTAAGTGTTCAATTTTTGGGATAGAATTTTGTAATTTCATTTATCAGGTAATAAAACTGAGTTTGGTAAATCTAAAAAAGGACACTAAAAATATGAACACTTGGAGATGCTCACTAAGATGAGGAAAAAACATGAAAGGAACTGGAACTTAAGTGGATGTTATAGCATGCCTTTCGAAGATCTCCAAGCACCTGGAATCATAGGCGGTGGAAGTGGGGGGGGGGACGTATCCCCCTAAATTTTAGGTGGGGAGGGGATGACCCCCCCCCCTCAATTTTTTGTTGATAACCTTTTTTTTTTTTTTTTTTTTTTTTGGCTTGTCAATTTTCACTTTTGTTTCCTGTGTCCCCCCCCCCCTAAGATTTTTGGTCACTATTTGTTTTTTTTTTTGTCAAAAAGTTTTGGCGGTTCCCCCCTAAAATTTTTGGCTTCCGCCGCCAATGCCAGGAATGATGATGTTCAACTGAGAGTCGCTGAAGTGGAACTTGTTGCAGAGAATGATTATTCCAGGACAAGTTAGATGATATTACCCAGCCCATACATCACAACAATGGAAGGGAGACAATATACCCCTGTACTACGTGAAGTATCATATTATCTTCAGGTTGGTTTGGAAAGTAATAATAGTCCTCTTGTCAATATTAACGTCTGTCCAACATAATGGTACTATCGAGCGATTTGGGGGTTCAATCACAAACAGCAAAAGTTTAGTAAATTGACACTAGTAAGATAATTAAACAAATATAATACAGCCAAACTGTCTGACCCCTTACTTGACTACTGACTTAACTACTTATTAAAAAATGACAAGTGATGCTTAGGCCCTTTGTAACCATTGTATTGGGCAGACTTTGAAGCAGATGACTAGAATTCATACTTTCATGAAGATGAAGGAAGATCAAAAGAATTATTACAATTTAGCAAATATGAAATTAGAACACTGTCATGGTTATAAAAAATAATGAATTTCTATCAAGTAAAATGACAATACAATGTAAGAAATAATTGCAATCAAGTAATTTCATTTGCAAAAGATATTTTCCATAATTTAATAACCAAATTTCTCAAGATAATATTCTTCTGCACAGAAGTGTATGACACGCTCAGTGTAAATCATGCTGTTTATAAATCTCTAGGAAACCTTTTTTTTTCAAAATGAAAATACATGTAAACTTAATAAAAACCAGGGGTGGATCCAGGATTTATCCTGGGGGGGGGGGGGCACATTTTCATGATGAAAATTTGTCAAGCAAAAAAAGGGCCTTGCTTTCCGGGGGGGGGGGCATACTTTGGTGAAAATGGCATATTTTCATTACAAATCTCGACTGAGGCTCTCTAAGGGGGGGGGGGGGGATGAGCCAGATGTGCCCTCCCCCAGATCCACCAGTGATAAAAATCAACATTTGTGAAAGATGGCATACGTACCTTATACTGAATTGGTAAATTCAATGCATATGTCTACAAAATGAAACTGACATGTTTGAATAAATTGCTTATTTTTGTTTCTAGAAAGAATTCATTAATAACAGCTTAGAGTTATTGAGAAAACATCAGGCAAACATAACATTCTGATATGCAATAACTAAATCTGTTTTAAATATGCTTTGTTTATGTCAAAGGCTTTATCGAAATAAGATTATGCTATAATTTATAAATAACTGCATTTTGGAGCCCATTAAAATTCAAAATGAATCATATAGGGCAGTGCCACACCTTATTCACTAAAATAAAGGAGGGGTGCAGCTGAAAAATCTCATCAGCAGGGGCAATAATTTTCACCACCATTTCAATAGTACTATTAGATATCCTGAAAACACATAATTAAAATAAAATTAACTTTCTCTCAGGAAGTGCCCCTGTATACTATTACAGCCCTTGACCAGTATATTCTCTCAAGAGGTTCAATAATTCCTTCTCTTCCCTTAATTGTAGAGTCGGTTCGGGTGCGAATGTGTCTGGAAAAAATGATAAGCCAAAAAAAAAAGATCATTAGTAAAAATTGTAGAGTGAACAGAACATATAAAAAAAAATGACAAGCAAAAACAAAGATTGATCTGGCATTGGAAAATAAAAGGAAATTAATGAACACCGCCCCCCCCCCCCCCCCCCGCTTCAACATTTTTTGTTGTTTGCTTCTCCTGCTTACAACTTTATAACTTTACCTGATACACCATATATGGACCTTTCAAAACGTTTGGCTCCATTATCATGACTTTGCCACTGTTCAAGTATTATTTATTTGAAACCAATGCTAAGACTATAAGGTGAAATGAAATTATATAAAGAAAAAAAAAAATTCACAAAGTATAAAATCATAATGATGTAGGTCATGTTGAAATTAGACCCTGGACTGGACTCAAAATTAGATCAAGTGTAGTGTAGACCAAATGTAAATTACACAAAGTGTAGACCAAATGGCAATTTAAAAAAATTTATAGACCAAATGGTCAAGCCCATTTGGTATAAAGACTAAAAAAATATATATAAGTAAAAAAAATATAATTAAGTAGGTCATGCTGAAATTAGACCAACTGGACATTTCGCAAAATGAGGATTAGACCAAGTGTAGACCAAATGGGTTTAGCCCATTTGGCATTAGACTAAATGAGAAGTGGGCAAACTGCATGTAGACCAAACAAATATATACATATTTCACACTGTGGAACTGCATGATATAAAGCCAATTTTATGTACCGGTATTTGACAAAGTAAAAAAATTGTAATTATGTAGGTTATGCTGAAATTAGACCAACTGGACATTTCGCTAAATGAGAATTAGACCAAGTGTAGTGTAGACCAAATGGCAATTCAGTAGACCAAATGGGTTTAGCCCATTTGGCATTAGACTAAATGACAAGTGGGCAAACTGCATGTAGACCAAATGAACATACACCATGTACACATATTTGACACTTGGGACTGATAAAGAGAGCCGTAGCAGACGACGGAGATGCGTACATGATCTGCGTCCGCAAATAACGTGCACGCATGTATGTACTAACATGAAAAACAGCATATGGGACGATCTTACAAAAAATTGCACATGCGGGGCTATTGGAGAGTCACAGCAGATGACGGCTAGCAGACGCCGATGGGCGCGCGCATTTAGCGAGCACATCGTGATCGTTTTAACTATCGATAGTACGTACAGTGTATTAAAACGAGTATGACCATCAACGAGTAAGGACGTGCCGTGTACCCTCTCCCGAGCTGTTTTAATCTACATAGGTATATGTCGGGCATTCAGCATGAGCAAACACGCATCAACGAGACAATCCGGAGCTAAGCGGCCTAGGCCGTCGGCTACCCCGTCTACCCCGTCCGGCCCTGATGCCAACTTGGGCGTGTCATCGGAAATGAAGTTATATCTAGATGACTATTTTGGGAAAATTAATGAACGGTTGTCATCGTTGGAACGCCAAATTACTGTACAGAATACAAGACTTGAACATAGAATGGAGGAATTGGTTGCATCGCTAAATTTTCAAGCAAAAGAAATGGATGATTTGAAAACGAAACTGAGGAAAGTACAAGAGGAAAGTGATATGAAGGGGAAAAAACTTGAAGCTGAAATTGATAGACTTTCCGCCTACATATCGCGAGAGAACCTCGTCTTTTTGGGAATCCCAGAAAGTGGAGAGGGTGATGAGAATACGAAGGAAACTTTGAATAGATTTCTCGTCGAGAAATTGAAGTTGAGACAAGATTTTGTTAAACAAATTGAATATCAACGAGTTCATCGGGTGCAAGCTATACACAGACCACGCCCCATCAAAGCACGGTTCCTTAGATTTGCAGACAAGTTGACAATTGACAAGAATGCTAAATTGTTGAAGGGGAGTAAGATGTACATTGCACAAGATCTGCCCAAACGAATTCGAGAAGAAAGGAAAGCGCAGGCACCGGCCTTGAAAGCGGCACGGAACGCAGGGAAGCTTGCTTATTTCTCACGGGCGGAGCCGACTAAACTCTTCGTCGCTGGAAAATGGATCCCACGGGAGGACCAAGAGGAGCTCATCGGAATATGGGGGAAACAGAGTGGAGCAGGAATGAATAACGCCTCCCTGCAGATACATCGGGATCAGGCAGGAGTTAGGATGGAGCGGAATGGAGGAATACAACGAGGAAAAGCAGGTGACAGTGCATCGTTTACAGCGAGGAAGATATGGGCAAGGAGTGACGAGGGTCCGACCGAAAACGGCATCGAAGCAATGGAAAGCATCGGCGCTGAAGCAACGCAACATGAGGGATATCTCGCAGGAGCAGTAGGAGGAGAAAACGTCAAAGAATCGTAATTCTGTAAATATTTTCAGTAATAAAGGAAAATTAAAGCCGATAGGATTACTGGATGTGGAAGCTGTACGGAGGAGATAGGCCCTAAGGAATACAAGCAGTTACAGAAGCTAAGAAGGAGAAAGTGAAAGTTTGAGGAATAAACAGACCTGATGCCAACCATGCCATCGAAAAGTAAGATTTGCCTCATCTCTTGTTTCTTGTTTAATATACCATTCTCAGTTGCTGATAAATATATAACGAATTACACGTTTCCGTTTTCTCTATACTAGACGAGGAAGCATTCGTCGCTTTAAATGTTATTTTGATGACTATACGTTAAAAAGTCGATGAATTACTCATCTTATAACAATATACCGTCAATTCTCCTAAAGAAGAAGAGAAAAGAATTGTAAAGAAGAATTTGAGCTGAGTATTTGGAAGATATAGGAAAGCGATCATGAATTCGAAGCCAAAATATTAGTTCACTAACATCGGATTGCAAGTATCATCATTTACTGAAGGAAATACGTCAACAACCCAAAAAAAAAAATACGAAAAGGAAAGAAGAAGAACACTAAAAAGATAAGACGCTGTGTTGAGCGATGTTTGTGATAGTAATTCTTTTAATTTGGATACATTGCATCAGATTTATTTGGTATTGAATATAAGGCTTCACAGTATATATTGTATATGTTCTATTCAATGGCAAAAGTAACCATAGTTGTGAAAGGTTTGAATAGACTCCCCCCAAAAAAGGAGTTATATGGACGGTTGAAGGGTCGAAGAATATTGTTCCCCATCTCAAATTAAAAGTAAAGCAGAGAGAAGTCCTTTCTTTGTTGATGTGTTTCATTCTTCTCATCACTTTGAAATATTAAAGACATTAAACTGTGGCTTAAAGCCCATGAAATTACTCTAATCTATGATAACAATTGCTCCAATTTTATCTGGATTCAAGGCAATGCCATCTAATTCAAAGCTATAAGAATTAGTCAAACAAAATAATGATTTTTAATTTGTTTAAAAATTTTGGCGAGGTAGTTATTGATTGAATAAGATAAGTCACTTGTCCATGAGGAAGAACACGATATACTCTCAAGGAATTATGCACACAAAAAAGTAATGATAAAAAAAAAAAAAAAAAAAAGGGTTTGAAGAAAGGAAGCACTTTTTTTTTTTTAATTATTATAAATCAGAGAAAAAAAATATATATATGAAATACAACAAGAAACAGACTGGAGTGTAATTTTGACACAATCTTTGGTTCTTGTAAATGAATAAAAATGAGGGGAAAATTGAATGTCATGTCAGTTATAATTGATCATACCACATCAGATGGAATTTTGCTGTTTGTACGTTATTCGGAAAAATAATAATAATGACGAATGTATTTAGAGGACAAGAATGGACAGAGAAGAAGAATTTGAAGTTTAAATTTCTTGATCTATATATTGGTCGATGTAGTAACTTTCAAGAAGTTTATTAATTAGCGTGAAAACACATTCCTCTGTGTATAGGCCTATGTGTGTGTGTGTGTGTGGTGTTTTTTTTTTTTTTTCATCATGTCATGCCTTTAAGAAGAGTTGAAGAAAATATGAAATATATTTTCTTGTTTCATACATAATCATTAATAGATCAGTTTAGGTCATACATGCATGTAAGGCATGTTATTTAAGCTGGATGAAGCCCTTTTTCTTTATTTAAACCTGCAAACAAACTGAAGCTTAAGCTTATATTTTAAACACACACACACACTACATAGGAAAGTTATTGATTCATAACGGGGTTTTTTTTTAAGACGACAGATTGTAACTGATTGGAATTTTGTTGCTGTTTTTTTTTTCAAACTAGGTTAATGTTGAAAAATAATGAATAGAAAACCTTCATCTAAAGTTTATTTGATCATAATACTACGTGTAAAATGGAAATAAAGGATGAGAGGAATGGAGGGAAAAAATGCCATTGATGACTATTTCGATTTTTGATACTTTTATGAAATATTGACTCATGATTTTTAGAAAAAGAAAAAGGTAATAGGAAGTGCATGTAGAAAATGAAGGAGGGAAATGAAGAAAAACTCATTCCCAAAATTTGTGGGGGTCTTTTCCGCTCATCATGTCACACCTGAGACGAGAGACGACACTTTCGTGTAAAATATGAAATATATTAATTCTGTTTCACATTATCTAGTTTGATGGAATATAATTTATGTTATTTATGTTGGCAATCAAACTGCATGTAAATTATCAGCAATTAAAGACAGATTAGTGTAATTCTAATACTACATTCGTTGATAAATAACAAAAGAAACTAGGTCAATTAAAGATTGTAGTTGATAAGAGGTTGCGGGTGATTTGCATATCTTGTTACTTATTGAAGAAGCGCCTCTGATACAGCAATAACCTATTTGTAGGTTAATGCCATGTAGTTTGATATCAGTGACCTCATCACATTTACATGTTTCAAATGAAGCGTATATATGGACACACCCAGTTCAAAAGAATGAATTCTATAGGCCATAGGAAAAAGAGATGATACAACTTAAGAGGAATCTTAATTGCTCTTTTTAATTGCAGCGTATAGTCATTGATATCAAACTGCATGGTATTTATCAGCAATTAAAGACAGATTTGTGTAATTCTAATACTACATTCGTTGATAAATAACAAAAGAAACTAGGTCAGTTATAGATTGTAGTTGATAAGAGGTTGCGGCTGATTTGCATATCTTGTTATATATTGAAGAAGCGCCTCTGATACAGCAATAACCTATTTGTATGTTGATACCATGTAGTTTGAAATCAATGACCTCATCACAGTCATGTTTCAAATGAAGCGTATATATATTATATGGACACACCCAGTTCAAAAGAATGAATTCTATAGGTCATAGGAAAAAGAGATGATACAACTCAAGAGGAATCTTGTTCTTCTTCTTCTTTTATAATTGCAGCGTATATATAGGTTTGATTATTCTATGTAATCAACGTAATTGGTAGAAAATATTTTGATAGGGTAAGGAGAGGAATGGAAGGAGGAATCGCTGGAGTATATAATTGTTAATGTCAATTGCTACAGCATGACTCCTTTCTTTCTTCTCTCTCCCCCTCTTTCCCTTCTCTGCAAGATATGTTGTGCGATTGACATGCATATTTTAAAGAAAGATCCAATGGTTAGAGTGGCAATTGGTGTAATGTGTAAATTCCATTATGTTGATTTGAAAAATTCAACTTGCGCTTACTTAAAGAGACATTCTTCAGAACTTTAGAATCTAATTTTGAACTGGACGTCTGGAATGAATGTTGATAAGACGCTAATACTTTAAAGGCGTCGTACAGTAAACAATAGTCCTCTGGTATGTTCTTTTACACGATTGTTTATTCTTGTTAATGTCATTTAGACTGCAATTTCCTTTATTCCTTGTAAATGTTTAAGATGAAAGATTCCAAATGATTCAGCATGTTCAATATAATCCGACAGTGTATTATAAGAAATAATGATATATGGTCGAGTGGCCACATTAACTCGATTGTAATGGCAATCAGTGAATCCACTGGTATTTTAATAGACATTAGAATGAAAAGGAATGAAAAGCAAATATTTCAGAGACAAAACACAATAATTCTTGTAAAGAGGGTGTGTTATAATACGCCTCACGTGTATTCAATAGATTGTTAAAACATAATGCAAATGATAAGTCTGTATAATGCAACGAAGATTCCTTTTCTCTTCCTACACCTTTTAGGTGAATGCAATGTCTGCTTAAGGATTCAGTGGTATATTTGATTAGATAATAGGTAGCCATGATTACATAACCTTACTGATCATGGTTTGAAAATCTTAATTGAATCGTTGGTGGGATCTCATATACTCTTTTAAAATCAAACTGAATTAGAATGAATGTATCTTAGATGCAAATTTCGAAAAGGTTTAAGGTTCCAATAGTGGTCCTTTTGTATTATCCTTTTCGGTCTTAAAGGAGAAGGTTTTCAAAAGAATGTAGTTATAGAAGTTGCAAATCAATTGGGTAAACATTGAACTTTTAATCCATATCTTAGTATGTGGGTCGCCGGTATTTAGGGCATGAATATAGTCGAGAGGCAATTTCCTCAGGATAATGTTGTAGTCCACAGGGTTTTTTTTTCTCTTTATTTTCCTTTGCTCATTATTGACTTACCTTCAAAATAAATCTCAAGTTATAGGGAGAGGGGTTGGCGAGACATCATGAAGATGTCTAAGACATGTAAGAGGGGTTTCGTTTTAGACACTTCCTTTATAGGAAGATCTCCCTTGATAGTCTTGCTTGTTGATGTTTGTTTTATGTGCACTTTGTTTTTCGTTTCCTTTTTCCTTTCAGGGTCAGTTGGCAGTGGCATTTTGATCATGATCAGATTTACATGTAGGCCGGGCGGACAGGGTGCGGCGCTCTTCCACTTCTCATCCCACGATTTATTATCTTGTCCATACCCCTGTGTTTAATTCTTTAATCTGCAACTTCATATCTTTAAATGTTAAGGGAATTCGAGAACGTCATAAGAGGCAAAATATATTTAAATGGTGTAAGGATAAAAAAGGGCATATTATTTTTCTCCAGGAAACTTTTAGCACTCAAGATATTGTTAGTAATTGGAGTTCCATGTGGGATGGCTTTTGTATTTTTAGTCACGGTACAAACCACGGTAAAGGCGTTATGATTTTAGTAGATAAAGGGTTTGATATCTCAATAAAACATACAATCATCGATACAGGAGGTAGATACATTTTTATTATTGGATCTTTGCAAAATCAGGAAGTAATATTGGGAAATGTTTATTTCCCTGTTAGTAGTAAAGTGCACGAGCAACTTGAGTTTTTGGATTCTATTATTAAGATTTTAGGAAGAAAGGAGTTCCAAAATAAACCTTTTATTATAGGAGGAGACTTCAATATGGTTAGGGATATTTATTTAGATTATGATGGAAAAATCGTAAACAAGAAGCAATCTAAACTTAGTTCAATGTTCGAAAATTTTCTTACGGATTATAAGGCCTTAGATATATGGCGTGTTAAAAATGATTCCAAGAAACAATATACCTATCATCAAGGAAATCCGTATATGCAAAGTCGATTGGATTACTGGGTGGTTTCAGATATTTTAGAAGAGAAAGTGTTGAATTGTAAAATAATACCTTCATTATCACCTGATCACTCAGCAATAGAAATCAATATTAATTTTAATCATATGGTCAAACCAACGATTAAGACTGGTTATTGGAAATTTAATAACAGTTTATGTAAGGACGAAGAATATGTTAAAAGTATGAAGGAGGAAATTATTCGTTTGAAACAGATGTTATCAATAGAGATTATGGACAGCAGAATTTTATGGGATTATATTAAAATGGAAATCCGAAGTTTTACTAGGAAGTACTCAAAGAAAAAGGCAAAAGAAAGAAGAGAAAAGATTACAAAGTTGGAAAAGGAAATTGTAAAATTAGAAGAAGAACTGCAACAAAGACCAAGTAATAAAAATAAGGATTCAATTGACATTTTAACCAGGAAAAGAAATGAATTAAAAGCAATTTATACTTATGTTAATGAAGGTATAAAAATCAGATCTCGAGCGCCGTGGTTTGAAAGTGGGGAAAGGGAAACCGCATATTTTAAACAATTGACAGATTCTAATGGGAAAAAATGTGTAATTAAAAAACTTAAGGTGAATGAAAATATAATTAGTGATGAAATTAATATTTTAAATGAAATCCGAAAGTTTTATTCATCATTATACGCTAAATCTGAGGCAGGATTATGCGACGATAATACGTTTTTTCCCAATAGCTTACCCAAACTAACAAAAAATCAGAGTAATCACTGTGAAGGAAAAATAAACCAAGGTGATTGTATTGAAATCTTAAAAGAAATGCAACTTAATAAATCTCCGGGGAATGATGGACTGAGCGTCGAGTTTTACATTACATTTTGGTATGTTGTAGGTGATTTAGTTATTAACGGGCTTAATGATAGTTTGATTCATAAAGAATTATCGCCCTCTCAGAGGCAAGCAGTAATTACACTAATACACAAGGGGGATAAAGACCCTACAGTCATTAGCAATTACAGACCCATTTCACTTCTCAATGTAGATTATAAAATTCTCACTAAGATACTTTCTAAAAGAATAAAAGCGATTCTGAGTAACATTATTTCAGTTGACCAGGTAGGGTATTTAAATGACAGAAATATTGGTGAAGCAGTAAGATTAATTAATGACATGATATTTCATACCTCACATTTTAATAAATCGGGTTATTTATTAGCAATCGATTTTGAAAAGGCTTTCGATTCAATTTCACACGCTTTTCTTCAAAAGGCACTTTGTTCATTCGGTTTTGGAACGATGTTTAGGGATTGGGTCAAAGTAATTTACACTAACACACTATGCTGCGTTTTCAATGGAGGGAGATCAACTGGCTATTTCGATGTTGAGCGGGGGGGCTAAGGCAGGGGGGCCCCCTGTCCCCATATCTTTTTATATTGTGTATAGAGTGTTTAACTCACTCTATTCGAAACGATAATTCAGTAAGGGGTATTTGCTTTGGCGATACAGAAATTAAGCAGGTTCTTTATGCTGATGACATGACACTATTTGTGCAAGATTTAGACTCTATAGATAGATTATACATAATCCTTGAGAAGTTCAAGAAAATATCTGGACTGAAAATTAATAAAAATAAAACTTTTATTTTGCCTCTAGGGCCTCCTGTTCCACCGGGGAACAGCTTTCCATTCGGTAAAAGAGTTGATATTGTGAAAATACTGGGTATTTACTTTTCACTCAATCCTGATGTCGCTGAAGAAATGAATTTCAAAGAAATTTTGAGCAAAATCAAAAAGTTATTAAATTGGTGGAAACAACGAGATCTCACTTTGATAGGAAAAATTCATTTGCTTAAAACGTATGCGTTTTCCAAATTGACTTATGTGAGCTCCCTATCTTCAGTTCCAGACTGGGTTTTCAAAGAAATTGATGATACATGTTTTGACTTTTTATGGCGGGGGAAAGACAAAATAAAAAGAAATACTTTATATCTGGATTACCGACAAGGTGGGCTAAAAATGCTCAATTTCAAACTATTTATAATGGTACAAAGAGTGATGTGGATTAAAAGATTAGTTACTGGTGACCAGAGAGCAAAATGGAAAAGATATTTTAAATTTCTCCTGAGAACATTTGGTGGTCTTTTAATATTTTACTGCAATTTTTCCCCTGATATGGTCGATGTTAAATTACCAAAATATTACCGAGAAATGTTATGTATTTGGTCTGATATGAATATTTTTATTAAAAAAGATACAAATAGTAAAAGGAATGTAATTTTCTTTAATAATAAGTGTATTTTGAAGAAAGGAAAAACGTTTTTTCATGAAAATCTGTTCCTCAAAAATATTTTTAAATTTCATCACATTACAGATGTTAAGGGGGCACTTAAGCCGGATAATTATTTCAGATGTATGGGATTGGACGAGGAGGAAGTATCAGTTATTCAAGAAATATTTGCACATACCCCCAGAGAATGGAAAGACAGATTAAGAAGGAATACTTCAGTGGACGGCTTGAATATTGAATTTGTCTTTTATGAGAAAAAAATTCAATTCGACTCGGTTACTTCCAAAAATCTATATAGAGGGTGTATAAAACAAATTGCTGAACAACCAGTCAGTTTTCATAACTTAGCATTATTATATAATCTGTCAAATAAAGAAATTGAGAAAACATTTTATCGTCCTAGATTTAGTACGTTGGATAACAAATTGAGAGAATTTCAATTTAAAATGTTATACAATATCATCTTTCTGAATCATCACTTATACAGGTTTCATTTTATAGCAAGTGATAAATGTTCCTTCTGTAGAAAATACGAAGAAACATATAAGCATTTATTTTTTGAATGTGAAAAAGTAGGAGATTTGTGGGTACGGAGTAGTAATTTGTTTGGCCTTCCAATTCTAAAAAAACTAAGCTGGATGGAAATCCATATTGGTCTCGAGGAAACAACCGAAAACATACAATTACTTAATCATATCATTTTGCTAATCAAATATTTAATATATCAAGGGAGAGGGAAGGGTAAACCACCAACTCCTGAAGAGATAAAGGAAAAGTTACTTATTAGCAAAGAAGAAGAAAAGAAAATTGCATTAGAGCGTAATACGTTAACGCGACACTATAAAAAATGGGAATATTTAAAGGTTTTATAAACATTAACCAAAATAAAAAGGATGGGGAAGGGAGGGGTGCCCCTCGTCTGCCCGTGCATGGAATCGATCGATCACTGTCGCTGTAAACTGACCTCTGTCCTGTCTGTTATTGGTTCGTGTGTGTTTTTTTTTTTTTTTTTTTTTTTTTTTTTTTTTTTTTTTTTTTTAATCCTTTTAATTGTTCCTGTCCTGTCCTTTGCTTTTTTTTTTTTTTTTTTTTTTTTTTTTTTTTCTCTCTCTCCGTTATGTGTATGGTGGTTTTTTTTTCTGTCTTTTTCTCCCGTTTCTTGTTGTTGGTGTGTTTGGTCAGCTTTGGGGTCTGATAGGGGGGGGGGGCTCATGGGACGGGAGAATGCTCATATACATTCATTCTTTAAATTTGCGTAGTTGTTACGTCTTTGTTTTATTATTTGCTTTATAGCTGCATACATAAGTTGTTGAAATGTTATTTTTGCACGAGTTCGGATTATGTCTCTTTTCTGATACAATTTGCCTGCTATGTTTATTACACTGTTATTTAATTTGTGTATTGCACTGCTGCAATTATCATTTTGTTCTATATTTTCTTGATTATGTATGTATGAAATTTATTTGAATGAATAATAAAGATCACTACAAAACAAAAAAAAAAAGGTACCGCGATGTCTATGCCTTTTTCGGACCATGTTGGTGCTATGAATTTGCTTTTTTTTACAGTTTAAATGAATTTTACGTAAGTTTTAAGTGGTTTCACATGATAAATTAGATATTAAGGAATATTTTGATATCATTCTCTCGACAACAAACACATTTTGAAATTCTTGTTGTCCTGCCTACTATAGCCTAGAAGGTTATTGTTACATGTGGCAGCCTTTGCTATGGTTACCTTCTGGGATAGCTAGGGCCCAAGGTTAGGCCGAGCTGAGCCGACCGTGTGGGGCCGGGGAGGTGCCAAAGAGTTTCGCTGGCACTAACCTAGGGCTAGGCTACGGCTACGCAGTGCTCCACGCGCACGTATCAGTACACGGCCCGGTCCAACTCGGTCCAACTCGGTCCAACTCGAACTCATTCCAACCAAGCTTCTCCCTCTCTCAGTCTGCTTCTCTTAATTAAGAAAATATGAAACCTCTTACCTGCAGATACTCTAGAATCTCAACAATTTTATTAGCATTCTCCTTGCTGTTCAAAACATCTTTTGCTTTATGTTTGATGCTTGATACCAGTTCCTTCCTCGCTGCGCGGTTCGCCAGTGGTCCCACACGTGTTTGATCTGTGAGGGCTGCCATCTTGGTTTTATTATCTCGATCTCGTGAGGACAAGGCCCTATTTTTTTTTAGGAGGGCTAGCGCCATCTAACGTTACATGTACTACAACGCAGAGCGAGCGCCTGGCAGTATGAGATGAAATTATCATAAACCAAATATTTCATGGAATTTATTGGCATTTCCCGGACATTTTCTGAAATCCTCATTTTATCAACAATGGTGGCAAAATTATACAGCAAACCTAACTCAGGAATTTTGATTAGGCATCAAAAGGCCTTTGATTTTTTTGTTCTGAATGATTATCATAACAAAGAACTCTCAAAAAATGAAAATAATAGAAGGCTAAATTCTCCCCACAGTGTTGACAATAATACTGTAAAAAAGCAGTAATTATTACTGGCAACTGGGACTCAAAAATGCAAAAATACTGGATAACTAAAAAAAATTAACACCATTGTGGCCGTTAATTTACAAATACGAACACTATTTATACAATAGATGCACTGCATGCAATTAACGTAAAAGCATGATAGTTCGTTGGTATTTTTACTAAGATTATTATATATAGTTTACTTTGTTTCACATTAAACTTTTAATTCTACGTTACATATCACAGCTTAAATACTTTTGATTTGTTAAATCATTGTCTGTTTTAAAAGGTAAACATCTTGTAACTATTTACGATTTTTCTTTGTAAAATTGACTAGTATTTTTACAGTGCAGCCTAATTTACATAACCTTTATTCTGAGGTGAGCAGTGCTCACTCAAGCATAAACAGTTATCTATCTTTTTTTATTTCATTTGAAAGTTGAGTCAAAGATAATACTTTGGTTGAGTGTATTGACTTTCATGATAATAGTAAGCCCCGCCTTTTATAGCAACCATTACAAAAGCGTTTAGTTTATTTTTGTTGTTTGAGAAGCAATGTACAACTTGAGCTCTATAATGGGCCAGATTTTATTTATTGATTTATGTTTACATGCAGTGCCACATATTGATAGGAATCAATTCAGAATGCACTCGCCCATCAATAATCCATTTTTTCCAGCTAGGAAAGTGAAAAGGCATATTATATACATGTTTACAGCGTATTTCCTTGTTAGCGTGATCATTTTACAATCGCTTATTCATTATACAAGGGTAACAAAATCAATATATTTGTCAGTATATTTTTTATAACGGTTCTGACCAGATATTTTTTTTGGGGGGGGGTGCTGTTGATATATTATCCGATGGGATCATGGGAACCTCGCATCATAATGCGAAATGATTTCTAGAAACATCGGAATCATTAAGGCATCATCTATTTTCTCCCGCACTATTTCACGCGTTAAATTCCATTATTTATCGTTTCCACCTCGGTCAATTCATGTAAAAAATCAAGTTCCCACAATATTATTGTCAGTATTTTCCGCAAAACTTGAATGCATGAATACACTAAAGGGACACGATTGCCCATGGGGACAACGAATTGAATTTGAATCCCGCGGGATTTAAAAGCAGGGAGGCGCGAGTCATTTTGTATACAATGTCCCTGATGTTTAGTATATATATTTCAATTTCCCTTTGCCTTTTATAGTTAATGCCAAAATGGTCGGCATGCAGGTGGATATTTTTGCTAAACTAAGTAAATTTTCATGAAAGAATCAGTATTTCATAGCAATTGCTTATATAGTCCAAAATATAAAGCCCGCATGTAGCATGGTTCAAATCCTACTTGTCGAATCGACATCAAGTAGTGGCTTTTCACGATATTCGTTCCAAAATTATGCCTATAACGTGTGGAGTTCCACAGCCACTGGGAAGTATTTTAGGCCCAATTCTATTTTCAACTTATATCAATGACATGTCTATTTGTATAAAAGTTGACTGTAAATTATTATTGTATGCAGATGATAGCGTACTACTTTGTTCAAATCCCAACCCAAAATTTGTTAAGGAAAAACTTAGCGAACAGCTGTCTACATGTGTCGATTGGATGACTGATAATAGATTATCGTTACACTTGGGCAAAACCGCGAGAGCATTCTGTTTTGTTCTAAAAGTAATTATAAAACTTCATTTGAATTTGAAGTATCATACAATAATAAGATAATTCAGAGGAAAGAATCTGAAAAGTATTAAGGCGTTGAGTTGACTATATCTCCCTCTCATTTTCATCTTTAGTATATAGAATCAATCGTGAAAAAGGCGAATGCCCGTTTGAAATTTCTGTACAGGTATCAAAGTTGTATGGATAAAAAAGCAAGGCGTATTCTCTGTTTTGCTCTTATTCAGAATTTATTTGACTATGCTAACCCTGCTTGGTTTAGTGGCATAAGCGAACTCGATAAAAAGAAGTTGAAAATTATACAGAATAAAATGATTAGATTCATTAACTGTTCTGGTCCCAGAACCCATGTTGGCTACACCGAACTCTTTGGAGCAGGTTTTCTTGAAGTCAACAAAAGATCAAAACAGCTTATTTTGCACCACGTGCATAAAATCTATCACAATAGATCGAATCATTACATTGGATCAAACATTACATAACTATATTATACAAGAAACAGCCATTTCAACTTTTGCTTATACCAGAAAGGGTAGGACTTTATAGTATTGGTAACTCCTTTTATTATATTGCTATAAAACCTTGGAATTCCCTTCCCAATGATATAAAGGAAATAGGAAACTTTTTGCATTTTAAGAGGAAATTGAAAGAATATCTTTCACTTGAGAGTCAAAGAGAAGATGCAAATGATATGTTATACGGTTGATTTAGCCTGAATACTGACCACGTTCTTTTCTCTTCTCTATATACCAGGTATTATTATTTATTTTACATAGTTTGATTGAATTTAAGCTTCGATATGTCCTTTCTTGTATTCTTTCTATTTCTTTTATCTCTTCCTTCTATTCTCCTCTTCGTGTTGTTATTGTTGTCGCCGTTTTTGCTGTTGTTCTTCTTATTATTTTTCTTCCTCATCCTTTTCTTCCGTCTCCTTCTCCTCCTTCTCCTAGCTCCTCCTACCCTTTCTTCTTCTATTCCTCCTTCTTCTCCTTCTTTTCTTCTTCTTCTTCGTTATATTCTTGTAAATATTATCTATGTATCTTATTTATTGGTAATAGTAAATTCTGATTTTTTTTCCTTCATTTTTTTAATATGTAAATAGTATAATTTTACCATTTTATTATCTTAATTCTGTATGTCGAGGACCCCACTGGAAATAAGCTTTCGAGCTTTCGTGGGTCATCCTGTGCAAGCCTGTTGTTTTAATGCTACTGTATATAATTTATGTTATGGTGACTTGCCAAATAAAATAAATAAATAAATCAATCAAAAGCATCGACAATGCACCTATTCAAAGGACTTGTACTACACCCCAACAAAAAGTTGATTTGAATAAAAAGATATACAATCATAACACTGAAAACTTTATCAAAATCGGATGTAAAATAAGAAAGTTAATACATTTTAAAGTTTTGCTATTTCACGAAATAGTTCACATCTGTATATGATTGCAAAAATTAATGTGGAAAATTATGATCATCCACTCACTATTTCTTTTGTATTTCATTACATGGAATATGAATATTTTCTCCTCATTATCATGTGAAACAAAGTTTAATTCCCATGAACATATGTACACTCTTAAAAATGTTGGGCAACATACTGTCTACACAACAATCAGTTTAAAACTTTATCCAATTCTAAACCAATAATGTGTGCTTTGGGTGAACACTACACAGTATTGATTGAAAACTATACCCAGAGTTGGATAAATTTCCATAAATTTTTATAACCAATTGCTGTGTGGACAGTATATATGTTGCCCAACATTTTAAGAGTGTAGGCCTAATTATTATTGTTTCAACATTCTGTGGTTCAAGCAACAGGGTCCATATCTTCAATTCTGTAAAAATCGAAATATTGTACAATTCGATCAATAAAAAACGAAAAAAATGGTGAGTGAGGGACATTTATCATCAACTCTCACTGAGTGTATATCTGAGTTGTGCATAATAACTGTTTTGTAAATAAGCGAAACTTTGAAATGCCATAATATTCTTATTTTACATCCGATTTTGATGAATATTTTCAGTATTATGCTTCTTTGATTTTTCTCTTTATATTCGAATCAACTTTTTTTCTGGGGTGGACTTGACCTTTAAAAGAAATCTCTCATAAATAACAAATCATATAATATTCAGTTATAGGCCCATAAATTACAGGGGCACGTTTATATGCAGTTGGTTCTCCCCGTCCCTTGAATTCTCTCTTTAAAAAATAAAAAATAAAACCCTGTCATTTAATTATTGCAATTAATGTGTCTGTTAATTAGCTTGTCCACATAATACTAGTTAAGCATAATTATGATGATCATTGCAAATATGAAAAAGGAAAAAAAAAGAATGATCTTTGACTTTAATAGGGGAAAATATTTTTTTTGAAACCAATGTCACGGAAGGACAAAATGCTCGCTATCTCCATGGAGATAGTTCCAGATCTCTCTTTTTTATCCATGTCATCAGGTTATGTGAATTTGTCGCAGTGTTATGATGACTCATAATGGTGCTCCTGCCCTTCACATATGCCCACCATCACCCCATGTAATACCATAATGTTGATGCGCGCGGGATGATGCGATCCAGCTATATTGGCAATGTTGGAGCGAGTACCGTAGTGATACTTTAGGAGCGAGCGGTAAGCTTTCTCTCGGATTTTTCCTTCTGATCAACCATGACTTCAAAAAATGGTAGGTATTATTTCTGAACTGATATATAATCGACCATTATTTGTTTTAAATAGTGGCCGCCAATGCAATGCAATAAAAATGCATTGTAAAAAAATGTAAGCTAGCAGCCAGCTGCACTCTGGCTCTGCAGCTTGCAACTGGCAGCTACAGCGTTATCGAGTAATCGGCCCATAGCATAGCCGGAACGGCCGGGTGGCAGAGCACGAGTTTCCTGTTCACAATGGGTTGAGTGACCAACCCATTTCTTGAACATGTTGAATCGGCGATTTCTCCCTCTTATCAACCGCCTAATTTTCACAGCCACGTATCTGCGAAAATATTAATGAACATAATTATTATCTTACATTTTTTTGAGGAAAATCATGAAAATGCGGCAGATTAAAATCCCACGCTCGGACTTCATTACATCATTAGACAGGAATAACCGTAGTTTCTGGGGATTTATTTAATCTTTTGGTCTAAGACTACATTCATGTACATGTAGTCACTAGCCAGGATCTAGATTTAATGTTAAACTTGGTTATACAGTGCGAGTCAGAAAAAATGTAACACTTTTTAAATTAAGTATTTTATGTGATTCAGAGAGAATTACTAGCATGTATGGATAGAGTAAATATTCCTTTGTCACTTGGTAATATTTGTTTCAGTTGTTATGGTTGAGTGCACAACAGCCATTGTTTGAAAAAGTGTCGAAACCCATTTGCGCCAAGTCAGGTGATACAGCTCTAGACAAAAGCATTCACACAAACAATGAGCGTAAATTTTATGTGTATGTTTATTAATCAAGAAAAATAAGAACCAGTAAATCAATCAATTATCTTCTCTGAAAATCAATGTTCCTTTCATTGTCGTTTTGGCCACAACTTGGACAAGCTTCCCGCCTTCAATCTTCCACATGTTGTCCATTTCTCTCGATGCACTTCTGAGCTCCATGGAGCATTGCTGCCATGGCCCTGAAAAGTGATCTGCCTGTCTTCGTCTGGGGGTACCTGAAGTCAAAAGTGTACAGCACCCCACCTGCAGATCTGGATGACTTCCAGCAGCGTATTATCAGAGCAACATGGGGAAGATTGAAGGCGGGAAGCTTGTCAAAGTTGTGGCCAAAATGGCAACGAAAAGGAACTTTTCAGTGAAGATAATTTATTCATTTACTGGTTGTCTTGTTTATTTTTCTTGATAAATAAACATTCACATAAACTTTACGCTCATTGTTTATGTGATTGCTTTTGTCTGTTTCAGCATGTAATCACCCGACTTGGCGCAAATTAGCCTCTTGTCGAGGCCCTGTCGGCTGCTTTCCGAGTGAACTTGGCGAAGCAGAGCGCCGCGAGACAGGGCCTCTTGACATCTGGGCCGAATTTCACCGACTTTCTTTTGTTATTTTATTGTTTTTACCAATATACCGACCAAAAACTGGTCGGTGAAAATCATCCAATGAGAGCGCGGGCTGCTATGACGTCATATTGAATATTCATGACTCATCTTGAATGGCGACCCGTGGATTCTTGGCGAAGAGTGACGACGAAAGTATCAAAGAGCATTGAATATGCCTCTAAAATGCTATATATTGACCGATTTAAGGATTTGCAAGTCGATAAAATTAAATCTGCACTGAAGGACGAGATGTTTTTGTAAATCTACCCACAGGATATGGAAAAAATGTTATCTTTCATGCGATTCCACTATGTGTCGATTATCGTTCTCCAGGGTGCAGTGAGGGAATGCTGGATTAGAGTTGTTTCCCCCTGACTGAGTCTGACCAGCGGCTGACCAGTATCTCCCGGGAAGTTTCGGGGCGGTGATTGGTCTTTTACGGCCAGTACTAGTAGTAGTAGTAGTAGTACCACTGCTTGTAGCATTTTGCTGGTTATATCCCCTGTAGTGTCCCGCAATTAATTGAATCCCCTGCAGAATAGTGGACTACTATAGTATTCCGAACCCCGGACGAAACAGCTTTGACATTTCATTGGTTTACTAGGTGACCGGTGATATTACAACTCATGTATATTCATTAGGAAGACGTTCCTCATGAATATATAATTCAGCCCAGATGTCAAGAGGCACTGGCTTGCGCCAGGCCTAATTCGCTTCGCGAATTAGGAAATCCCTCGCTTCGCTCAGGAAGCAGCCGCCAGGGCCTCGACAAGAGGCTAGGCGCAAATGGGTTTTGGCACTTTTTCAAACAATGGCTGTTGTGCACTCAACCGTAACAACAACACTGAAACAAATTTTACCAAGTGACAAAGGAATATTTACTCAATCCATACATGCTAGAAATTCTCTCAGAATCCCACATTTCTTTAAAAATACTTGATTTAAAAAGTGTAACATTTTTTCTAACTCGCACTGTAGATCTAGATCTATATCTAATCCGATATCGGCAACGACCAACATTCACATTTCACTCTCGGTCCATTTCACTTTTTAATCTGAATTCTTGTCATGGCACGGTAGATCTATAGTGAATATACCGGTTTACCCGAATCTTCTTAATCAATTCTATGTTAAAGTGAGATAAGAGCTGCTTGCAGTGAGATTAGAGCTGTTTGCAGTGAGATTAGCATACCACATGCAATTAAATCTAGTTATGAATAGAAAACGTAAAGTTAGACAGGTTTGAAAACCATCTCATTCTCATATATGGGTAGTATTATGAAAAGGGATCTAACCAAGCCTGGATCTAACTATGATATGAACAGCTGTTTTGAAGTGGGGTTCAGATAGGATTACTGTAATTTTAATAGATTAGAACTGTGAATTTCCTTCTTTTTCTTTTCTATCGTCATGATCGTGTAATTAATTCTTATCGTCCTTGTAGTTGTAGGTTTTAATAACTGTACTCTCCCATGTTTAGCATTAACAATATATGCAATGATCCGTTGGCAAATAGTGTGCAAAAGGTGGCCAGTTTTAGATTCAATACATAGTGGATCCATTATTTATACAGTGTTGAAATCAGGTGTTGGTGTTGTTTTGGCAAGTGACTGGCAACTAAAATATGCTGAATTTTGAAATTTCACAACCTTATTTTGCATCCAATTTTGAATTTTGATGAAAAAATCATTTGATGATATGAAACAAAGTGTAAGGATAATCATAGGATTTCTTGTATCTAGATCAGGTCTCCAAAATTCCATATGGGATTAAGTTTGCTTCATGTTGGCATAGTATTCAAGCCCTTGGTTATGAAGATCATTCCTTTTGTGGTATTCTTTCTATGTGTATTACATGTGCTTCCCAAATGAACACTATTCCTGCAATATTTCAGGGGAAGAAAGAGAGAGAGAGGGGGGGGGGGGGGTGGAAGAGAGTGGATCGAAAAGTAAATACCACTGACGGTTTATTATGTTTACAGAATCACATTTAGCTTGCTCACTTATGCATACCTGCCAACCATTCCGATTTTGGCGGAATTATACCGATTTTTATACCTCCATTCCGAATTCCGAATTTTAAAACCAAAATTCCGATTTTGGGGTTAATCAATATAGTGTTGAAATTATTGAAACGGCTGTATGATGCGACTAACGCATGCACGGCTCATATCAAGATGCGACTAACGCATAAACAACTGGAGCGCACGGCTATGCAAATGCGCTAGTTTTGCACAGAGCTAGAGAGCGACGTTAAACGGCGCGCAAACACTGCTAAGTGCGCAGTTCCATTGTAAATGCATGTGAAAATAACGAGCGTACACGCTACGACCGCACTTAGCGTTGACTTCCGGAAAAAAATGGCGGCTGACATCGGCTCGCGAAAGTGCCAGTTTTTAGTGAGGACATGTTTTCATAATCCACGAACATCGGAAAAACCGTGAAAAATACACTTTTTTAGACCCCTTGTTTCCTAACTACGATGTTAAAAATTACCGGTGGTGATATTTTTGACGCGAAATATGGTGATTTAGGTAAGAAAATTTCACCTTTTATTTGAGGTTTTGCCCATGTCGCCGGAAGATTTTGTAGTGAGGGAGTGAGTTAGTGAATGTGCAGTGTATGTCTAGTGTGTTTGGTGATTTCAGTGGTATATTTCTGAGCATCTGCGCTGCCTGCATGCTGCAGCTGCTGCCGAACGGCTGCACACCATACCCCCGCGCCGCCCGGCCAGCCGCGCACCGACGCTACTCTAAGTTAGATCTATCCCAACGCAATTTTAACATTGATCTGTACTTTATTTTTTGAATAGTTGTCAAATTTTTGAGGAAGAAAAGAGATTATCAAATTTCGATCTCAAGTTGAGCCTTCGGAGCCGAACGCCAAATCTACTTGCTTCGCTTGCCTAAGCTCCCGGCGCCCGCCGAGTTGCTGCGCCTCAGCCTCCCCGTCTTAGCTCACCGGCGCACAGCAAGTGCGCATTGCGGGTCGGGCGCATTTTTGTCATGGCTGAAAATCGAAAATCTGCTCTCTTATACCAACAAGCACTTATCCAATTTAGGTTTTGTCCTTAGTCAGTAACCCCTGTGCGGTGAAATAACATGAATATGATTGTCAATGTTTGGCTTATTTTCCCTTGATATAGGCTGGATAAATGTTTGATTTTTTGGCACGTCAGTTTTTCATACAGTAAGTTAGGCCCAACTTAGATCTAAATTCATCATAAAAATAGGCCTATGCCTTGGCCCATAACTCAATTGAATTATTGAAATTAATTTTTTCTAATTAAAAAGAGAATCTGTGGAGATGAAGATCTGCATCAATCTCACTTTCCACCAATAGAGGGCTCTCAAAAATATATTCAAAATTAAAGTTTTTGAGAGCTCTGGTGAACATGAAAAATTCATAGATTTAAATGAAAACAAATCACACCTGCATGAAACTGGGTGTTTTTTGTCACAAAAGTGATATTTAAAGACCTCCTTTTAATTGACAAATGATATTAAATTACATAAAGGTAGATTATGTGGGTATATTTGCTTTAAAAAGTGTAGGGAAATGCGCTACTCTTACATGCTGAAAATGCAAAGAGCCCCTAGGCCTACCGTTAAAACGGGCCGGACACCCACTCGGTGCCCTCGTAGTATTGATACTGATTTTTTATTATCAAAGGTTGGCAGGTATGCTTATGATACCTGGGGAGTGTTCCATCAATATTTCTGTCCCACAAGTTGTCAGATCTGACAACTTTCGTTGATTCTGATTGGCTGAGAGACACTGTTACTATGGTAACTGTCGGATAAATTGGGACTTGTAATACATTTTATCCGACAAGTCCCAACTTATCTGACAGTTACCATAGGAAGTTAGGAACAGTGCCTCTCAGTCAATACACATCAGGGAAAGATGTCAGATCTGACAACTTGTAGGATGAAAATGTTGATGAAACACTCCCCAGGCATGAGGTGGAGGGGGGGGGGGGGGGAGGGGGTAGAATGAAGTAACTGGTATACCTTATGAATCTATCATTAGTATTGACTTTGGAACATAATTATGATTGAATGCCCAAGGTGATACTTTGACGTTTATTTTGTACTGTTATCAAATCACCAAATCACCACCTTCCAGTGGAAATGCAGGCAGTTGATTGATATGGCGCAACGTAAAGGCTTTCCCTTCAATGCTTACAATGCACACAACTACATTGTGCACAGCAGGTAATGTTAGTTCCTGAAAACGGACCACGGAATGGGTGGGGGGGGGGGGGTCGGAGTCTGAAAAATATTTTTCAATAAAAACCTTAGAAAGGCCATCAGATTGTGTTTTATCAGGTATTAAGGCTTGAACAGGTTATTGTATTAGTTATTTGTGATTGAGTGGGTCTGGAAGGTTTATTTCCAATTCGTCTAATGCCAATTCGTCCAATTGCCAACTTGTCTACTGTCATTTGATCCATCAGTGCATCCACTCACCACATGGTCTACTCTCAGTTTGTCTAATGCCATTCCGTCTAATAACCAGTTAGTCCAATAGTCATTTCATCCATATACCATTTGGTCTAATTAAACGAAAGTGTTTATTGTGCAAAATGAATGAAAACAAAATGGGTATTAGACCAACTGGTTATTAGACGAAATAGTAATAGACGAACTGGTTATTAGACAAAATGATGATGCGATGCGACCAAATGGTTGTTAGACGAAATGTTGATGGATGGATGGCATTAGACTATGAAATGAAGGTAGACCATGTGGTGAGTGGACGAATTGGCAATTTACCGTCTGAAAGCACCTGCTTCGTGGTAATAAAACAAGTATTAAATTGTCACCCTTGCCTTTTCATGTTGCTTCTTCATGGATTACTGGTAGTAATAATTGAGTTAAAAAAAAATATATATTGTTTATAGCAAATTTTGACCCAAAAGTCATGAAAAAATCTCATACAGGTCTCCTGTAAACACATCTGAATTCTAAGTAAAATTTTACAAATAAATTATGCTGCTTTCCATCTGGTTTGCATTTCTGGTAGTATTACCACAGTATGATCAAAATAAATGTTAGATTTTAGCATCTCACTCATGTTCTTCTGTTTGTTCATCTCCCAGTAGATATACCAGATGGTAGTCCCATATGTGCCTTGTGCTGTAAGAGAATCACCGATGCAGAATATGTGCAGGCGTTGGAGAGAGACTGGCATTCATTATGCTTCACGTGAGTTCCCTCAGTACACATATTTTAATGGGTTATTGGGAGACATTTACCCTTAAAAGAGATAAACTAGAAAGGGAAAGGAGATGGAGGGAGGAGAGGGGAGGGAAGAGAAGAGAAGGAAAGAGAAAGGAAGGGGGGGGGGGTGAATGAAAATGTGTTTTCCTAATTAACGAGCGCCATTACAAGATGAATTCTGTACGCAGTTCAATGACAGTCAATTCAATTTTGTTCCTGTTTTTATAAAATTATTCATTTGAAATGTGCATGATTTATATGTGTCAAATTAATCACATTGATATGATTCTGCCTAGACATATCGCATTTCCATTGTCATCAAAGTTCACAATAATGTTATCTTCGCTTTAATAGCACATTAGACCAGGGTGAATATGTTTGATATCTGTAGATCTTTCCATTTGGGTCCTGATGGGTAGTCCATGTCTGATACTGTCTCCGTTTTATGGCTTTTTTTTTTTAATTGTAGGCCTACCTGGCAACCTTCTCACCGATGCAGCTGTTTTTATTTATAAAATATTTGTGTCACTTTGCAAGGCTCCACATTAACTTTTTTTGGTGGTGGCCCGTTCGGGCCACCAAAACTATCAAATAATTTTTTTTGGTGGCCCGATATTAAAGTTTGGTGGCCCGAAAAATATAAAGAAACACATTAAAAATTAATAAAACAAACTTCTAAAATATTAATTCTGCAGCCACTACCACTAAGTACTTTCACTTTATCATCTTGTATGTAAACCTTGTTTGCTGTTATTTTACTATAAATTGTTTCTATCGTAAAAATGAAATGATTGAAAGAGAATAAATGAATTTTATTGTTCGCAGGTTGTGTGGACTTTTTTTTTTAATCTCCGTATAGACACACACTCATAATGGTAAAGTAAATAAATAGTGCATAGCAAACTCAGATAGATGTACAAAACAAAAATGGTTTTTCATTTCTTCCTCTTTGAATCCTAAAACCTAGATTATGCAGGCCCCAAATCCAGTTTATTTCCGTTTTCTCTTTTGCAGCATATTATAGCAGGAGAAAATCACAGAAAATGCTGCAAAATTAGAACAATGCATAAAAGTGGGAAACAAATGAAAATAATTTTCAAAAAGTATATTACAAAAAGAAAACAAAAATAATAAAAGAAATAAGTGAAATAAAACAAAAGAAAGAAAATGAAGAAAGAAAAAACAAAGAACGGGGAAAAAAAGAAAAGAAAAACTTTAGAGAGAAAAAAAAAGAAAGTGAAAGAAAAATGAATAAAACAAAATTAATATAAACATGGGGAAAAGGGTAAAATTAAGCCATTACGAATATTTTTTTAACAGCTGTGGCAACAGTCTTTTCTGACTGGAATATAATTAAAAGCCAAGCAAATAATTTTCACTTACCTTCTGGGAATGGCACATTTCTATTTTTATATCCTTTAGTTTGTATTATTTTATTTTCAGTAGAAACATATTTTTTAATCAGGCATATTCAATGGGAAGGGGTATAAATGGTTTAACCACTGTAAAAAAAATGAAAGAAAAAAAATAAGAAGAAAACGACAAAAGTTATATCTGGAAAAAAAGTGTGAGAAAAGTCCTTCCCTATATTTGCCAAAATGTTGGAAAAATTCACATTTCTTATCAATGAAATGCCTTCCCAAAGTATTTACTTTCTCAAGAGTGGTTTAAGAAGTCATTTATAAACAAGAAAGAAAGAAACTGTCTGTTTATTTTTGGCTAGAAAAGACACAGCTTCGAAAGAAACAAAGTATCAACATACATACAAATGCACACGTGGGACTGTGATGTACTTGCCTATGTGTTTTTATGTGTATCAATTCATTTGGAAATCGGTCTTTTGTAGTCAAAAGAGAGGTCATAATTCCTCTTCTTAATGCTTGCAAATAATCAGGGTACACCAAATATTCGTAATATAGACTGTAGAATGTCATTTCATTGGTGTAAAATGTGACTTTGACTCAGATTTTCAAAGTTCTGTGGAAGATTTCTTAGCAGCAACATTTTTTATCGCAGCTCCCAGAGTCTGAATAGGCTGAGCTACATCTAGAGCACATGCAGTGGCTTCATGCAAAGCTCACGCCAGCCAGCCGGCCGGCGCGGCTGGCTGGATATTAGCTACTGTATGCTATAGCTGTAGGCCTAATATGCAAACTGTGTGTGTGTGTATTTGTGTGTAGATCAACAAAAAGGGCGCATGACGAACTGGGTTGCAATTTGAACTGTAGAAAGTTGATAAATGCATGCAAAATCGGGAGAAAAATTGCGCTACTTTTAAAATTATTGGTTGCCCGATTCGGGCCACCAAAACTTAACATTTTATCAATAATGGTTGCCCGAGGTGAATTTCTGGTGGCCCCGGGCCACCGGGCCACCGCTAATGTCGAGCCTTGCACTTTGTGTAATCATGCAAAACCAAACATTTAGTTTTCTAGATGTATGTCATAAAATTGAAAAAAAAAACATTGTGATAAGCTGCCCTAATTAATTGTATTCAATTTTCTTGATTCATTTATAAGTGCCATCAAATACTTTTTTTGTAACAGGATATATTAGTACTCAGTGAATTCTCTTGACTCAATAATTAAACATATATGTTCAACAGAGTAAATGAGAAATTATCTCTACATATTGCTTTAAAAAAAAACTCTTACAAACTATTCAAATAATGTACTTATGTCTATTTTTTATTGCATTGTTTTGTAAGTGGGTAACAAAATATTACAAAGTTTTATTTTTCAAGTGGGGATAAGAATGAAGTCTAAAAAGGAATTGCAAAATGATCCATAAGATGATCTTTTCATAGAAGGTACTAATACTTCACTCAATAATGTATTACATTCTATTACAAGTGGATGCAAATTGCAAATTTCAATTTTTCAAGTGGGCATTGGAGTCTTCATAAATAAGGTGTAGGCTATGTATGTTCACTATGTTGGTGTGAAATTCTAGAGCAAGAGTTGTGAATATAGAAACAATTAAGAAGATTGGTGTGGCTAGGTCCGTCTGGCCCAACACTTGGAGCATAATTAGGCAGATGAGACTCTGCATCTGGGGACAATGGAGTATCATAACAGCTAGATGTTTAATGAGAAAAATCCACCGTCTGCTGAAAGTGACACCTCATGAGAGGCACATGAAGTGTTTGCCATTTTGAGATTCTCCGGGAAGTTGGAGGATACATGCCTGCCATCAAGAAAGAGCACATTATGCATGGCATACATGTATCAAGGATGGGGGGGGGGGGGGAGTCATTTGAGAGTGATAAAGATGACTATATAAAATGTCCAGAGAGCGTGGCGGGGGGGGGGGGGTTGATGAAGTATAACAGAAGGGGTGCAAAAGAAAATGTAAGAAATTTTCAGGGGGCAGAACAGCAGGTTGAAGTCTCAGAAAAAGGGTGCAAAAGATGGCTACAGTCTCAGGGTGTATGACTTTTTTCAAGCGGTAAGGGGGGGGGGGTCTAATTGCTAAAGATGACTGAATGAATTGTTCAGGGAACAGAGTTGGGGAGGGCGTGAAGCCCCCAAATTGGAGACATTCATGCACAATTTAAAGGGATTACTGTATTACAGTGGTCTAAACTTTTGTAATCATTTTGGAAAACCATTTAAATCGTGATAGAAAAGCCATGATAATTAAGATTGTTATTAATTGATCAGCATAAAAATTTTGCTATATTTTTGGTGTTAAGACAATTAAGAAAATATTCTATTGTCGTTGGATCACTTTGCTGGTTGATAGCTAAACAGAGAGATCTAAGATGAAAAAAAATGAAACAATGTGCCAAAATAAATTCACCTATTTGACATGAATAGTTATGACATTTTTATACGCTCGTGTTACGGGTCGTACTATGGTATCATACTCGGTATCCGTCTGTCTGTCCGTATGTTAACTTTTTCAGTTTCACTTAACCTGAGCTCATATAATTTGGTGTGTATGATACTTGCATGGATACCAGGAAGCCTATTGGTATTGAGGTCAAAAGGTAAAAGGTCAAGGTCACACTGACATGTTTTCATCTTACCCTTCAGCAGTCCTTGTAAACATGATAACTTCAGTTTAACTTAATCTAGGCTAATATAAATCCGTGTGTATGATACTAGCATGGATCCCAGGCCAGGAAGCCTATTTATTTTGAGGTCAAAAGGTCAAAGTTCAAGGTCACAGTGACATGTTTTCATCTTACCCTTCTTGAGTCGTTGTAAATGCGATAACTTCAGTTTAACCTAACCTAGGCTCATGTAATGTGGTGTGTATGATACTAGCATGGATCCCAGGAAGCCTATCGATTTTGAGGTCAAAAGGTCAAAGGTCAACTCAAGGTCACATTTACATGTTTTCATCTTACCCTTCTTGAGTCGTTGTTACTGTGATAACTTAAGTTTTACTCAACCTAGGCTCATAAAATTTGGTGTGTATGATACTAGCATGGATCTCAGAAAGCCTATTGATATTGAGGTCAAAAGGTCAAAGGTCAAGATCACAGTGACATGTTTTCATCTTACCCTTCTGAAGTCCTTGTTAATGTGATAACTTTAGTTTTACTAAACCTAGGCTCATTATATTTGGTGTGTATGATACTAGCATAGATTCCAGGAATTCTAGTATTGACTTTGAGGTCAGAAGGTCAAAGGTGAAGTCACCACCTTCCACTTTTCTTGCTTGACCAATAACTCCATTTTCCCGCTACAGGCGGGCATATTATGTGCTCGCCTTATCAACACTCTTGTTATTTATGTTTTTAGATTTGTATCTTTGGATTGTCAATCGTCTAGTATTTTTATAATGATAAAAACTCTTTCTTTGGTTTATAATGCATATATATGCGGTAATGCATCTTTTCAGGAACTATAATGATATGAAATTTGCAAAATGGCAATTCTTTATCAAAACTAACTACTAAACTAACTAACTCTTGGTGAAAACTAATGCTGCTGGAAGAATATGATTAATTAGGTATTAGAATAGGTAATTTCTGTATAAAGATTTTCGTGAATATTAAATGAAGATATTTTTTTCTGTAAATGAGAAATATGTTCACTAAAGATGACAGCAATGGTCTGTATCAGTAATAAAGTAGAATTGATACTGAATTTGATGTACAATATTGTGATTTAGTTTATTGTTTACACTATGATATTGACATTACTGGTATATGTGGCTAACCTCGATTATCATCTTCCTATTATATTAGTTCCCATTAATATAGCAAATGTTTTCATTCTATATTGTGATGTACAATTTAATGTAATTGTACCTGACAGTGAGGTTTAATAATAAATTAAATTAAATTCAATCTGATGTATTTTTAATGTTTCTCATATATTCAAAACAGATTCTTTGGTAGGTTTGAGTCTACAGTTTTAAAGTTATCTTTATTTCAGATTAAGAAAACACATTCAAGGTTTCACCAAAAGGAGAGGAAGCATACATGTAGGCTTGCAAATGGGTGGCTGTGCTGAATTTCATATTGATCCTGGTTTCCAGTTGAGAAATGAAACAACTAGCTCTGATCAAGTTTTAATCACTATCAAGCAAGCTATTAATTTCTGCAATAATGGATATAAATTATAAGCTGTAAATTGTATTGATTACAGACATTGGTTGACATTACACAGATCATTTAAAAAATCATGAACTTTGATGTGCGTTGTATTGTTTGTGCAGTTCGTATTGAAGAAAAAATGCCCAGGAAAAAAAAATCAAATACCGGTATATGCACACATTTTCAAGATATCTGTATTTATAAAAAAACCCTGAAAACTCATGCACTAGGGACAATGATTGACCCCGTTCTCATTACCGCCCTAAAACTAGTTTACTGGAAACTACATGTAGTTTAACGTGTAATGAGAACGGTTAAAGCGGCCTTGGAAGCGATCTTCCAAACCAGTTTGGAAAACCACCTCGCGATGTAGTTTTTAAGATCGCTATGCCTCTTAAAACTGGTTTTGGTGTAAGTGAGGACACAACCGTTCTTCGGGAAGCGACCTTCGCACATTTTTAGAGCGCTACTCCACAAACTGTGTAGAACGTCTACGCTGCGGTTTTGAATTTCGCGTGAAACATGTCACCCGACTGAGAGCATTCCCATGGCAAGGCCACTTCATGTAAAGTGGTTTGTAAAAACCACCTTCGGCTTAATATCAAATGGGAACACTACCAAAGCGATCTTCCAAACTGGTTTCCTGAACCGAGTAAACATGATCATGGAATAAGATTAGGATGGTCCCTTTTAAAGTTTTTATGTTCTGAAACACTGAATGTTTTTCAAGGTGTAATTTTTTAGGGTTTCATTTTTTGCACAAAAAAGTAGGCACTGGTAACAGCTCTTATTTGTGAAAGCCAAATCAGCTGATTTAACCTTGCAGAAAACTTTCCCAAGTAGCCCAAAATGAATCTGACATCAAGGTTTTGTTCGCACTTTCATAAGTGCTGTAAAGAAAAGCATACATGTACAGCGCTTGATGACACACATGTTAAGGTAATCAGTGGTTAACATTAAAGACCAATTAAAGTAGAGGGTGATGATGGTTATGGAACTATAGGCAACTACATTGCTGTTTTCTCAACAAACAGTACATGTCGGAAGAAAATTAAAATGCATGGAGATGCGGTCCATGATTAAAAATGTCGCCTGGAAAACTCTCCATGTACCCAGTAGGTCCATGGTCAGATCGAGACTGGAAATCAGTCAGTTTGGGAATGATGGTTACATCATAGAGCTATTACAGATCTGCAAGTGAATGTTTTATATGAACTGGAATAAGTATTTGATAATTCTCGGTCAGTTTCAGAAACCAGCATACATGTATGATCAGTAATTTCAGGGTTATTGCTTGCCTCCGATGTAATATGGAAGTACAACTTTCTAAAGTTGGCAACATGGTTTGTAGGCTTTGCTATACCAACTTCACTCCAAGAAAAGGTGGATTTGAATAAAAGGATAGAAATCAAACAAGCATAATACTGAGAGTTGAATAGAAATTGGATGTAAAGTAAGAAAGTTATAAAACATTAAAAATTTTGCTTATAGTCACAAAACAGTTCATGTGCGCAACTTAATGATTTTTTAGCAAATGATTTGATGATGTCACTCACTATTTCTTTTGTAGGCCTATTTTATGATATTAAATATAGAATTTAACATTTTAATTTTTGCAGCTTTGACAGAAAGGGAACATCTTTATGAATCACTGGGTTGCAAGAAATGTCAATCCCACATTTTCATTCCCCTCCCTTTAATGAAACCTTGTTTCACAAATAATATGAATTGGAAAAATTAAGATATTTCATACTAAAATGCAAAAGAAACGTTATTGTATTGGGTGATGTCATTCATTTCGTCCTTTGCATACTGCCCAGGATGTGCATTATAAACTGTTTTGTGAAATTAAGCAAAACTGTGAGTTGGAGAAATAACCAGTTGTCTCACGATGAATCAAACGCGATGTTTCGTCTGCAAGCTGCTAGACTACGTCATGAGCAAAGACATTGCTGTGCACGGGTTATATAGCGTCGGCCTAGCCAACGTGCACATGATATAATTTGCTGCATTTATACTGTATTGACAAATACACAAGAGCCATCCAAAGATGGTGGTGACGCGTCTTATACCACACTAGGAATGAAAGTGACATTTTTAGTCACACTTCATTCTCTGTGAAACACCTTTTCTCTCTTTGTTACATTTTTAATTGAACCAAATATCTATTATCTGTATAACTTACAGGGCTCTTTTCAAAATAAAGAGAGTTCACAGCTCTTTGGCATAATCTGGATCAGCGTAGGGAATACATGAGGGTGACGGGCGATTTCGCCCTCATGACAGCCCAAATAGCCCCTAAAATTCCCCCAAAATGCATACTTTGGGAGGACCATTCTTTCTAGAGTCGCCCCAAGATCTGTCACAAAAAATATTCAAGATTATTAAAAATAAATATTTAAACTATGGCAGAATAATGATATTTGCTGTTGTACTGCATAATTACTTGTCACCCCTAGAGAGTAGCCCTTAAATAGTAAAAATGAAAGAAATGGCCCCCAAAATTCTGCAATCGCCCCAAATGTGGAAAAAAAAGATAGACCCTAAAAATAAAAAATTATTTCCTACCCTGACCTGGATTTGTTTTTGAACTTGGGGAAAAATATTGCAAGTTCCATCAGATTCATGCGCAGTAAAAATTTATATTTCTGATTCATTATAACTTTCCTTAATGGCAAATATTGTACATATTTGTATGGCAAATATGCAATATGGTACTTTAACTTTTTAGTCCTTATATAAATACCTAATCTGGTTTCGTTGTCTGCCACATTCTACTACATGTGTACATAATGCAGGTCATTATGACTATTAAAACTTGACATAAACATGCAGCCAGAAACTAAATCTGTTTCTATTCTTTGTGTCCTTATCGTCAAGAGATAAAAGATGTGATGGATTTGCAATAAAAAAACCGCCCTATATCAACCTTAGTTTTGTTTGATTAGTAAACTTAGTAGGTTCACTATGTAAGTACCTGTACTGCAATGCATGTTTACATAAAGTTGTGTTTGTAAGGTCTTTATAGCATACAAGCAATCAGCAAATCATCGTTCTTCTTCCTCGTATTGGACTTTATAAACAAGTCCTTTTCTGCAGATTCTTGGACCGACCGATATAGAAATCATAAATTTTAAGAGTTTGAAGATTGCATTAAGAGGGGAAATAGTCTGATAATTATCATTTTCTTCCATTGTTTGGAAATTACTTCCTTGGATAAATTATTCTCTGGGTAGGAATTAAAATGTGATTCATATGGAATTGAGTTTTGTCTGTAAAATGCAACGGTTGACTTGGAAGTTTGTGTCGTCTGATGGAGTACTGTGTTGCAAATGGATCATAAAAGTGTTATGCCAATGAAGTAGGTGGAGAATGGAATCTGTCGGACTTCTTGCATCGTGTGAATGTGGCTTGTCCATAGACACTGAAAGGTAGTGTGTGAACAAAATGAATGAGAAGAATGAACTGAATGGATTTTGGATCTGCTTTTATCATTTTTCTTCAATTGGTCATTCTTATTTAAATCTACTCTCCAATTTGAAACTAAAATTTGCTGGTCAATAAGCTAGTAAGGCTCCATCATACATTTTTACATTGTGATGCAATTTGCAAGCAGTTCCTTTAAAAGAATAGATATAGAAATATTTTTCTTTGATAAAGAAGAGGCTATGAAATGATATGTGTGGTGATATGATATATCCCCACACTATTATGAAATCACTAAAAATTTTGTGATAAAATTGTATTTTTTAAATTTTGTATCACACAACATATGGAGGAGCTGCTCATCTGGGACATAGAAATAGAAATTTTTAAATTCATAACTTTGTTATTCTTTGACAAATTTTAATCAAATCTTCATCAATATATTTTTTTTAATTTGCTTTTATTACATCTAACTTATTGTCACAGTGAACTTACCTTGTAATGTTCCTGAACAGGGCAAACACAATAACAGGAATGGTCAACATGTATATTGCCTGCTTTTCTTAATTTGATTCTACTACATATTAAATTATAACTAAATATTTTTACTCATTTGTTTCTATTCAGGATTACTATATTAAAGCATGGTTATATTTTTACCTTTTCATTATGCAGTTGCAGCCAGTGCAAGCAGCGTCTTTCTTCTTGGTACTTTGAGAGAGATAAAAAGCTCTACTGTCAGAAGGACTATTGGGCCCAGTTTGGAGAGTCCTGCCAAGGATGTGCACAACTCATTGCTGGACCTGTAATGGTGAGCAATTAGTCCCGTAACACAAAGGTTAGCGATTGATCGTACGCTTGATTTTCACGATTGATTGTACATTGTAGTCAATGCAATCAATCGTAGAAAAATGTTCTACGATCATTGCTAAGCTTTGTGTTACGGGCCCATACAAGTCACTGAAATCCAATTCATATTAGTGTTGTAAAATTGTTGATTGAACAAAAAAGCTTCATGGGCACTTTGAATGATTAATTCAATTTTGGAGATACTTTTAAGATTGGACACATTTCTTTGCTAGGCCAGCTACATTGTATATAGGTCCTTTTAATACCAGCCGTTGTACTTCTGCTTTCACTTGTATTAGGTAAGATGCTCGGAGATGAATGCAAATTGTTATTTGGAGTATGTGCAAAAATGGAAGTTCAATTGCACTTTGTAGCGAGGTACAAGTTTGCTGCTCTGTGTTCTATTTCAGATTGATTTTGAACATGAATGCCAGTTGTGATAGTGTTCTGAGACTGATTTCAAACTATAAAATTACAACCAAGTGATGGCTTGAGATAATTATAGTTTCACTTTCTCTGACTGTGACTACAGATTACCAGAAAAATTAGGGTTGAGTCAAGTCTGTAACATTTGCTGTTGGTGTCTAATGTCGCTTTGTTGATCGCAACCAATATTTCAAGAAGTGGATGTCTACACAAGGAAGAAATCGTGGATCTTCTTGCGATCTCAAGCTGGTTATGAAGATCTCATATATGTTATATAAAGAAGCTTTCAGAACTTCAACCATTCTATGATTTGGTATGTTTATAGGTCAAATATTATAGGAGCCTTCAAAGTACGTCAAAATACCCTTTCTTGCTACTTGGAGGTTTTTCCACATGGTAAACAGTAACATTTCAACTTGCCGTAAGTTCAAAGGTTCTCGCAGCAAGCCATTTTTCTGCTGAAGTGATTTTTCTGAAGCCTGGTATCAGTTTCAAAGTGATTCAATAATTGGTGAATTACAGTATGAATGGTTTCTGTTTAATACTAATAAGATACTATGTCCATCATGTAGTCGATCAAAGAAAGATGAGATCCTTACAAACATTCAGTTAATATTTGGCAATGTTTATTTTCGCACACTTCTAATTGATATCCCCTCAATTTCTGATTCACAATTTTGCTTGTGCATGTTTCCACATTTTTTGTTGTTGCTGTATTTTTGCATTTGAAAATACATGTAGTATAAAATTACAAAGTTGAGGTTGCTCGTGAAATGCATTACAACAGCAAACAGTTGCCAAGGTGATTTTCTGGTGCAGGCGTTTTAAACACTTATATTCTTGCATTCTATTTTAATAGCAGATGCAGATTTGTTGTTGGTTTCGACCATGGGGTCAAAGGAAAGCAGATTGATTCCAAACACCTACCTCCCTGTCTAGATTGTACAGAGCCCTATAAAGTTTTTATTACAAGTTGTTATTAATGTTAATAATGGTATTGTGATTTGGGTTTTACTCTCATCCTGTGTAGTTATGGTTATTCTCTGACATTCTTCACCGCTAATTAATTAATTAACATAGAAATAAATGAACAAAACCAAAAGGAATCAATGACGTTTGTATTATTTGTACATAACGTTATATTGTTGCTAATACTATTAGCAATAGGATTTTTGCTCTCTTGCAATTTATGAGTTCTGATAGATACTCAGGCATGGCGAAGTTATTTTTCTTTGAGGCCGAGGTTTTTTTATCCCATTTTTGTATCATGTTTCATTTTAGTTTCAAGTACATGTGCTGTGCTATTAGTCTGTTGAGAGTAATGTGAGACGTCATTCACCCTAATGGCCTTGAACATTTTGTAAGCCTTTTTGTGATCTTGTCTGGATGCATACCCATTCACATTTAAAGTCAAAATTGCAAAACATGCATTTTGTGTGAAGTTCCCAGAACAGTGTGATACAAATGCTTGAAGTTGTCAAATGTTTCCAAATATTCATACAGAGTCCATGAATAAAAAGTATGGTCTTTATAAAAGAACTGCCCTATTGACGGTTCTAGGACAACTTCCAAGGTAACTTAATAGAATTGTTTTCAAAGGAGTTGCCTTTTTGGTATTAATGAGCTCTATGGAGGCAAATACTTGGGTACGGGGGGGGGGGGGGGTCCACTAATTATTTTTGTTATGCATTCTACAAGAAAACGTTTTTTTGGTATATTGTAGAATGGTCATCATCTTAAGCCTCCTGACGCCATGGAGAAGGAGACAGGCCCAATACTCTGGCGAAGTAGAGAAGATGAAATATCATTGACTGAAACAATTTGACTCACATTTATGATTTCATTTTGATATGCAACCATCAGTATGGCATGCATGGTTATGTTCTTAAGCAAGTATTATTAATATTGGGATTAATGGGATAATGACTCAAGTAGACTGCTCACTGATCAATCAAGCTTGGCGACAATCTATAAGCTGATATCTGATCTTGTATCTCTGCTCTCAAGTTTTTGGCCAACCTCTTTGCTCTTTTCTCTTTTATAATATTTCTTAATCTACTTTGAATTTAATCATTTTTGTTGGAATTGATGACAATTTTTTAGAACTGATTTTGCTGTTTTTATCACTTTGTAATGTTTTTTTTTTACTTGTTACTGAAGAGAACAGAACTTATATTCTTTTACCCTGAAGGATACAGAATTCCCTTTTCAGCAGTCAGGAATAAATACTTACCCACCTATTCGCCAGTTTGTAAAAGCGAAGGACACATGCGAACAGTAAGCCTGTAACATGCTGTTAACTTTTTCAGATACCATAGGCTATGCAGGCAGCAGAGAGAACAAACGTTAGACAAATGGCACCAAGGCGACATTTAAAAGGGCATGAAATGAATTATTTAAAACACTAGTTGTTAGAAAGATCATGACCAAAATAATGAAGGAAACAATATAAAGTGGACTCAACTTTTAATCTGAAGGGAGAGGGCATTGCAGTCAGTAGGTTGAAAATTGTGGAAAGGGTGGAAGAGAGATCTATGGCATTTTCTACCCTTTAAAAATGCTGTTTTTCTTGGCCCTTTCAAGGGGTGATATTATCAGCTTCAACCCTCTCAAACTAATTTTTAGCATGTAAAGCTTTGTCTAGACAGGATATCTGTGAATGATTTATTGAATGTGTTAGGATCTCATGATGATGTTCGAATCTTGGCCAAGGCAAGAAAAAGAACTTGTTTCTTTGGTAAAAAAAGGTAATCTTATGAGTGAAGGCCTAGATAGTTCACCATAAATGCCATGGATTAAAAAGAAGTCCAAGGCCCCGTATTCACAAGGGTTAGTGATTCATCACTAATTTGAAAGAGCGATTCTGATTGGTTCCTAGTCGGTCTACTGAGTAAAATGTGCATGCAATGGTGATCTTGATTGGCCATTTCATTTAACGGTTAATCGCTAACCTTTGTGTTTGATACGGGGCCCTGATTGGCTCTGGTTTGTAACCTGCTGTTGTGGCTTTTGCATCCGTTGATTCTCTATAAAAACTTTCATTTTAAATTATATCTAGCATCCTCTCTCTCTCTCTCTCTTTAATATTTATGGCCTTTTGACCACTTTCAGTCCTTTCTTTGCATGAGAGGTGGTTTGATATCAAAATAGATAAAATATGCAGATAATTAATCTTGTGTGGGCAACTGGGCACCCAATCCAGATGATAAATTGTCCATTAAAACAACATTTTTATTTCATATCCTCCTGATCAAAACTGTTTATAGGAGGCATACATTTTGTAATAAAATAACTTTAAATTGTCCATAAAGGAAATTCCTTTTTTCACTGGTTTACACACATGTAGATACAATACACAGAACAAAACAAAAAATGGTGATAACATATCAACAAATGAAATTATTTTAACTCAGGTATACATGATTCATGCAAAATTTAGTGATTTACAATACAAAAGGATTCGAATAACAGGTCAAAGTTAAAGTATGATTTAAGAATTATTCATATTTTAAACTACTTTATATATCTGTTTTTTTTTATCGACCTTTGTATACTACATCTATTGGATATGTGACATGCACTGAACAGAGGACCAAAATTTCAAAATAATCTGGATTAAATTCAAATGTAAACACAAAATTGATTTCAGTGTAACTCTCAAGAGGTCCCAGGCATCATGCTGGTGGAAGTTTATTCCCCCTCCTAAAAATAGGTAGCCCCATCCTCTCTTCAGTCAGGAAGCAAGATGTGATTATTTATTCCGTTGAGGGATGTGAAGGGGTGCAGGGTCCTGTTTTGTAGGCTTGCTACACCAGGAGTTTTGTCAATAGTTTGGCTGAATTAATTTCTTTATAGTCTTTGATGAAGCATCTTTCACTGTACATGTACAGTAGTTTTACAAGTAGATTCAAGAAAATATGTAGTCCGCATTTTTTCATGATATAGAAAGCAGAAAATTTTCACAGAATTCATGGAATTGCATGAAAAAGGCAGTTTTTTTAGTCACCCCAAATTTAAAAATATTGTTAAAAATCATGAAAATCAAATCAAAATTCCACTTAAAAACATGCATTTAGCATCATATATCCATGTATGTTTACCAAGCCTTTTGTCTGCTGGACACTTAGGCCGATAGATGTTTTTCTCAAATTTTGACTATTTACGATTGATTTTTGAATAATCCACCAAAGAACACAATATGTTTTTAATAGAACACCAAATAACATGGCATATGCATTTTATAACACCCAGGACTTGGGTCTCTAAAATGGTGAAATGCACAATTGATTTAACTGTACCAACAAAGTGTTTTCCAAATCAGATAAAAAAAAGAAGGGCAACCAAGAAAATATACAAAATCAATAAATTACATAACCGTTTGAGAATATCCCAATTTAGCAATGTTAATAGAACAGTTTAAGGGGTTCTTTATTGTGTTTTATGGTTTTTTTTTGTGTGTGTTTGCAACATGGTACTCAAAATGTTTTGAAATCACTTTCTGTATAACATTTGTCCTCCTAAACTTGTACTACTAAGTATCTCTATTGGGGTTGATAACAAAAAGAAAAAGAATCTTGGTTTGAGTCAGGAAGCTTCAATCTCCTTGATAGAACTCAAATTGAAGCTCTGCTCTATTGATAACCTGACTTGAGGTGATAATCATAAATGATAATTAACTCTGTATTATACAGTATCCTGGGGGTTGGTTGGCCTCTACATGTATATATCACAATTTATTATTTCATTATTTACTGTAATGTATTAACAACTGGTGACGAAGCCTAATCAACCTTGGACTGTAAAAATCCAGGCATTTTGAAAATTGTTCACGAATATGATTACTAGCTTTACACACTGATCTAAAAATACTCCCCCTTCGTACGAGGATAGCCCCTTGCACACGTAAACACAAGACTATCAGTCTTATCATCATTCTTCAGGATAGTCCGTCAGTGTGAGTAACTGCAGTATGGGGGCTCTCTCCCAACCCTGACTCGAATCATAGGATAAAACATTGGATTATTCACCATACAGGAAATACATACGTTGCATACAATTTTGCAGTAAGGCTTGTTGCCTAAAGTTTGCCTCTCTTGCTATGTGTTGGGATAGCGGCCATGTTTTTTATGTCGTGCTGCTATTTTTTCTGGAAGCAGGTAAGGTGTTTGAGAAATATTTTCTTTACTAAAATATTTTTTTTTTTGGAATGTGCTTTTCTGCTCACCTGTAATTCTGAAAGGAGCTAGAGTACTAGTACTTGCTCACAAGCTTAACACTCACAGTAAGCCTGAGTGGAATCAATGTTTGTTCGATTGATGGCATCGAGTGCCGGTGCAGATTTTAAAAAGCTGGTGTATTGATAAACATTGAGTGACAATGTGGAGAAAAGAAATACAACCATTCGTTAAAAATGCAGTGATGTCTAGCAACCACTTAATTGGAATTATATTCCCGAAATTTGTAGAAACCTCTTGTGTTTTCCCAAGATAATTTATACCTGACATATCTATCTGAATTCATGAATGGAAATCATCGCCATGGATCACACTTGTGCACTATGTTTCTTTTGTATCAGACAATAATGGCAAAAAAGGAAAATGACAAGACTAACACTTCCATGTAAACATAACACAGCATATTATATTCATGATATTTGCTGTGATGACTATTGCTCCTATTAAAAAATCAGCATTTAAACCAAACTAAAACTTTAACCCTAAACCTTATATACCGGTATACTAACAGTTTCATCACATTATTCTTGACCAAATACCCCATGACAACCCAAACCCTGACCATTATATCTGAATAAATGGAATAAAAGGCACTGAGCAGAATGCTGAGATGTTATCAAACTCTGATAACATTGAAGTTAATGAAATTTAAAATTTGGCAATATTTTGTGAAACAGGCCTACAATACATGTATGAACGTTGTCATGAGTTGGTATTCAATAGGTGGCTGATGATTTCATGTCCCCACTTTGCTTTTTCTACTGTTTTTACTTGAAATCAGAATTTTGTCATGTTTTGATAAATGTGTATATATGATAATTCACTTATTACAGAATAAGTTTAATACGGCAATGTATATCTTACACAGTTAATCAATTGTCAGTCCATTTTTTTCATTCCTGGTGGACAAAATTTGAATGAATATAATTTCATCTAATAAAACACAAAAGAATAAATGGGGATATGACACCATCAGCTTGCTCATGTATATTTGTAGAACTGTTTCACTGAAATAATGTTTAACTTTAACTTTGTTATTGTCTGATTTTGATGAAACTATTTCACTTAAATAATGCTTAACTTTAACTATGTTATTGTCTGATTTTGATGATTTTTCAGTGTTTTGTTTGGCTGATTTTACTTTATAATCTATTCAATTCATATTATTTACAGCCTGGAGTAACCCTTAAAATTATCATGTATGCCGTTGAGATTTGCTTTGCCTTTTTTTGGCCTTTATATTTTTCGCATAAATGTGATGTAATATGGAAAAGGTACCCTTGCAAAAAAAAAGTGACCATGCCCTTCAAATATTGATATTCAAACCGTGATTTGTTTGTTAAAATGATGAAGAAGGTATCCCTTTTCTATTTGATGTACATTACAAAGCACATTTTGGAAGGAATTCACTACAAGCAAATGTGAGTGATTCACTATTAGTCTGCAAAACACATAGTACAGCTGCATACTAGTATGCAACATTTGTATTGTCTGAGTCTGAGAGGTTAAAACTGGACTCCTCCCCTTTGATGCCATTCACTGATCAGATGCAATCACTCAGGTTTTGGAACTGATTCAATTTCCGGCCAGAGATATACATGTACCCTTTATGCACCAGCAAGCTTACAATATTTTCCTTTTTTTATCATATTCTTAAAGTTTCTTTAAAAAATATTCTGTTTTCTGATGAAACAAAAATGAATTAGACAAATTTAAATATTGAGAAATTAGACCTTTGCAGTACTGACTTCAGTATGGATAAATATGGCACAGAGGTTACAAAGGGATCCTAACCATGTCATGGGAAACCCTAATGAGTAGACAGCTCATAGATCATTGACCGTTTATGCTTTCCGTTCTCATTACTTCCCACTCTCTTAATCTCTCGCTTTCTATTAATCATCATCAACCTTGTGAATGAAAGAATTAGTTTTTTGCTGCACAGTTACTAAAAGTGAAGGTTGTGAGAATTCAAATTTTCTGTGTTATCATTGAACTTGATTGGTGGTTATAGCGACCTACAGTAGATCCGTGTGGTACCTGCTTGTTTTCCTCTCATTCAATCTAAATTGTATAGGCCAAGGGCAGGAAGTAAATACTGTAAAGCAAAAGGTCTAAAGAACTGACTACAAAGTGTAAAATACAAGGTCATGAGATGTGATCTCCATACATTAGGCAGAGTGAAATACAGGGTCTATGGAACGGAACTGATCATAAAGTAAAAACAAAAAAGTACTTTGATAATGCTGCACTTTTGGAGTAGAGCTGAACAGCTTCTGAGTGAAACTTAGTATCTAGACTCTAGAGATTAGTAAAAAGGGTTCTAAAAAAATAAAAGGGATCCGGTCGTCAAAGATACCTTTACCAAAATAAATATGAATGCCCCCTTCCCTAGGGTACGAAGTACATGTAGTTATCTACATACATGTATTCCCACTTTACAGAAATTATGTCTAACCTGGGAGATATCTAATCCATAAAATTATAATTGTAATGTCAATATTTTATTACTTGGTGATGTCATTTATGATTTAATTGTTATCGTGTATGCAGGGCCATTGCTATGGAATTCCCTCACACAGAGATCCATGATAGCCAGTCTGTCATAACAGTTAAGATTAAACTAAAAACTTACCTATAATTCTTTTTATCGATGATTTGAGTACAGTATTTCTGTGTTCATTTTTTTGGCGCCATGTGTGCCTTGATGAGCATCTCCATGGCTCCTTATAAATTTCATTTTTTATTATTATTATTAGTGGTGGTGGTGTTGTTGTTGTTATGATTATTGTAATTATCATTAGAGATTAAAATCAAGAGATATGAATGCAGGAGTTTCATTGAGGTAGTCATAAACCTTCATCTGATTTATGTCTGACTTGATATATTTTCTGACAAGGAATGGATGCATTTTAATAAATGATAAAGGATTTCAAATGCAAATTACAGAGCCAGAGATAGACTGACTTTGGCCAGAACTAATTGCAAGTTTGCAACTGAGGATTTTTTTTTACTCAAAGTAAAGGTGAAAGTCCACCCCAACAGGTTATAACTTAATTTTCACAAAACAATAATAAGCACATTCTAGGTGCTATGCAAAGTAGGGAACTTGCAGAGTTGGGATATCGGTATTGAAGTCATTGAGATTCTTACTTAAACTGCGAAAACAAACTTTATATCAAAGTTCTACATTTGATTATCCAAAATTACATCTATTTTTTTTCAAAGTTTGATACCATTACTTATCACCATAAAATTTTTGCCCTCTCCTAGGTTGCTGGTGAACACAAGTTTCATCCTGATTGCTTTGTCTGCTCCAAATGTCAGGCCTATATCGGAGATGGGGACAACTACGCCTTGGTGGAAAGATCAAAATTATACTGGTAAATCTTTAAGGTCATTGCATTTCACATGCATGTCAATATAGAAAAGTACACCAGAACATTTTTTTTAAATATGAAACTGGCCGATGTCATGTCCAGTTGCATGTACATGTATTTCAATTTGTCATAATCTTTACAGATTGATTAAAAATGAATTAAAACTTTTATGAAACATAAACAGGTAAAAGAAAGAAATGGTGAGATTTCCTCTTACACCTTTCAATATTGTCCTCTGTCTAGACGGCCTGCAATATGTCTTCCGAGCAAATAGCATGTTTTGCCAGATCACTCTGCAACTATATATGTTTTTATGCGTGCTCCTTTATTATTTGCGTCACAACAGAATTCCATGTGCATTGTTCAGCTTTTATTGCTTTGACCTCGTAACGAGCAGCAACAATAAAGTTTTGATTTGCTGTTCTATTTTCTCTCAATGAATATGTTTATGATTGGAGTTCTCTGATCTGTATTACATCGCAGATTGTTATCCTTATAAGGGAATGTAGGTCTGTAATTATTAAATTGGGAAGTAATCGTTATTGTCTTGGATGGGCTAAAATGAAAATAATTATTTTGACCTTTTCATCTGAATTTTTTTTATTTATGGTTTGAAACAGTAAAAAAATACAATCCAGTGATCTATACATGTGACAGGATGGGATATTTAAAGCCAGTAGTACTGCTTTTTTGTTGTTTTTTAATGTATTTTACTGTTGAAATGTGTACCCTTGCAGTTTATTATACAAGTTCATACTTTAGGCTTGTTTAAGATGATTATATTTTTGCATGTTATTAACCTTGGCTGGAGCAAGGCTCCCCTTGAACTGGTGCTTGATCAGTCAAGGCATGTCTTTTAACAGGGTAGTCAGTATACATATTTTTGTTTGTTTCATGCTCAGTGGCCAGTGCTACAAAAAGTTGACTGTCCTGCAAAGGGAGAAGAGAAGCACTAGGAAGAAGAAAAAGCCAGCACACACCGTGCAGCTGATCAACATACCACCGACGCCAGAGGGACAGAAAAGATTCTCGCTGTCGCTAGAAGAAATTCAGGGCAAGGAATCAAGCTCGAGTGAAGATGGAACTGCTCCGGGCAAGAGTATCTGTATATCTGAGTGAGTAGGATTATAAGGTGGACAGGGTGATGAGGGGGCTTTCATATCTTCTCTGTCAACCGGTATTGTCTATTGGGGAATTTTACCCAGATCAGGAAAAGCAAAGTACCCATAAAACCCCAGAAAGAGAATGCTCACAAGTAATAGGAGTTACTTTTAAAAAATGCAAGAACTTTTGAAGGAAAGAGTCAGGACACATAGTGTTTTATAGTTTTAATTGGGAAATTGAGAGAACTTTAGATATATTTTTTTTACATACAATTGATCAAAGAAACATAAATACAAATAGATTACATATATACAAAACAATCAAGCTTACACTTTCAAAAAATACAATGAATAAATATCATAGATAAATAAAAACCTTTTTAAAAGTTAAGTACATGAAATAAAGTACATAAATTAAAGTATATAAATAGTTGTCTACGTTTGCTTGATTCTAACTACAGGAACATTATCTTGTTCATGTCAATTTGAACACGTGAAATAAATATAAGTTTTCATAATTTACAGGTATTCTTGTGATTGAGTGGGTATGAAAGGACCTGGAGAGAGTAATAAAGAGGTTCTGCAAGGTCTTTCAGGAGATGTGTGAGAGTGAGAGAGACAGAAAAACAGAGAGAGAGAGAGAGAGAGAGAAAGATACAAACTAGACAGGGGGTGGGTGAGTGCTCAGTGCTCTGCATTAAACATCAATAATGCAATTTCCTCAAGGTGTCAATATCTTAAGTACCGGACAATTAATAGACAGAAACCTATTCACACTTGATGCGCAGTTTAAAAGGGTCTTGTTTCATTAACTAATAGTTGCATATATCCCTAGCAAGAGACAAATAGCACATGATATTGTAATATTTTTCATCTTTTGTTGAAAGAAAGTAACAAACTCTCTAGATCATTATACACTATTTCCCCAGTGCCCCCATCAGCCTCCATACCCTTTTACACCATATGTACTTTGACTATGTGTAATTTTATCGTTTTTTGTGTTGTGTTTGTACAATAAGTCAAGGGGAACAACTTTAAACCTTCTCTGTGTTATAACAGACTTCTACATGTACAATTGATTCAAATCTGTTAAAAACATACCTTTTTAGAAGCATGATATATAGCCTTATTGCAAAATTAAAACAAACTTTATAAACGCATAAAGAGTATACGATCTTCTGCGTTTCTAGGAACTAAATATCGTTATTATTCTATTATACTGTGTGGGTTGTATTTCCTACACCTAATGAATAGCCTCCTGTATTGCTTCCTATAAGGTGTGCGTGTTGGTTCCTTTCGTCATTCCACCAATCTCATCAATAATGATTCCTAATTAAATTTCCTCTACCATGTCTTGGTTAATGCCCCGGGATCTATCGCAGGTCTCGCTACGGTAATTATATTTTACAGTCAAATCTACCCCAGTGGTAGTTTAGGTGAGTTTTTATGTTACCGTAGTGTAGTAGGTTTCACGGTACACCATGTATTCTTTCTTGGGCATATGTTGGTCCTGAAAAGGACCACCCAATCTCGACGTTTCGACAAGTGTGTTTTATGTTACCCTTCTTTATTAGTTATAAAGCAATTGACATACTACACATGTGTTTATGTACAATATCTTGCAACAAGGTTCAATTTTTGTTTTGCTGTGTTTGCATTTGATTTCTTCCTAAATTACTTACATCAATAGTAATCATTTACAATTGTGTGTGGGAGCATGTGAGTACAACTAATAACACTGGCAACCTAAGACTTACACATGAAATTCACATTTATAATGAGGACACACAGCAAATCAAGGACCTTGGTTCATAAGCAGTACGGAATCATATCATGCTTAAATAGAGTACCGGTGAAAAGCCTTTGATTCACAACGAAAAGATGTCCTCAGTTGTATAGTAATTTCATGTACTCCCCAGTTGCCCAGATTCCTACTAACACAAAAGTTCTTGTGTATGTGTTAGAAATGTATGTATTTATGTATTTGATCCGTCATGAGACAACCAATTATTTCTTCTACTTCATCCATCGCCATGATGAACCTCTTTCATATCATCAGTGTCCTTCATTTTGCCATTGTGTGTGTGTGTGTGTGTGTTTGTGCATTTGTACTACATCTAACAACTGAAAGTGGGGGAAAGTAGTGGGAGAAGGGGATGGTGGCTGCATAATATCCCTGATGACATTGAAATTTGAAACTGAAACTTCATTGAAAGAATAATATCGTGTATGAGGTGTAATTATCTTTCATTAGATTTTGACCAAAAATTGGCCCGAAATCACTCACATAAGTGGTTTTGAAAATGGTGTGAAACAATGGTTCATGCACATTTTATTCACTTTTGCTTGATATTCAATGTGTCTATTGAGAAAGATTCCAATGATAAATGTGCGCTTTTGTCACAGACCACTAATTTCATGCTTGTTGATAAAGTTGATGCATTAATTAGCCATCTTTTCATGTAAATCAAATAACACAGACAGTGGGCTCATTATCAAATTTCATAATTTCATTCCAAACGGCCTATACAGGCAGAACTGCTAATTACATAAAATAACAGCTGCTGTTTATCGTTTAAGAGTTTGACGTATTCTATCAGAAAAGGAAAAAGATCAACCATCAACGCCACCTATTAAGACTTAACCATTTCCCCTTGCAAAAAAGTATCTTGCTAATTTGAAAAAAAGGAAACCTTTGTATGTATAGATGGTTTTGTAATTAATAGGACAGAAAAAACATTGTCTCATCTATAAAAGTTTGTGTTACTTGATTACTGGTATTGGGCATCCTGACTAATTATTTCTAACCCCAATTACTTGTTGTGTCAAAACCCTTATGTAGCCAGTTTCTTTTCTGTTTTACAGAACTTTTGAAAAGAATTGTTCTTTGGTCAAAATTGATTATGTAAAATCTGAAGGCAAGATCGACTTATATGGAATAAAGGAAAACAGAGGTTTAAGTTAAGGCTCAAGCATGAAACATGGATACAAGTTTGGATGGATGGATGGATGGATAGATGTAGTTTGTAAGAAATAATAATCTTTAATATTTTATGTACAATGTATAATTTTTTGTGTAGAGTTTCATAGCTTCATACTTTTAAAGGACAAGTCCACCCCAACAAAAAGTTGATTTGAATAAAAAGAGAAAAATCCAACAAGCATAACACTGAAAATTTCATCAAAATCGGATGTAAAATAAGAAAGTTATGACATTTTAAAATTTCGCTTAATTTCACAAAACAGTTAAATGCACATCCTGGTTGGTATGCAAATGAGGAGACTGATGACGTCATCCACTCACTATTTCTTTTGTATTTTATTATATGAAATATTCTAATTTTCTCCTCATTGTCAAGTGAAACAACGATTAATTCCTCCCTGAACACGTGGAATTAGCATTGTTTAATATTATTATGGTTCAGTCAAGTATTGTCAAATTATAAAAAAATGAAATATTGTATAATTCAGACAATAAAATACAAAAGAAATAGTGAGTGATGGACATCATCGACTGACTCATTTGCATGTCACTGAGTTGTGCATATCACTGTTTTGTGAAAAATAAGGGAAACTTAAAAATGCCGTAACTTTCTTATTTTACATCCGATTTTGATGAAATTTTCAGGGTTATGCTAGTTTGATTTTTCTCTATTTATTCAAATCAAAATTTTTCTGGGGTGAACTTGTCCTTTAAAGCAGGGAATTACATCTTTAGTAAATTGAGTGTTTTAAATTTTGACCTAAGCAACCACTCTAAGCTTTATATTACAGACAAATTTGCCTAAGGATTTATTGTGAGTGACATTTGGTTTTTCTTACTCCTACATAGAAGGTATATGGAAGCCATTTCATTTGATGAATCAACTCAACTATCAAGCTTGTTTTCTTTTTGTTACTCTTTATACAGCTTAGAGACGACACCTGAAACACTTTCTCTTGAAGTTGGGGATAGGATTCTAGAAGTAAATGGTACACCTGTCACAGATCATAATATATCAGAGGTATTATCCCTTAAAATCCTAGTTGTACAATAACTACTACACTACTGCTACTACTACTACTTCTACTGCTACTATTACTATAATTACTACTACTACTACTACTACTACTACTACTACTACTGCTACTGCTACTGCTACTGCTACTGCTACTGCTACTGCTACTACTACTACTACTACTACTACTACTACTACTACTACTACTACTACTACTACTACTACTACTACTACTGCTACCACTACTACTACTACCACTACTACTACTTCTACTACTTTACTGCTACTACTGCTGCTGCTGCTGCTGCTGCTGCTACTACTACTGCTACTTCTACTACTACTTTCACTAATATTACTACTACTACTACCACTACTACTACTTCTACTACTTTACTGCTACTACTGCTGCTGCTGCTGCTGTTGCTGCTGCTGCTGCTGCTGCTGCTGCTGCTGCTGCTGCTGCTGCTGCTGCTACTACTACTACTACTACTACTACTACTACTACTACAACTACTACTACTACAACAACAACAACAACAACACTACTACTACTACTACCACCACCAAACTACCACTTAGCACCACTTCTGCATTTCCTTAACACTAAATACTGTAAATATTGAATCTTCCATGCAGATCCTTGTTAAAATTGTGATTTTTAATCAATGAAGATCCAATGTCATTTGTGGTTGATTGGAATAAAAAAGATTGAGAATGTAATTTAGTGCCCAAGGAAGGGTCATCGGTCATTTGTCAAGTTGTGCATAACTTCATAAGACACCCACCGTAATCATCTACATATATATCTAGTGTAATTCTTTTGTGTTTCTGTATAGATCGACAGGATACTGTGCCAAAGAACGTCCCAGCTCCGCCTCACGGTCGAACACGGTCCATCCTCGGATCCAATCCCCGATGTCTGCGAGATCTTTAGTCGATCCAGCAGCGAAGAGAGTAACTCACCATCCACCTCCAATGCACCCGAGTTTCCTTCCTTTAATAACAATGTTCATACTTCATTATCTGATGGTTCACCCGGTGAGAAAGGACGGTTAGGTATGTTCAGCTATGACAGGAGACATATAAAGCTAGACAGGCATGGCTCAGCACCTAAAGGGTGAGTATTTATTTATTTATTTATTTATTCATTCATTCATTGTTTTATTTATTGATTGATTGATTGAATGATTGATTGATTGATTGATTGATTGATTGATTGATTGATTGATTGATTGATTGATTGATTGATTGATTGATTGATTGATTAATTCATTCATTCATTCCTTCATTCATTCATTCATTCCTTCATTCATTCATTCATTCATTCACTCGTTCATTCATTTTCAGTTGTATTTAATCATGTTGCCTTATCGGTTTTACAAACTGCTGTCCTCAAGGGCCTTGGGATAAAAATCAATGTATAAAATATTTACACAAAAATACTTCAACTAAAGTATGAACAGGTAACACAACCTAGAGTTGATGTGATTGATACGAAAATATTAATAAAATAAGGTGCTTGACATATTACGGTATCTTAAATTTATTAATGCTTATCCCTTTACAAGAGAAAATAGATTGCAAAACTAGGAGGACATATGTCAATAAAATCAAGGTGAAATGATGAATTCATATTAAAGAAAATCAGAAAATGAAGTTTCCAGTGGAAGAAGTTGAAAAAAAATATACATGCTTTAATACTAAGAAAGAGAAAAGGGTTTTCCAATTATGGAGGAGCCGTGGTGTAGTGGTTCTGACTCTCGCCTTGTAAACAGAGGGTCATTTGTTTGAATCCCACCATGGTCTGGCGTCCTTTGGCAGGGCGTTAATCCACACTTTGCCACTCTGGACCCAGGTGCTAAATCATTGTAGCTTGTCCAGTACTGTGTGCGCCTCACCAGCATCAACTGACTGGAACACTCTCCAGGGAGTGGAGGATGTGTACACATTGTATGCGGGAATGACTGAATGAATCCGATGACGGGGGTAATAATATATCTGTAAAGTGCTTAGACACGTCGCTCCGATGTAAAGCGCTATATAAAAGCGGATTATTATTAAAAAGGAGTAGATTTAGACTGATATATATATATATTTTTTTTGTGACAAAATGTAAATATTTACAGACATACCAGCATGGGGCAACGGGGGGGGGGGGGGGGGGGGGGGGGGTGTCACTCAATCACAAAAGTGGTAGGTATGTGCCGCGGGCGAGACAAAAAACTGAGATTTTGGAACGGGCTTATTGTAAAAAGGAGGGTCTTCGGAACATCCAATTTGTGAAAATGGGAGCCCTTGGAATGTTTCATCTGCCAGTGAGTGTGTATGCATCCCTACGGAACAGGCATACGTGCATGCAGCTAGCCCGGTGGCATGGGTGCGCTCGTGCAGAGGCGATGGTCGGACAGCACTCTGCGGGCCACTTTTCATCAAAAATGCAGCTCATTGTAGCAGATCAATGCAGCCAGAATGGCGTAACGAAAAATATGCGATGCATTGGAATGGATGTCTTGTTTTTTTCTCGATAACAAGTATTAAAATGCTATGCATTGGAACAGCTTTCTTTGTTCGTTTTCTCAATTACAAAAAAATGCTATGCTTTGGAACAGAAATTTGAGTGTAAAAATGGGGGGTCCTCTCCGCGGCACATACCCGCCACGGGGGGGAGGGGGGAGGTGGGGGCAACACACCTGACTTGTTGATTGAATAGAATGTTGTTAATTTTCTTTTTGTGAAATCACCCCCCCAACCACATAGTAATGATATTATTCATTTTCATCATTATTATCATCATCATTATCATCATAGCATCATTGTCATAGTCATCATCAAAGCTACCGCTTTCACAGATTATTTTGAAACTATAAGTTTGTATGTTTATTCAACTGCAAGTTCCTCAATTGCATAAAGCTGGTTGTAAGTAGAATGTTTAGATTATGACTTTACAGACTTCTAGTGAGTTATTATTTAGGCTTACCCTAAACCTTCAATCACCATGAATCATACACACCACTTGGCAATGATATCGGTATACAAACCTCACACTAGATCAACAGGAACCTGGCTAGAATAAGCCACCGGAAAGGAAGTGAGTGGAATATATAGACTAATAGGAAGTAGCGGATGAGAGATTAGTTTCGAATGGAGTCCTGGTATAGATAGAAACGTGATTAACGGTCCGTAACTTCAGATGGATTTTGTTTGCTGCGTCAGTGCTTGGTCACTTCATCTTTGACTTGTACAGTAGGATTTAGTTTGTTGTTGTATATGTACATGAAGAGTAGGAAATAAGTAGTCATTGTTTATGCTTTTAAAAAAGTTTACCGGTGATGAGAAATGTTGACTCGAGTTTCAGGAAGAATAATGGATAAAAAAGTTTGCCATAGAATTATAGAGAAAAAAAATCCTATCTCCCTCTCTCTCCCTTCTCTCACTACTATACATGTATTTCTGAATCAGTACTTTGGGAAAAGTTCATCTTCCCTTTGGTCTATGAATAAATCACCAATACTACAATTTCTCATAGGAAAAAAAAACTTGATATAGAATTAGAATCAAATGTCAGAATTTCTGTAATGTATTGATTTTTTTATTTCTTTTTGTGGCTTTTGGCTATTTCATTTTATCATGCTCTTATAGTTGGTTGGTTTCACTCTCATTTGAGTCATATTTCCACACACCCATGCGATCAGCATGCTGGCTTTGAGAGTTAAACCTTCTACACAGATGTTTTTGACTTCCTTTAATATCAAATTGAGTTTGGAAATACCCTTTTTAATTCCCCAACACTGTATTTGATACTGATGTTGAAAATCCGAGGTTAGGCAGTTTGGAAATACCCCTAGTTTAGAAATACCCTATTTGATTCTCCTATTTAAGTTCCCTGCCCTATATTGAAATTGATGATTATAATTCCAGGGTTAGTTTGGTTTTTTATAGAGCTATAAATAGGATAAAACACATGGTCTGTTGTAAGCCAGTAAAAGGTCAAAGGTCATATGGGTTAAAATTTATCATTGAAAGATATTAGAATCACACAAAATGAAAACGATGCATTTGGAGTATTATTTGAAGAAGCATTATATTGAACAAACAAGTATTGGCGAGAAAATGTGCCCGTTTTTGTGGTTATAAAATTTGTGTGTATTGCATAAATTAGTAAACAAGTTTCTGGTGTTTTTATTTATTTGTGATTTGTGTCCCAATGTGATATTCTTTTTCCCTTGCAGTTTTCAGTTCACTATTTCATGTTTTTTTTAGCGATTACATGACAATATGAAATAAATTTTGATTTTAATTAAAATTATATTTTCCAATGAATATTTATTAACTCTTACCCAGTAATAAGGAAGCCTTAGCACTTAGCTCCGAATACAGAAACTCAGAGCCTAGTGCAAATCTTTGATCATTCTGTTCATGTGTTAGCACCAGTTGAATCCATCTTTCTCCTTTATTTGAGAATTGATACAAAATGGCATATCTTACCAGCCGCAAGTGATTGATGTGTGCCAACTATAAATGAGTGAGATTAAGAAAAGGAAATGGAATACTTGCGCAAACAGATAGTAGATTATTTGGAAAGCAACTATGAGGTTTTAAGGTTATTTTTGTTCTAACTATATAGCATTGTTAATTAAGGGGTTGTCACACCCAAATGTTTTAGCCAGCGTATTGCAACATACATATGTAGGCTATGGCAGGCCATTTCCTTAATCCAATTTCTTGATATAGGCCTATTAAAAAACACCTTTTGTTATTCATAAAAATATGATTCTATACTGTATTGAGAATCTATATATTTGATATTTTGTGTTGTTAACAAAATGTAAATCTATCAAGAATGGAATGCTTTCTAAATTCTATCAAGAAATGGAACAATAGGAGAATTTCTTGATATTGAAAATCAACCTGTGTTAACAACCAAAATGATTCTTCATATATTGAGAAGTTGGATATTTGATATTATTTGTTAACAAAATGCATCGAAAATGGAATGCTTGATTTTAAAAATGTTATATGACACGGAGATAGATCCTTGTCATTTGATTGGTTGTTTGATATCGATCATTCAGCCCATTTTACAATGACGTTATCAACCATGCAATTTTGGATCCATACGATTTTGTCCATTGCACGCACGCACCGAGACTGCAGGCACCATCAGTAAAACCACTCATGTTTGCAGGGCGCTTGTTGTATGTACTCGACAATCAACAGACCGAGCTCGCACTAAAAAGAATATATTTTTAGGTGTCATATGAACCAAATAATGAATGTTATTTTCATTTGTGCGCTGGACAGAAAGATGAAATGAATGATCTATTGGACTCATAAACATTCAAATTTGTATACTTGATGTCAAGAGATTGAATGAAAGCAGAAAACAGCTTGCCACAATTCAATGGATTCACAATACGGTGCGCCATCAATCAGTTGCTGCGGACAGGCCAGTTTCTAACATTGGGGTCGACATCGTGCGCAGGCAGCGCACAGTGCTAGTGTGACTGTGATGCTTCAAAAATAAAAAAAACGTTTTGCAAAAGCGGAGGAAGAATTCACGGAGAACGGTCTAAAATTTGTATTAATATGCAGCGTGAAATTTCTCTTCGGCCACCTCCTGGACCCTGGTAAACAGCATAATCGCCTGCATGCGCTGCACTAGCGCACTCAACATAGGTGTCGACTTTTTCCCATGAAGCATTGCGAATTTGGGCCTGTCCACTGTAACCAATATGTGGCGCTCCGTATTGTCAATCACTCAATCCATTAAATTACAGTACATTTACATGTATGTCGGCTTATGCTTGTTAAATGTCTGGGTGTGACAGCCTAATACCGATATATATTCTTCTCATGGGTGTATAAACAGAGAGGAAATAATATATCAAGTCCATTTCCTTCTCCCTTTCTCCTGACATGACATTATAATGGTTTTAAGGAGAAACTTTAGAAAATTGCTTCCACTTTCATAAAGCTTAAAGGGGAATCCAGCCTTGGTCATAAAATGTTGTGTTGGGAAGGAGAAAAATAAATTAAACAGAATGGTGACAGTTTGAAAGAAATCGGACAAGCAATAAGAAAGTTATAGCTGTTTTAAAATTGAGATCACTAATACTATGTAGATTTCAAATTGGCAACTGGGGAAGTAAATTATGACAAGGGGCAAGGACAACTTTCCCATAGGCCATATACTTTATTATCAGGGATTTGTGGTTTTCTCCTAAGTACCCATTCCCCTGGGGCAGTAATCTGCATATAATCCAGGTAGTATATTGTTTTATGTCCTCATGAAAGAAAAATATAATTTGAAATAAAACTTTTAGGAAAAATGACATTTTAGCCATAATATGTATTGGAGTACATGAAAGAGTAGTCCTTGCCTTACATCACTATGACATCCCATATGCGGCCAATTTGAAGTGTCCATGGGTATAGTGATTACCAAGATTAACAACTTTTAAAAATTCATATCTTTCTTGTTGTTTGTCCAATATTGTTCAAACTTTCACCTATCAACTTGTCTGATTTTTCTTTTCCTAATAAAAACAAGTTTTCATTTGGGTTGGATTTCCCTTTAAGTGTTTAAGATTTTGCATTATTCCTTTGCTTCATTTACACTGTGGCTTATATTCATTTTGTATTCATTTTGTAGCAGAAGCATGAAACTCTATTTTGTGGTGATACTCACAATAAACTTTCCAGTAGCCAGTAGCTGTAAGTTTGATTGAAAGAGAAACATGTTTTTTCCAGCCTGACAAGCTTTCTTTATTTCAATTCAATTGTTAAGCCTCCTTTCAGTATCATAAGTGGATAAATTTATATGTTTAAAGGCTACCGCACACCTTACGATTGGTCTGCGACTCGATTTCAGAATGAAATGTAGTAGAATTTGATGCTAATATTGAGACTTGGAATATCTTACTGTGTAATGTTCTAAATCATCATACGAATACCTATGTTCAAATCTGTGACTATGCTATCATCCTTCTTAGAATAAAAGCGAATTTAATATCTAGTCGTAATGACGTCATAGTAGTCGTACGATTGGCTACGATTTGAAACTAATTTAGCCTTTACTCCAAAATAAAGGCTTGCAATCTTTCAAAATGGTTTATTAGTATTCTTTCAATTAATTTTAACCTCAAATAAAATGATATGTTCCATTCACATTTTCAGAAAATGAGAAAAATGTGATTTGTTCCAAAATCGGATCGCGAACAGTCGTAAGGTGTGAGGTGGCCTTAGGATTAACTGTGAGAGCAAAGGACGGACTATGATTTTAAACAACTATATATATGTTTCTATTTTAAGTATTGAAAACAATGCGGATACCTACATGTACAGTGGTTTTCGCCGCTGGGAAGGAAATGAAGTCACTGTTTAGATTGTTTCACTCTACCAAAACAAACTGAGGGATTTTTCTGATGTGTGCCAGCAGTAGTTTTTATGACAGTCTACAAAGGATGTGATGACTGGCTGCATGTCAAGAGCATGTATTATTTTGAAAATGGAAGTTTAACAGATGATGCACTGTGGGATATGTACATGTAACAATGGACCATTTCTGTAGGGTTCGCCAACAGCACAGCATCATCCTCCGCTGAAATTTCCATGTTTTGTTTATAGAGAGAACTAATGAATTAGTTCGAATTTTCCTGATTTGCTGTAAAACAGAAGTGGATTAACTCTTGCCTCAAAGATTCTACTTTCATCAATCTGAAAAAAACGCACAGTTGAAATATAAATACCATCGTGGCTACAAAAAGATTGTTTTAAGCATTGAATGATAATTTATTTTGTATCAACCATGCGTTGTGCTGATATTTATTTCCGAAGCCAATCCCATGACCCGAGCATTGGGTCAAAAGCTATGAATGCTTCTTCATGCAACTGGGTTGAAACGTAAGTATAATCTAAGCGAATGACATTTAAAATTTTTCATTTTCTGTTAAATTTGTTAGTACTTTGTTTTCAATAAGGCCTTCCACTTCAGTTAATTGATGAGTACAATATTTTCCCATTTGTACGGATTCTTTTCAGACGCAGTAACTATCCTGGAGTATGTAGTCCTACCTCGCCGTTGTCAAGGACTCAGTCCTACCGTATCTCTAAGAATCAGAGGATATTCAGACCGGCAGATCTTATCAAGGGAGAAATCCTCGGACAAGGGTTCTTTGGAAAAGCTGTCAAGGTGAGTTCTGTTCTGAAATCTGTGATTCATGTAGGCTTTGTACAGGGATCACCTAGATCCAGTAGGCATTGGGAACCAGGGCCGGTATTAAATCCTAAGTTTTGATTTTGTAAGTATTTTACTTATCATTTTACTTGGCTAAGCAAAATACTAAAACTCGTATTCAGATCACCTCTAATTAATTTACTTTATTAAGCTAAATTTAAGCAAAATACTTCAAAACGTCACGTCATGAAGTTTGAGCCCAATAACACGCATGTTTGAATCCATCTGTGCACAGAATGTATGACTGCGCGATTCACGTTTGTAAACTGCACGCAAGCCAGACTTAAGTCTAATAGACTGCTGACTTAGATTTAAAGCAAAATACCGTCCCTGTTGACTACCACTGCAGGATTTGTACATGGATCACCAAATTCGGTAGGCATTAGGAACTTGTTGACTACTAAATTCTGCAATTCCCATAGGCTTTGTACAGGGATCACCAACTCCTGTAGGTATTAGGAACCTGTTGACTACTAAATTCTGCAATTCCTGTAGGTTTTGTATATTGAGGATCGCACAGTTTCAGTAGGGATTAGGAACCCGTTGACTACTGAATTCTGTGTATCCTTAGGCTTTGTACAGGGATCACCAAGTTCCAATAGACAATAGGTTCAGGAACTTTCTGATGATGCTATTCCCAAGCCAATGGTATTAGGGTCAATAATGAGCAGTAATAAACATAGTATTTGACTGATCCTGGTTTTGAGATGATGATGATAGTTTATCAAATACTGGTAAAAAGGGTACAAATCACTATCTTAACACCCAATAATATGGCAAGTCCCCCCAAGTCTGCGCAGTCCCCCTTGTCTGCGCATACGCGTATCTGCGCAATTCTAGTGAAAGAAGATACGCAACAACCACAGACTTTACGCATGCAATTCATAGAAAGTTATTTATTTAAAAATCTGACTCAAAATGGTGGGAAAATAATGAATTACGGGCATTTCATGTGAAGGCCTCAAAATGCAGCCTTTTTCATCAAAATCCCTGAATCGCGTGCAAAGTGAATGGGTGCGCAGACTAGTAATAAGTAATAATGCCCTGACTAATATCTTTTATGTTTTCCAGGTAACTCATCGGTATACTGGTGAAGTAATGGTTATCAAAGAGCTCCTAAGATACAGTGAGGCTGCACAAAGAGACTTCCTCAAAGAGGTGAGTCGTTGGTTTACACTTGTAACATATACATTTTTCTTGTCCTTTCATTCTTTACATTACTTCATACTGTTATTCCATGTACTGTGTCTTGGTGTAATTGTCACTGTACTCAACTTTCCCTTTCACTATCAAATGGAAAAAAGATTCCTGTGATGTTACATTCTGTTTTCATTCTGCTACTGGGTATAGTTTTGGGAGGAAATATTTGTTGTTTCCAAATAGGAAATTAAGACAGATATTATTTCATATTGAGGTCTTTGTGGTATTATCATGAATCCATGTCTTCTTTTCTTATTTATTATCATTTTTGTTGTCTTCCTTTCAATAAACACGTAATGAAACGGGAACATCATTTAACAATAGGCATTTGGATCGTAAACTCATATCTCATTTGATATTGACCACTTTCATTCTCATATTTCATTTTCAAGATTGTGTATAATGTAGCAGGAAGCACGTAGCATGTGGAGAAAAAAAATATTACGTGGGTGAAATGTCATTTGATATTGTTCTGGAGATCATCTACACTATTTTCGTGGGAAGTCCAATGTTTGACAAAGTTCATTGAAATATTGTCTTTAAGTAGACTCTGAGAAAAGTGTGTCAATTGTATTGCCTTATCTCTAATTCTATGTATGAAATAAAGCATCTTATCAACTGCTCGATCAAGGATCTTTATAAAAATTGGTATATACTTGAGGGAAATACCCATTTCAATCAATGGTAAAAAAAGAGTAGTGGTCATTGTGGTTTTTCTTTCTTTTTTGTAACATCCTTTAATTTCTTTAATTTTCATTCACATTGAAATGTTTGTCTTTCTATTCATATAAGTAAATAATTTGTATGTATATTTTTTCTGAATGTGTCCATCAGGTCAAGGTCTTAAGGAGTTTAGATCATTACCATGTTCTCAAGTTCATAGGTGTCCTTTACAGAGACAAGAAGCTCAACCTTGTTACTGGTGAGACTTAAAGAAAGTCATTTTATAATCCATTAAATAAATGTCACATATAGTAATACTTACCTACTACTACAAATGATCCTAAAATACATAATTAACAAGATCTAACAATTGTGGATAATTTCGGGGGCAGTTGTATCGGACCACTACGGACCTATCATATTGTGAGAAAGTTAATTATAAAAAGTACCAAATATCACACAACTACAAGCTTTCTGTGAAACTTAGTTTTCGGTTAAGTTAGTTTTCGGTTAAGTAAGTTTCCAAAAGTCTGTGCCTCGGTTTTAGCAGGAATGCTGTTGTAAAAGCGCTATGCGTCTTTCCATAGCAGCTTTCCTGCATTCCCCGTTGTTATGCCCATGGTGAAATGTGAGAATTACACAATGTACAATTTAGTGTTCCTTGAACTTTCTCTAATAACTGTATTACATACAGTTTTTTGTCTCACCTGCATAGCAGAGTGAGACTATAGGCGCCGCTTTTCCGACGGCGGCGGCGACGGCGGCGGCGACGGCGACGGCGGCGGCGACGGCGGCGGCGGCGTCAACACCAAATCTTAACCTGAGGTTAAGTTTTTGAAATGACAGCATAACTTAGAAAGTATATGGACCTAGTTCATGAAACTTGGCCATAAGGTTAATCAAGTATTACTGAACATCCTGCCTGAGTTTCATGTCACATGACCAAGGTCAAAGGTCATTTAGGGTCAATGAACTTAGACCATGTTGGGGGAATCAACATCAAAATCTTAACCTAAGGTTAAGTTTTTGAAATGTCATCATAACTTAGAAAATATATGGACCTAGTTCATGAAACTTATACATAAGGTTAATCAAGTATCACTGAACATCCTGCATGAGTTTCACATCACATGACCAAGGTCAAAGGTCATTTAGGGTCAATGAACTTTGGCCGAATTGGGGGTATCTGTTGAATTACCATCATAACTTTGAAAGTTTATGGATCTGATTCATGAAACTTGTACATAATAGTAATCAAGTATTACTGAACATCCTGTGCAAGTTTCAGGTCACATGATCAAGGTCAAAGGTCATTTAGGGTCAATGAACTTTGGCCAAATTGGGGTATTTGTTGAATTACAGCCATAAATTTGAAAGTGTGTTGGTCTAGTTCATAAAACTTGGACATAATAGTAATCAAGTATCACTGAACATCCTGTGCGAGTTTCAGGTCACATGATCAAGGTCAAAGGTCATGTAAGGTCAAAGAACTTTGGCCACGTTGGGGGTATTTGTTGAATTGCCATCATATCTCTATAAGTGTATTGGTCTAGTTCATAAAACGTGGAAATAAGAGTAACCAAGTATCACTGAACATCTTGTGCGAGTTATAGTAGTTTTCAAAATCAGCACTGCTGCTATATTGAATCGCGTGATGCAGGTGAGACGGCCAGAGGCATTCCACTTGTCTTAATTTTATTTATTTATTTATTCTATTTTTAATTTATTTATTTTTTCATTTTTTATTCATTATTTTTTTTTTTTGGGGGGGGGGAGAGGGGGGCTAAGCTACCTTATCAATACATCCCTGCTTCTAAATATTACTTATTCACCTGATTGTTGAATTCACACGAGTTGAAACAATATTTTAAAGCCAAAATATGTGTCATTTGCCTCTTCTAAGTCGAATTTCTCCTTAGTTGAACAGGTTTCTGTGGTCCCATAATAATAACTTTGTAGGGAAAGTTACCTGCATCACATATCTGTTAATGTATCTGTTAATTGCCTCTTTAGAGTTCATTGGAGGAGGAGCGCTAGAAAACATTATCTCTGATCTGGTAAGTTTAGATTCAATTTCATTACTTTAAAGAAAAGATGAAATCAATTTGATAACCTTTTATTGGTCTTAAAATTGATTTTCGGCTCCTGATGATCACCTCAAGTGTCTCATTTTACCAATTGACTCAATTAATGAAAATCAATCTTAACTACGGAAAGCCAGTGACACCCACTTGATCTACCAGCAGATGGCCGAACACCATCATGGCTAAAGTCATTAATTCGGGCCAACCATCACTTGGCCTTATAAAGACTTGTTCTAACTATAATAGAGTCAAATGCCCAAAATGGTCCCATTTCCACTTATCTATTTATGATTTGCACTTATATAGTTCATGTAATTATATATGATAATTGCTGTTGGACCAAGTGGATATTAGATGAAATGGGTTTGATCCTCTCTCTTCTTTGTCTATTTTTCTATTAAGCGCATAGAGACGCCCATGGGTAGTGATATGCGCTATATAAGCAACGTCAATGTGCTAAATGGCAAATAAACCAATGTTTTTTGTTTGTTTTTTAATAGTAGGTGAACTGGTTAGAGATAAACTCAGAACTAGGGTAGACCAAGTGGCTCACTGCCTGTAGAAGAGCATAGTGATTGGTCATATCAATGATGCATATGCGAAAACCTTTGTGCTCAGACCCATAATCTACCTTTAATAGTTGACTTATGAATTGAGTTTAATAAAATGGCCCTGGAAATGTACGCAAATATATATTCTCCTTTCTACTTTGTGTAAGTTTTACAGCTCATGATTATGGGTTAATTCAGCTGATAGAATTACACGTCATCTAGTAGTTCCGGTGGGTGTTTCATAAAGCTGTTCGTAAGTTAAGAGTGACTTTAAGAACGACTGGTGATCCTTTCTTGTGGTAAATGGTATATTCATTGGTGATGGTTTAGCGCATAAGAAAGGTTCACCAGTCATTCTTAAAGTCGCTCTTATCTTACGAACAGCTTTATGAAACGGCCACCAGTAATAATAATAATCATCATCATTATTTCTGTATAGTCCAAATTTTAATGAAGTATCTGAGCGCTAAATAGAAGATACATGGGTAGAATGAGAAGTAACATGAATACAGTGATTTTATTATTGGCACCTATAAATACCACAAAAACAAAATCAGATTAATAGAACTACCTGTGTAATGCACCATGAACCTGGAAAATTCAAGGATTATCTTTGGAAGAGGATTGCCTAACAGGCTTAAATAGATCAAGAACATTCTTCCATATTTTATTTAAAGGACAAGTCTACCCCAACCAAAAGTTGAGTTGAATAAATAGAGAAAAATCCAACAAGCTTAACAGTGAAAGTTTCATCAAAATCGGATGTAAAGGAAGAAAGTTATAACATTTTAAAGTTTTGCTTAATTTCACAAAACAGTTATATGCACATCCTGGTCGATATGCAAATGAGGAGACCAATGTCACCCACGCACTATTTCTTTTGTATATTATTATATGAAATATTCTAATTTTCTCCTCATTATCAATTGAAACAAAGAGTAATTCCTCCCTGAACATGTGGAATTAGCAATGTTTAATACTATATGTTTCAGTCATGTTGGTCCTTATTGTCAAATCTAAAAAATGAAATATTGTATAATTCAAACAATAAAAAACAAAATAAATATTGAGGGAGAGACATCATCGACTGTCTCATCTGCATGTCACCGAGTTGTGCATATAACCATTTGTGAAAAATAAGCAAAACTTTAAAATGTCATAAATTTCTTATTTTACATCCGATTTTGATGAAATTTCAAGCATTTTGCTAGTTTGATTTTTCATTTTATTCAAATCAACTTTTTCTGAAGGGACTGCCTGTTGAAATGTCCTGTACCCATATGATGTTGATTCTTAATTTTGAGACTTGGCTTTATGTGCATTGTGTTATTTGACCAGTGAATTTCATCATTTCATTCCAATAATGATTTTATATTCATGACAAATTTGATTTTATTGTGCAGGAGAAACCTTTCCCATGGCTGCAAAGAATAAATGCTGCAAGAGACATTGCTTCAGGAATGGTGCGTATTTTCTGGGTATCACTGATAATTTTTTTTTTATAGTCCATGACATATTCTATGAAACATTGCGAGTGGCTTACGTATATGGTCATTTTCACAATATATGGTGTAACTCTGAAATTTCAATGTTTTTATCTGTAGCAGTCTCATAAAGCCACATAATTTAAAGATGCTTTGGCATATGAGTAACCTCAATGAGTGCTACCTCGGGTAGCATAGACATCTTCACTCATTACTTCGTTTAATTTTGGCAGGCATATAAGTACCCTAAGTTGCACCTTTTTTGTGTACATAAAATACATAGACTTTTTTTGGAATGCCCTTTCTTATTTCTGGAATGTTGATGATTACTTTTGTTATGCAGAATGTGAAGTTAGATGTTCAATGAAAAATACCAGATAGGTTTTTAGTGTGACTGCTTCTTTATTTCTGAGAACGGGGTGGTCCAATTTGTTGTTTCGGAGGCTTCATTTTCCGTTAACAATAGCTAACAAACTTTGTATTCCGAGCATTGGTTTTCAAAAAATAAAATTCTGCTCCCTAGGACCTTTATGCAACATTTGAAGTATTAATATATTAGTAATATTTCCTGGACATGTTCATTGTAAAAATATTGGATATTACTTTAATATGCATGTATATGTTACAGAAACTGTTGGACTATTAACATCATTGAAGTCTCCAAAACATACACTGTTGTTACCTAAAGGCATACAAAAAATAATTGTCAACCAACTTTCTGCATTGAACTTAACATATAATTCTGGATTTTTTTACAATTGGATTTAACATAATAATAAACAAGTGTTAAAATTGAAATAAGCTGTTAGCTATATGATGGAAAACGCAATATGTTAACATGATTGAAGTCTCCGAAACACTCTGGGAACCCTAGCAACGCCACTGAAACACAAGTTTCAGTATTTCATCACTTTGTTTATGCATCATGAATATTCTTTTCTGTATGAGATGTACTTCTATTACTGTATTCCCTTTAAAGCTGAACAATTACCTATCTTGGCACCAAGGCATTGAAATATGATGTCTTTGTGCAGTAGTTAACATTCGTGAATTACATTTTCCCATTCACGAGACATTAGTTTGTTTGATTTTGTTTACATTCAGTCTTATACTGATATGCCATTTGAAAAAAGATAGATTTGTAAAAGTAATCAACTTAAATAAGGGACTTTCATAGTGCTAACATGACTGAAGTCTCCGAAACACATATTTTTGTTAACTGAAGCCTCCGAAACACACTTGGGAGAAATTTCCAACTTTCTTATTTGGTATCTGATTTCCATGGGATTTGTGTTAGTAATAAACCTTCATGGAGAAGTAAATGTACAATAATTTTTGCTTTCCTCTTCCTCTTGGAAGACATGTAATTTTAAACACTTTGTTGTCAAAATCAAAATTTGTGATAAATTTCAAAAACTCATAGAAATTTTTAGAAAACTAATAAACTTTGACTCCAAAACTTTTAAAAACCTCAAAGAACATTTAATTTGTGAATGAAAAAGTGCAAATGAAAATGTTTTCCACGAAAAAATTTGTAATTTTGGTAATGAAATCAAAAGGCTGATTTTATTCAATTTTTCTCATTTTTCACAGTTGCACATAATTTTTTTGAGGTTTCTCAAGTAGATTAAGCTCCAGAACAGACAGAAATGAAGAATTTAGACATTTATTGACCTGTTTTTATTAGAAATGTTTAAGAAAGTCCATTTTGAAATTTTGATCTTGAATTTTGAAAGTTACACCCTTGACCGTGAAAAGGACCATATGTCATACTGCCATGCAACACCATGAGAGTTGCAGTAGTGTGCTTGCCGAAATCGATGTTCTGGGGGTATCTAAAATTAATGCCCTTTCATTAATTTGTGTTCTTATAGATCTAGGGAAATGAAGTATAAAATATCGTAAATCTCATGTGCTTGAATCTCTCTTCTTTTTTTTTTACTCTCATTTTCTGGTTATCTAGGAATGACGTGAAGTATTAAAATCAAGTCTAAAGCTTTTAATTTCATCACATTTTGTATGAAGGATGTTGCATGCACACTATATATTATCCCAAAGAGCACCCTATTCCTTGCTTGTCTGTTTATGATAGTATTTTCTTATGTTCTGTTTCACTCAGTCTTACCTTCATTCGATGGGGATAATCCACAGAGATCTCAACTCAAATAACTGCCTTGTAAGGGATGTAAGTATGAATATAGATCTTAACTCTTTTGATGCAGAGCCATATAATCATAAAAAATACATAACATTTATTAAGAGAGAATGCAGCAGTGATAAACATACCAATGTTGCCAATTTAGAATATGAATCATATAATAATTTTCCTTTTTTTTTAGAAGAAAAAAAAATTGGAGCATAGGGGAACTTAGAAAATATCAGAATTGATAAAGCTTTAAATATTTCCAAGTACATTCTTAGAATTACTATTATTTTTTTTAATGGGAATTTGAACTTTATGGAATTTGTGACCATCACAAACAAACTTGCTTATCATGGAAATAGCTTATTCTATACATATCTGCTGTCTGTTTAATAATGCTGAATTTAATGTTCTAGAGGTTTTTTTTATCCTGAAGCATTATTTTAAGGGCAATTTCTTGAATTATGTCCTGCCCTCCTCCCTATATGTGGGCACTTCCTGAAATGTTTGGTCTCTCTCCGTTTTAGATTTTAGAAAAGTTGTAATGCTCTCAATGTATAGTTTGTGAAGTAAAGTACATATGTACAAAAATATGGATGCTATTTCATTGAAATGACCTAAACTCATCTGCATCTCTTTTCAGGATGGCTCTGTAGTTGTGGCAGATTTTGGTCTTGCCAGGGTATTGATCGATGAGACTGACAGTCGATGTCCAAACTCATTGGGTCCCGGGAAGGCAAGACGCCAAGCAGCGGGTCGTAAGAAGCGTTATACCATGGTGGGTACAGCATACTGGATGGCCCCCGAGATGCTAAAAGGTATCATTCAGAATTCAGCTTTTATGCCCTGTTGTTTCAGCATTTCTCCCTTATGCAATTACTGGTTTGCAAAATTATATCTTGTAATATCAGTAATATTTATGCTTGAGAAAAGCAAAAAATTAGAAAAAAAAGAAGAGGACCATGTTTCCTTAAAACATTTTTACTGTTCATAGGATTCTGAATTGTCACAATATTCAATGCAATTGGCATTGGCATGTTCACAAATTGGTATTTAGTAATATTAGGAATCAAAAGCATGAAAGAAGTGACTAAATGATAAATATTATCATTTAGCATCACTTTCTTAGCTAATCGAGAGTGAATGCAAATGTGTCTTATTTCGGAGTTAGCATGAGATATTTGTATATCAGTATACCCTCTGCTGTTAACTCTAATGTCTATCCATTCAGCATTATTATGTGGTAGCTAGCTCTATGATTTGATGTCCCCACAGGTAATGACTACAATGAGAGGGTAGATGTGTTTTCCTTTGGAATCGTCATGGGTGAATTGATAGGGAGAGTGAATGCCTGCCCGGATGACTTGCCACGGAGGAACGACTTTGGACTGGATGAAGAGGCTTTCATGAAGAAATGTTGTCACAACTGTCCCAAGACGTTCCACCATATTATGCTCATGTGTGTTAGGATGGAATCGGATGAAAGGTTTGTAAAAAGAAGTTGTGGATTTTAGTTGTTTTCTTTTAAGTGCTCTTTTCTCAGTCATTGGCTAATGTTACTTTGTTGCTATTACATTATTTCCCATTACAAAGTAGTATTTTGATATGTACTGCAATTATTACACTGAACATCTGAGTCAGTTCAAAATCATCCACTAGATCCAATTAAAGCCTAAAGTCATTTTGGGGGGTTAAAATTAAACCCCATCCCCTTCAAAACTTTGGCATGAAAGGTCCTGTTAAGAAAAAAATTTGCAAACAGTTGAAACATGTGTAAAGGATACGATATTGTTATTTTTTTTGGGGGGGGGGTTAAGGAGGGTTAATATATGCATTTATGATTCTGTCAGCAATCTTCATAACTTTTTATTTTGTTACAATTGTGATAAATTTGCTTATTGTTAATTACATAAATGTTTGAATCCATAAGTTGCAAAGCTTGGATAACAATTTTGATATGGTTTCAGACATACAACTTGATGTACATGTATAATAGCAATGGTAGGTAGTAATATAATCATGATTTTGTCAAACATTAATAAATGAGCCCCTATAAATAATATACAGCATTATATTCCGCATACTAAGAATCTTGCTATTCGATTGGTCAGAAGTCCGTCACGTGATAAAGGGTAGTTTCCCATCAATCGCAGTGATGGAATTTTTGTGTTTCGCGGATCTTTTCAGCCTATAGGGTCATCACATGTTATGAATTGCTCGGCAAGCTGGATATACTCGCTATCTTTCCTCAGCTTTGCTTTGGAAAGATAGCTACATCCAGCTTGCCTCGTAAGTGATAGTTTGCCAATCACCTCTACCAATGGTGATTACTTGCTTATTGGTCTACAGGTGCATGTATGTAATCAATGGTTTTTTTTTGGTTTGTTTATTTTTGTTAGGCCTTCATTTGATGAGTTGGAGCAGAGACTGACATCCTATTCTCTTCACTTTGAGAGACTTTCACCCCGTGCCAAAGATCAAGAAAGTTATCATATTTCACCTCCTGGTATAGAGTCGGCATCAAACACCTGAACAAGAAGCCAGACATAAGAAGTGAATGGTTACCAGTCTGTGATCAAGGACAATAATGTCACTGTATGTGGAGGAAGACATTTTGAACAAGTTCCAGAAGTTCTCTTTTATCCAGCCTTTACTTGCTGCTGCCTCAAACATTTGGTCATTATCTTACATTTTTTCCATTATCTGGAAAACAGTTGGTTAAAATTTCTGTTATTTATTTTGCTTGTTTCAAGTGTCAGATGATGAATTGAACAGTATGCATAGATAGTATAATCACTGCATTATGCATGATATCATTGTCATCGGTAGAAAGCTGATCAATAACAATAGATATCACTGGAAGATTTCTGCATCTTCAATCCAATTCTGAGAGCAAGGCAAAATAGGTAAGATTGACTTAAACTTTGAAATGACTATTCTAAATTATGGAAATAGAATATGTGATAGAACCTCAAATGAATACAGCTCTTTGAGAAATAATAAGTATTTGTTAAGACTATTTTGCTGCTCCCAGTTATATATAAATATTTCTTTCTTTTTTTTTACACTTTATGGTATTATAACAAGGTAATTTGTAAAATAACTCTCTATAAGGAGGGTGCAACGTTTCCAGTATAATGGTGCAATATTTTTGTCCATTGAGCAGGGTTATTAAAATGAGATGCGAATTCGGGATATTTATTTTTATACCATTCTTGTAGAAAATATCTTGAAATTTGTATGGAATATGTTGTCATAAGCTTTTTTTTACAAAGCACTAGCATGGTTTAAGATTAATTAATCATCTTGAACACAGAAGTACTACTTCCAACTAGATTTGGAAACATTAGAATCATAAATTTTGATACATTATATTTATGTGTATATTTCCATCCACTTAATAAAGGGGATACAAAAGTTGCCAAATGTGGTGGGTTTTTTTAGCTTAGCCCAGCTCCAGTAATATTCAGGAATCTCTGCAGGTATTCAGTAAAACGAGTGCACAATGTAGGATAACCACTTCTGACCTTGCTCTTGAAAAAAAAAGTTGAATAGTCATGATCGTCCACGATCACATGTATGCTGATAAAGCCGTGAGTTTTGGTAAGTCCTATATGAATATGTATGCCCTAAAACAGTTTAATATGAAGGATATGAAATAAGTGTGTTTCAGTGGATAAATTTTGCAACTTTACATGAAATTTTATTTAGATCACTATATGCAAGAGAAGTACTTGCTCAAAGAGTTAAAAGAAAAAAGAAATCATTATTGAGAGAAGGTGCTAGATGCCTAATAAATCTAAATGTAATTTCACAAAGTATAACAGTTGAAGAATGGCCACTACACTCATAAAACAAATTTTCATCTTTTCACAATCAAATTAGTTTTTACCTTGTTTCTGCACGCTTCATCAGACTAGTGCTGACTTGCCATAGAGGGGGTAGTATCAGCTGGGAAGTAGTCCGTGAGAATGGGAATGTACGCAGGAGATAACTTTTATTGTTCAGCGTCTCTGTTCCATGGAATGTCCCATTCTCTTGGACTGCCGCGCAGCGGATACTACCCCATCTACGACGAGTCAGTGCTAGACTCCAGAAGCCTGCAGAAATAGGAAAAGTAAGAGATTTTGAAGTCAACTTTAAAAGGTTTTGTGTCACAATTGGCTATCCATATATTCAAACTGAAGAATAAGTACATGGTACAAGAGTTTTTAATACATAGCATTTACTTATAGTTTATATGACCACACTACTTGCCAAATGAATATAATAATTGTAAAGTGATACAGAAATTTACTATAAACTACTGATGGGGCCAAAATTTGCCAAATTTTTACAAACATATGTTTGTCTTTTTAAGATTTTCCATGTTTCCTACAAACAGTGTGTGTGTGTTTTTCATGCATCACTATAACAGCTGAATTTTTTTCTATAGAATTTCATTTTATTTATTGTGCAATGTCAAAAATGAGATTTATGGTTTATGCTTCTGATAGAATTTTTAATTGCAGTCTTTCAATGAAAATCTTAATAGATATCTTTATTTAGGTTATACACTTTAACTTTATTGGTTTAATGTTCAAGTTATCTAAATGCTTTCATAGAATGAATATATTTAAACTGTCTTGTTAAGTAAAGTGATTTGTGAGAGTATATTTAGCTGCTGCTTTGCACAAAAATAAGTTAGAGAAAAATCAAAAGCTAGTATGTTTATTTCACGTGCCAATTTATCTGTTATCAGGAATACATTCCTTATGTGCAATTGTCAATTATGTTTCATTTTGATTTCTTTTCCCTTGAAAATGAATTTTCAGAGCATAATCAACTCATAAGCATTTTTTTTGGTCAAAATACTCCATGTTGTTATTATTTTGTTGCAGCCAGTTTTGCATGTGAATTTGTGTTTTTAAGGATGTTTCGAAACTGAAATTGCAATTATTTGTTCAACAGTAACCGTTGTTTTGCCAGTTTTCTGATCATTCACCGGATAGAGGATATGTGGAACTGTCATGCTGTAATATTTCTGGACCATTTGCAGCCTGTACCAAAAATATTGATACAGTATGTCCATTATTCATGTCATTCTAAATCTATCCTATATCTCAGTAGCAAATTCTGTCTGTTCAGCCTACTTTATAGCATGTTATGGTATGCTTTATTGAAGGGAAAGACCTATTATGATACTGAGAAAGAATAGTGGAAAATAAATCTCATTTATCTACAATACATAGGAATGTTGGGATGGCGACTTTATGTATGCTTGCTTCATCTGGGTGGTGTTTCACAAAGTTTGACTTCAACGCATGATTGGGAGCCGATGCCCACATGTTATTTAATACGTAATCTCATGGATGGATACATCATACACGTCCCTTGTGCTTCTGGTCAATATAGTGACACATTATCATGCGACTAGGAATTTAAGTGCAGTTTTTAGTCATACCTGTTAATTCATATCTGCATGAAACATTCCCAGATTATGTAAAATCTCTTTCAGGCACAATCTTCTTTATATCTACAGTGTAACGGTAATTAACTTTTGGAAAAAGGATTGCCGAGTAGAATATCTCAATTTTCTTGCTTGACTTTCTCAGGCCTTCATATTATAATATTGTTGCATTATGTATGGCCACGGCTATTTTAGCTCTTTTTGTTTGCAACTTGTCATTACTCTGCTGGTGTTTTAGTGCCGTCCTGGGACAAGGAGCATAGAATCAAATAATGCATCTGGCCCATCTACTTATTGGCCAATGACTTCCTGTCAGAAAATTGAGAAATATTGCAGGGTACAGTAATCTCATATTTATAACCTCACTTGGTAGATTGAAATATTTAATATCGGTATATAAAATTTGTAAGAAATTTAGTTAATTGTCAAAGTCTCTGACACTGATTTTCTGTTTTATCAGCATACCAGTCTGCAGAAAGTAGCATCAGTGTGACACTCGTGGACTGACCTACTGACAGACGCTTGTGCTTTGTTGAAACAAGTAAAAAAAGTCCTAATAAACCTTTAACCCTATCTAAACTGGGCTATTTCGGACCAGAATATACTGGGGGGGGGGTCAAATTGACCCCCCCTCAGCCGCTGATTGCGCTATTGCCGCGAAAATTTGCACGCATGTAAAGCCGGATGTAAACTACAAGACTGTATGGTAAAATTTTCAAAAAATTAATTGTTTATATTTTTTGCAAATGAGCGTATGAAATTTGCCCTAAATTTGATTTTTTTTTTGGGTGTATATTTTTGCCTTTAACTCAATTTATATAGATAGTGGAATGCTAATTTTTGGTGGGTTTATCAATTATTACATTTCTAACAAATACCTACCAAAAAATTGCAAAAATATAATTAATTTCTCATGTATTTTAATGTTTTTTAATTTCTTATGTATTTCTTTGTTTTGCGATGAACTTTGTCGGGGACACTTTTGCGATCATAAATAGCATAAAATGAATCCATTTAAACCAACAAAAGTAAAAATAACCATACATTTATGATTTTTTGTTCAAAAACACAATTTGCATTGACTTTGTACACGGAATCACGTTTTTGAGCAATTTCGGGTCTGACATGCACTTACAAAATGTTGCGCAATTTCAGAACCGCTAAACTGGGCGTCGCAAATTTGGTCTAAAAAATGCGCAAGACTTGAAAGTAAAAAGTCAGCGAGCGACGCTGTCAAAATATTTTGCGCGGCGGTGCAGTGACGAAATTTGTCAAATTGAACCCCCCCCCCCCAGTTTAGTAAGGGTTAAGGTCTGCCTGTTGAAATTTGTATTAATGTGTCATCAGTGTGGTCTTTTTCTGTACAGTTGAGCTACGAGGATCAAATGAAATGCCCCTTATACTGTTGAAATTCCAGATGTTGTCTTTCTTTTAAAGCACTTTGTTGTGTGGAATTATGTACCATGCACAATTTCAATAAATTCAATTCTCTTATGAAATGAATTATCATCCAGTATACTTGTGTAGGTTTTTTACTATTTTATTTTACATAAAATGATAAGTGAATGAAAGCGATTAAAAGGATGTTTGAATGCTGATATAAGAGGACTTCTGATAATTGGAACCCATAATATTACAGTACCTCCTGTATACATATCTAATTATATGGGCATTTTCACAATAATAGTGGCCCTTCATGAATGGGTATTTGTGCAAGTAACCCACCCTATTGGCACAAAAAAAAACAATGGTTCAGCTTAAAAAATCATCCCCACTTCATTTCTTGAAATAAACCGACAGCAAGAAAGACGATGAATGCCAGTATATGAAAAGGCCCTGGATCAACACAACCAGTGCTGTCACAGCTTACTAGCATGGCTAAATGCATGGAAATACAGCCTGCACAAAGGAAATCATGCTGCAGGGTTTTGGCATTAGACACGTAAAATTCGGCTATGACATTGTCAGTATCAATCCATTTTCATAAAGTGGGTCGCCCAAATTCTTCAATGCATTCATCCCAGTGTCTGCCTGAGAGTCAACATGGATTAAAATGATTATATCAGGGCCATGAATGAGTTTGATTTCATATGTCAGTGGGCCTTATAATTTGTCACCTCTCTTCTCTTGGGTGTCGGTTTCTGTGCCATTGCTGTGTACAAAGTCAATGGGACTAGAAAGATGCCACCAGCACTGACGAAATGAACGGAAGTGAATGGACTGGTGACTTATTTCACGATAATGCCCGTCAACGATTTAAAAATAATCCGAGCACTATAACATCCTGCCAATATCCCCCCCCCCCCTCTTTCATGTATCGTACTTGAGTTTTAATCTCTTCATATTTTCCCTGAAGAACCAAGGGACTCTGGTTGATATAAAGTAGTTATGTTTATCAAAGATCTCCGGTATGACAAGCTGTCTGGCATGAAGGTGCATTGGTACCGTCCTAGCTTTAGGCTGGCTGATTCCTAATGATTGTAGTATACCCGGGGTCAGTTTCTAAGTAGAAAGAAAAAAAAAAGAGGAGGGATAATAAATCAAAGCAATAGAAATAGTTGACATTATGCTGAAGGCACACGTGTTTTTAACTTGGGCTAAACAAAATGAAAATATTGTGACATTGATTTGAAATTTCAATGAAGGGAGGATGAGGGGTCCATAATACAATCCCCTCTCATGACATTGTAAAAAGAGATTATCATCGATATCAATAGGTGGATAGAGCTAGAACACGCTCTGTTGAGGCAAAGAGAGTACTCCAAAAAGGTCAAAAGATTAAGCGTACACAAAGTTCAACACTTCTTCTATTACGTGTGCGTGATGTTTCTGATGCATTGGTATGGCCCAATTTGCTTCAAGGCCGTGCGTGCAGCAGTACACAACGAGCTACACCTAGATTACCGATATCGATGGATATTTCAGACCAGAAATCTACTTTGGAAATGTTATAAAACCTAGACATCCACATCACCCCAATTCATCTCACCAGTGTCCAAGGGAAATGGTCAGAAAAATGTAATCTCTAACATATATTTTGTACCCCCCCCCATCTCCACGTCTGTTTCACTGAGCTGATAAAAATGTGGTTTGTGAACACTCCTTGATATTGTTTACAATATATTGCCATCTTTATTAAAGCTATCGATGATCACATACCGAAATATGCGATATTGTTATGTTTGATACTGAAGTTTTCTGTGACTTAGCTGCTTGAAATGTTATTTTAGTTTGATCATTTTTAAAGCCTTTTCTGAATAACTGTTCAAGAGTTTACCTGGGAGGCCAATCTGTTATGATGTGAATACCTCAAGGTGTGCAACAAGGTTCTTATCGGGGGCCGCTTTTGTTCATTACTTTGTGACTATCATGATGTATCTAGCTAAACACATATTAGAGGATGGGCTTACCTGAGGAGCTAATCTATCATGATGAGAATACTTGTGATCACCAAGGATAGGGCAACCTAACCCTTGAGCTAGGTGAACTCTTATCTGATGCTTTACACCTGTGAAAAGAAAATCACAACAATAAAAGTTTGTTAAAATTCTTTAAAAAAAGTTAGAGAACAAATTAGGAAAATATATTGAATCAGTAAGATTTGCATAGCAGTACTATACAAGTCATGCTGTTAGAGTGATTTTAAAGTAATGCATTAACTTTGATGAAAAAAATTATTCTGATTAAATGACAGGTATCGATCTCTCCCTAATGTATAATAAACATTACCTGAACTTTTTAGATGAAATTTTATTATTTAAAAGGCAGCAAATATTAAAGGTTTGCTAATACACTGTGCCCAAGAACACCCAGTTGGCAGACTGCGCGGCTGGCCCAGTGCAGCAGCATAGGATATACAGAGACTACACTCGTCTGAAAAATTCTTAAAGGTACAGTGCTACTGTTGTTAGATATCTTAATGAATAACTGACTGCTTGGCTAAGTTGAGTTACAAAACTTGGGCCATTCCTGTATGACCTTAATTAATTGAAATCATGATTGAATTAGCAGATAAATCAAATACATTATGATTCTCAACCCAAGGCAAAGTTACAAACTGCCCTTTAGTGCTGGGTTGAAATGATAAATTCATGAAGTGATTCGTAGACAAAATAATCATGAAATCTGCTGCAAAATTGAAAAATTCGACTATTTAGTAAATATCATGTCTCACAAATATGAGCACTTTATAAGATCTAAATATTAACTATTATAATTTTTAGTAGTAGTAGTAGTGCTATCATTCTTATAATCATCATTTCATACCACTCACCTGTCTCAGGTTCCAACTGAACCAGGGCACAGTTGCCTCGTTCATTCAACACCTTGTATCTAGTTAAAGCTTCCTGACTATCTCTGTTTCTTCTCCCTGATCTAACCCCAACACTGTCAGGGTAAAGATCAGCCATGTCTGGTCTGATCACCATCCTGTGCTTGCCGTCAATCTCTTTCTCCATCATTGGCATGTCAAGGATGCCTTCCTTGGGGCTAGGTATTCCGACTGTGATAACCTATGAAATCAAATACAGAGAAAGAGAGTGCATTTTGGTGTAAATATGTTTATTATTATTCAGGCCCCCATGGAAGACCAATACTTATTAGTGAAGGGGCTAACCTGACAAAAGATCAGAAATAAATATATCAACAAATGGATGGATGGATGGACGGACAGAGAGAGAGACACACACAGACAGACAGACAGATAGATAGATAGATAGACAGATAGATAAATAAATAAACAAATTAATAAATAAACAAAAGAGGGATAGAGATGGAAAGAGAGGAGAGCAAGAGATGGAACACGAGAAAGAAGAGAGACACAAGAGAGATTTTTCTTCTAGTAAAGTTACTGCAAATAGAGTAATTGCAACTGTTATTTGTCTGGATAGGATTTCATCAATTTTTATTGCCTGACAAGCTGTAAGACCTCACAACTTTCATTGATCTGGGAAGACTGGGGGTCTCACTGTTCTTATGGTAATTTTCGGCTAAAACAGACTTTGAAAGACACAAGCAAGACATATGAAAAATGCTTTCATAGATGCTTTTGAAGAAATATAGTTTAACCACTTTGCAAAGATCTTCTTAAACATCCCATTCTTAATGTGTCCACTCACCAAATATTGTTTGATAATCTGTCGTTTTCTGAACATCTCATGGAGTACCCTTGCGGTTCTTTCAGTCCTTGCTAGCAGAATCACACCAGTAGTCTCCTTATCCAGCCTGTGTATCAGATGAAGCTCTTCAGAAGTCCCTTTTTTGTTGAGTAAATTAGACAGCTTGGGTAGAAGACTATCAATGCTGTGTTTCATCCCAGGCCCTCCTGTACCATGATCATTACAAAGAAAATAAAAATAACTACCAAAGCAAAGCAACACTAACATCGGAGACAGACAGTCTACCCACTCAAATTGAACTCCTCTCGAAAGGGGAAAATATATTGACTTATAAATAATTGATGTAAAGTAACAATTTTATACCCGACCTATGAACCGTGCATTTTGGGTACATCAATGCATATCTGGTACGTGAAGACAAAGATGCCATGATCTGCCCATTCTGTCAAAGAGAAGACTATGGCAAGGATTTCAATGCACGGACTCACGAAGCATGTACAAATGCATCATACTGGCTACACTTGTGATGTCATAATAAAAAAAAGATCTAGGGAATTTAGAGAGATTTTAACAGATTTCCCACTACAATTCATACTGTCTGTCCATTTTATGAGACAAATAATGCACAGATTTGACTTTGTGATGTCAGTGGTAATGCAGGTAACTGAGGTATTCACAATATTACGTAAAAGAATTTGGCGAGTATCTTGAGCTTGTTGCACATGGTGAAAACCCTCAAGTGCTATACAGTGCGTCCCAGAAAAAACGAAACCAAGATTAAGCGATGATTTATCATAACTTAATCACAAATACAATAGACAAATGACCTACCAATGTAAAGCTTAGAATCTCCTCTTTCATCTGATATTACTTAGATTATTCCCCATTCACGCATGAGTGAGCAAAAACAATTTGAAGAAAGGATACCAAAACCTCATTTGGCGGGGGGGTATCTGAATTTCAAAAAGAAAATCACATGCCTAAAAAGTTCAATATCTGCTCTTTCATTTGATACCTTAATCACAAAAAATAGTCAAGAAGTAAAAAAGTTATGTTCCCTCGAAACAATGCTTGTATTTCCGTAATTTCATTAAATAAACAAGTTTTCAACGGTTTCCCACAGAAGCTATCGCATGGTTAACAAAAGACTTAATGCATGGCTGATCGTCAACAAAACGGAGTGTCAAGTGAGTTTCAACGCTAGCCTGCAGAACCTCTTAATTTTATGAAATTATTGAAATTCAAGCCTTATTTCAAAAAACCAGAACTTTGTTATTTCTTGACCATTTTCTGTAATTGAGGTACCAAATTAAAGAACAAATATTGAACTTTTTAAAACTGTGGTTTTCTTTTTGAAACCCAGATATAGCCCGCCAAATGACTTTTTGGTTTCCCCTCTTCAAATTGTTTTTGCTCACTCATGCGTGAATGGGGAATAATCTAAGTAATTTCAGATGAAAGAGGAGATTCTAAGCTTTACAATGGTAGGTCATTTGTCTATTGTATTTGTGATTAAGTTATGATAAATCATCGCTTAATCTCGGTTTCGTGTTTTCTGGGACGCACTGTACATCCCCCAAAATACACTCACAATTACTGTGCATTATTTTGACCATACAATGGGACACAATATTGTGCAGCAAGATTTGTACAAAAGTCTATGGAGAATTTGTCAGATTTCGGGGCTTTGTGCGATATGCTTTAATATTGCACAGGCAAATCTTGCACACCAAAAATCCAACAATAACGAGATATGAAGATTATATGTGATTTCTAGCAGTCGCATATTCTCTTACCATGTACAGGTAGCCCATAAGGTTTGTCCAATGCAATGATATCATCTGAAATGGAAAATAAAACAAATACAAAACAAACATAAACAAATACTGAAAAGAGAAAATTTAATTGCATTGCCTTGCTTTGGGCAGTGGTCACTGGAATCTTGACCCTACCCAGTCTGAGGATCGCCAAGCATTCTGCTCAACTGGACGTCAAATCTTCAATGTACAAAAATTCAAGGTTGGATGAATATCATATCAAATGTTTACGCAGGAGTGAAACTACATCATAATATTCTGTGAGGAATGGTTACCGGTAATCTTTACTGAGAGGTTTTCTGAATACAGAGGATCTTGAACAAATAACACTCTAATACAAGTGTAATATATCGTGACTGTTTATATACCAGTATGTATTTTGATGTTTGTATTCATTTACTCAATTTGTAGAAATAAAATTTGAATTGAATTGAATTCAAAACCCTATAATTTATTTTAATTGTAATTTTCAAATGAGGAAAAAAGAATCCTACAACTGAATTGTCTTTAATATCCTTTTCCATTCTGAAAAAAAAAATTAATGGATACCCTAACAAATTAATCAATGACGAAATTCAAACTTAATTCATCTCTCTCTTGCTCTTCCTTAAATGATTCATACATGTATCTTACCCCCCTCTCTCTCTCTCACCCTCTCTCTGTTGCTCCATCTGTCTGTGTCTCTCGCTCTCTGTCTCTTTCTCTGTGTCTCTCTCTTTCTGTCTCCGTTTTCTTCTGTCTCTCTCTGTCTCACCCTTCTCTCTCTCCCCCCCCCCCTCTCTCACTATCTTCCTCATTCTGTCTCTATCTCTGTCTTCATGTCTGTCTCTGCCTTTATCTCACTCTCCATGTCTTACCTTTTTCAAAGATGACTCTATCTCTCAATATCTCTGCAACCACATTGACACTCAGTCTGCTGAGGTCACGCGTCTGGTATCTCAAGTCACGTCTCTCTGCAAATATGAAAATCATTATGTTATTAACACATCAAATTCTAAATCACATGTGTATTCAATTCTCATAACAGCACCAAAAAATACCTGTTTGCCAAAACACAAGAAACAATTGGGTCAGTTAGTATGTCAAAAAATTTTCTTCCACAGGCAAGATGTACATAAATTGAAGATCAAGGGCCATCAAGGCTGTGCCCTTTATATTAATTAACCTTTTGTAAAAAAGTACTACCTGTATATACTCATCTTTTTATTATTGAATAAACAAATGAAAGTCAACAGATTTCACTGGGGTTACTGCAAACAAAAGTTGTTGCTTTGCCTACATGTAGACGCAGTAAGCACTATACAGGTGACAGTACAAACAGTCACAATTAAGACTATCAGAACTTTGGAAAATCAAAATATTCTAACTGGCAATTTTCCAAACCAGCAGACGTTAAACTGTTGAGTTTCATTGGTTTCAGTTGCATGTTTTCATGTGAAGTCGCTATGTTCCCCTACACAATGGAGGGGAATTAGTAACACAGACCTCCATGTTTGCTATCCCCCCCCCCATCATGAAAAAGAACCGCTTCCCCTGGGTATGAGCATGCATTAATACAAAGCCGGGATTATACATGATCTTACTATTCTTCAGAATGTCTTCCTTCTCTTTCACTGGTTTCTGTGCCTTTATGCTTGCCTTAAGCTGTTTCCTTATCCTAGCAGCAACGACACTAGATTGACTCAGATCTGCATCGGGGGATAGAGCCAACTTTTCCAATTTACGTCTCAACGTTCTCTTTTCTTTAGCATCACCATCAACAAAAACATCTCTCTGGCCAGAAGCAACACTGTCTGCTTGGTTTGAAGGCTCTTGAGGTGGTTTTACAGTCGTTCCATAAAGGCGTCTTTTTGCAGGTGACAATATGATGACTTCCTGAAAGCTGTTACATGTAGCACGAGTCAAGGAGAACACCCTGCCGAAAACATCTAACATTCTACTGAAGTTCATTCTGGATTGAGCCTTTGCAGCCTGATGCTAAAGAGAAGTTATGAAAGTTCTGCAATAAAGAAAACAGATCCAGGGTGAACATTCATACTAAACAATTTTAAACTACATCGCGATTGCAAGTATGCGTGGCCACAGCCGCGGTGATACTTGCGATTGTTAAAGTGATGTTTCAAATCAGCAATGAATATCTAAAGGTCAAGTCCACCCTACAAAAGATAGATAGAGAAAAATCAGACTAGCATAACGCTGAAAATTTCATCAAAATCGGATGTAAAATAAGAAAGTTATGACATTTTAAAGTTTCGCTTATTTTTCATAAAACAGTGATATGCACAATTCAGTGACATGAGACAGTCGATGTCCTTCACTCACTTATTTCTTTTTGTTTTTTATTGTTTTAATTATACAATATTTCATTTTCTACATATTTGACAATAAGGACCAACTTGACTGAACAGTATTAAACAATGCTAGTTCCACAAATTCAGGGAGGAATTAATCATTGTTTCACTTGACAATGAGGAGAAAATTTGAATATTTCATATTTCATATAATAAAATACAAAAGAAATAGTAAGTGGATGACATCATCAGTCTCCTCATTTGCATACTGACCAGGATGTGCATATAACTGTTAAGTGAAATTAAGCAAAATTTTAAAATGTCATAACTTTCTTATTTTACATCCGATTTTAATGAAATTTTCAGTGTTATGCTTGTTGCGTTTTTCTCTTTTTATTCGAATAAACTTTTTGGGGGTAGACTCGTCCTTTAACAGGAAAAAATAGGTACTGGTTTTTAACCAATTTTGAAACTGACAAAATCCAGGGGCCCCGTTTCTGGAAACTAACAAGAAGTTAGTCATATCTACAACCATGCAGTTAGCTCCAATCTTACCAAAACTGTTTCAAGAAAGGCTTCCTAACTATATTTCTTGATATTGATACTGTCTGCAGAAAGGCTAGATGAGACGCCGCCTTAGCCACAAAACTGCCTGATTTTCAAAAAGCAAAACCATTTTAAAATTGCATAGCAGATGCAAAATATGCATCATAGGTAGGTAGGACAACGAAAAAACGAAATGGCATTTCTACTAAAAAGCATTACCTTAATATATTCTTTATTAGCATTATTGTCAAAAACACTGCTCAAAACTTACCATAAAATTTCCTAAATAGTGAAAAAAGGGCTTAAATGCTCCATAAAATGTGTCTGGAAATGCATACAGCATTTTGGCCCATCCCCATAGACTATACTGTGTGGGCTAGTGGCTGAAAATTGGCATTTTAAGTCTTTATGCTGACCTAGACTGTTTGAGCCTCTGTGAGCTGCCATGGAAACATGTCACATTGATAGATAATCAACTTGGCTACCAGAAAATGTGAAGATGTTGCTACATTTCACTACATTGTGCACTCAAAGTATAGAATGAAAATTTGAGGCAAATTCACCCATTGACTTTTTTTACACATGTCTACAGCACAAATCTGGTGCCATTGCCCACCCTATCAAACGTACTGAAACCATGAAGACGAGAGCATTAAGTTGCTTTCAAAATGCAATTATAATTCATTTCATGACTCAAAATCACATGCAGCTAGACGTTGAGATAGGTACCTCTGGGATATTCCTTTTTTTTCTATAGAAGTAAATCATGGAGGTATTTCTTAGTAATATAAATAATAATCACGTATTAAAATTTTAGTATTTGTTAAATAATAATTTTTATCTAAAAATTGTTCTTCAAAACGGCATTTTGTAACATTGCTACGTCATAACGAAGCGGTTCAAGGGTGAGACCTATTGCATTTGCTTTGTTGACAAACGGATCATGGGATCTACACGAGATCGGTCTGGTAAGAAACCTTCAATTTTCCGCTTTTTCATTAACCAATTTTGGAAACCTGGATTCACAGGCTGGAAAAGTGTAAAAATAAATAAAATAAAATAAATTATTTTTCTCCATCCCAATCTCCCCGCTTTCTGAAGTTTCGATTTTTCTCTTCCCCTATCTCTTGCAATCTCTCTCCCTTCCTCTCTCTTTATTAGCACACTCTCTCTGCTTTATGAATCATGAATGAATTGACTCGCATAATGTTCTCGCACCCCCCCCCCATCTAAATCTCTGTTCCTTACTGAACATGTCAGCCAATTTCTCCCTCTCTGTTGCTCTGTCTCTCTCCCCTCTCTCCATTGATTAGGCCTACTTGAACTTTTAGAAATGCATTGATGCCTATACCTTTGGAAATAAAGAATTAATGTTGAATTTATATGTTGATCAGGATTCATGAAATCCGAGCTTCAAGCTAGTAATTTCAGTTAGAGTGATTTATGATTTAGTTATACTTTCCCCGAACCCCTACGTCACATTTCAAAGTCGAATATTCCTTGTAGACACATATAAATCATTTTGTGGGGGCTTACCGAGGTCACTTAATAGTTAATGTTTTACAAATTATACTGTATGATGAGTACAAGCGAATGATTGTCTGAATGGTGCTGTATACAGAAATATGTCTACACTCTAAAAATAGTTGGGCAAAAATTTCCAACTTTTAACCAACCTATTGGTTAAAATCTGTCCAAATTGGGTAATAAATTTGTTCAGTTGGATATAATAATTGCCCAGAATATATATTTTTTATTACCGAACACAGTGGACAGTATGTTGCCCAACATTTTAAGTGTGTATGGTGAGAGAGGAAAGACAAAACATGAGCTAGACAGGAGAGACAAAATCGCTAGGGCGTTATCTCAGAACCTATCAGTTAATGAAACTTGATAATCTGTCTTATTTTGTCTAATAGATGCCTGTAATTTGTTGGACCAAAATAAGAATAAAAAACAATCAGAATTTAATCATTTATTTTTATTTAAAAAAATATCTTTATACAGGATAACAAGCTCAAAATGACTGTTTTTCAGCATGGTCCTGTTAACATGAAATAACAATATATACATACTTTGTATAAATTATTGCAAAAACATCCATTGCACAAAGTGAATGCTTAAGATATTGCATACAAACATTTCAGAGCTATTTGCCAGATAGAATTCATGAAGATATAATATCCTAAAAAATGGCAAGGCTTGCAATCATCATCTGACCATATCGATATTAAAAATGATGAAAAGTGTAAAGTTACTTTTTGTCAAAGACCGAGTGAGGAATTAAAAGTTTTCTGAATAGTTACCCCCAAATGATAATGAACTTGCGACTTTTTATGATTAAAGATATATTGGACATTATTATATTGCGTAATATGAAACAGGTCTATCATAATAGACCCACTGTAAAGCCGATATGATTTTTTTTTTTTTTTTTTGGGGGGGGGGTGTTTTTTAAAGTTGATTTTGTTTTAGTTTTATTAAAGTAGGCTTACTACATGTAGGTGTATCCTTTAGAAAGGGCAGGCTATATCTGTCCCTGTTCTTAAACTTTGGTGATTTTGGTATAGCTCTTGGATATAACCAACCACTTTATCAGTAGAACAACAATCAGTGGCAGCACCAAGTCAAGATCGTTGCCCCTCCCCCATAAAATTATGAAAACTGAAGAAAGAAATGAAGTAAATGCTACAATAAACATCCTACTCAAGCTATAAAGTGCTCCAAAGCAACATTTTTTACCCTTCATCATGCCACTGTTAGCTCCCAACAAATCTTTATATGTAAATTCAAAGTGGCTGTCGATTGAGATGAATGAATGCGCTCAATAGGATAACATGGGACTTTAAAATCCAGTTTTCAAGTCGATTTGCACAAATTCTTCTTGAGATTCGAGTTTTCATTATTTGTTTAAGCAAGATATACGCATCCTGCATGCATGTTCATAATATTAAAAACAAATTGCTGAATGTCAAACTTTTTCAGCTACGCGCTCGCATCCATTGTATAGTGAAATACCCATCCTGTTCATCATTTTACAAAAAAGTGCTTAAATAGCGTCAAGTAATCACATCAGGATGGTTTTTTAGCTACACTTTGCACTCGCATTATATATTGGAGAGGTACATGTATCATCTTTACAGTTCTTAACAAGTCCATTTCCCAGTCAGTAGCGCCTATAATACTGAAATGTTAGCTCGTGCTTCGCGCTCGCGATTATGTGAAATAGGCAAAAAAGGAATATCATGTCCGCATTTGCCCCCCCCCCCCCCTATTTGAAAATCCTGGTGCCTCCACTTGGAACAATAATTTCTTCAATTGGTCAGGAGATAGTCAGTAGGGGGCCTACATGTGAAACAACCCCCCCCCCTTCCACATGCCCACAAGAATGAAAATACATCCCTACATTACATTTAGTAACAATTTTATTAGTAGTGCACTATTATTATTATTTTTTTTTTTTTGGGGGGGGGCTATCATCCATATTCTTCTTCTTAATTGTTATTATTAATATTATTAATGTTGTTATCATTATTATTATTATTAGTAGTAGTAGTAACTACTACCTACTAATAATAATAATAAATAACACTACTACTACTACTACTATAGTAGTAGTAGTGTCATTATTATTATTATCATTATTATCATTATTGTTATCATCAAGTCCTGTTTATGCAGGATATATAGCCTGCAGACTGTTCACTCAGAGGGCCCTGTTACATGTCCACAAATACAAAAAGCGAAGGACAACAACAAAATAGAACGATACAACAAAAGAAAATAGGCCTAGAAAAACATATTGTAAGTTTTCAAACAGACAAAATAAAAATCACGAAGACAACTTATAATTTTCAATAAAAAGAAAAAATCTCATGGTAGCACTTGGAGCTAGGGTTGACAAATTATTAAACTACATCTTGTAAAAGCAAAATGAACGAAAAGAGCTTCATACCTGGAAGATTACACGACTTAAACTGCATGCAAGTATAGCGTATAATATTATGTGAATTGTTTAGGTTTAGATTTGCACAAGAACCTTTTTATCAAATATAAAAAAAATCGAACAACGTGATTGTGTAAACCAATATAGCAATGGAAAATGAGAATCAGAGTGCATAAGAAAGTTGCCTGTGTTTTTCTCGACAGTTGAGGAAAACTTCAGCTGTGCGAATATTTAGCTGTTATCAATTTAGTAAAGAGTAGATCGACAAATTTGAGCGGGGGGGGGGGCGAGGGTGGGTGGATGCCGGAGGGAACAGGCAAGGTGGGATAGAAGGGGTGAGATTGCAAGAGGGAGATTGAGAGAAACAGATAAGAATGCAAGAGGGGGGTGAAACTAGAGGGAGGAGGGGGGTGAAACTAAGTTAGACACTTAGAGGGAGGAGGGGGTGGCAAGGACATTATGGCTTATGCGAGTCCATTCAGTCATGTTTCATAAAGAAACAGATAGAGAGGGATATACAGATATAGCCTAATTAATGCAAGGGGGAGATCGAGCAAAAAAAAAAGAACTTGGCTAGAGAAATAAGGAACAGAAATTTAGATGGAGGGGGTGGCGAGGACATTCAGTGCGAGAGAGAGGAAGGGAGAGAGACTGTAAGAGAGAGAGGGGAAGAGAGAAATTGAAACTTCAGAAAGCGGGGAGATTGGCATGATTGGGATGGAGACCATTCATTTATTTACAACTTTTTAATACAAGACTCAAGAGAGTGCTCTTCCATTCGTTCATGTACAAATTGATGTCTGATGAAGCTATAGAACTATCGCAAAGTCCATGCGCCTGCGCACTTCAGATCTTTAGCTCAACTTATGAATAATTAATGTATGGCAGTGAGTCCAAACTTCGCGCGTGTCCATACTTCGCGGACGGTCATTATCTCAAAAACTAGCCGATATCCTTAAAATCTGACATCATCAACGTGAAAAGCGACCTAAAATTACCCTTTGGTGTAAGTTTCTTTAGGATGAGTTCAGTAATCATGAAAATATTGACAAAAGATCGGCAAATTTGTCACCGTTGGCGCCCGTTTTGAAGAAATCTGATATTCTCAACAAGCATCACGATATCACCATTTTGCAAGCAGAAATCATCAAAAATGTGAGTTAAATGTGGTACTAACTGATTCTATAGCATTTTGCTGTCAATCTGGTATAAATATTTCACTTTTTGAGCTTGAGTTTTTGTTTAAATCTCCACAAAAACTTTGGTCCGCGAAGTTAGGTCACACTTTTCAGAACGGTTTTCCAGCACAGCGCGCATTCGCCGATCGGAATAGAATTTTGAGATAGCGATACCGGCGAAACCCCTTGACCTACTTTACATTTTCGTCCATGATTTTAGGATCTTGACGTCAATGTGGTAATATATTTCTTGAATTGGTTTTGTATAAATTATGAATATTTTGTGAACAAATTTAAGCCTGATGAATATTTTTAAAAAGTCCGCGAAGTTTGGACACCCCATCATACCATACTAGTTTAGCGTTTCCATGTACGGAAAAAAATATTCGCGCCTGGCGAGACTCTGCCTCTGGCTCTGGCTCTGCCCCGACGGTACGGCCGACCGTACCGGTCCCACGATCGCATGGCATGCCCGCACGCCGCGATTGCGAGTCGAGTCAAAACAGTTAACTTGTATTAGGCCTAGGTCTAATCACTGATCACTCTCACTCTCAGTCTCACAAACGTACCAGAAAGTTGTGTTCCAATGTATTAACTACCGTATGGGCACTAGTTTTCAACCCGTTTGGAGAGTTTCCTCAAATATATAGAAATATAGAATTTACCTGAATTTCAGACCCGTCTTATTTCCAAGAGCAAATGCTGGTTATTCTTTTTCCGTTATTTTTTTCTTCAACCAGTTGGCTGTGTGCGCGGGCGATCGAATTATACGGCGACGGATTTTGGTACTAGTATTCAACCCGTCGGTACTAGTACTAGTATTCAACCTAGCGATGAAAGATGGCCCTGTCTCTCAATCTGCCCTTGTCCCATCCGACTATGGACTAGACCATTTGAGATGAGACCAAACAGGGAATTAATCAAAGCCAGAGACTTGCATAGATCTAGATCTAATTTAGCAATCTAAACCCTTTTGAGATTTGCTATCAATCCTCACTAGGTTGAATACTAGTACCATTCAGTGCAAAAGGCCATCGCCGCATAATTCGATCCTCCGCGCATACAGTCGACAGATTGACAAAGAAAATATCGACAACAGATTACCCTGGAAATAACAAAGGTATGAAATTAAGATAAATTCCCTATTTCTAAATATTTTGGGGAATATGTCAAAATCTTTGAATTATGCCGGGTTGAATACTAGTACCCATACGGTACCACCTGGAATTACTCTGTTTCTGAGTCGTTCAATTCCATGTAGAATCTAGGCTAGACTAGGCCTTCCGATCCGTAGTCCATGGGCAAGCGCAAGGGGGCTGCCATGATGAAGCTCTATACAGATATTGCCTACCTAGAGTTTGAATATAACATTTCCTCTCCCCGACGGAGTTATATTTTTCCCAAGGGATTATATTTTGCCCGAAGCGCGCAGCGCTGAGGGAAAATATTCTCCCGAGGGAAAATATAGCTTAGGAGGGAAGTTGAAATGTTATTTATTAAAACGATAGACCAGGCAATATCTGTTATATTATATAGTCTATGTGGATTCGCCATCAGAGATTGCATTCATCATCTGGCTCCAACCCGAAATTCTTGCTACAGCTCTGATCCATCTACGTCATAATAGAAAATATTTTGAAAATACATCAAGCGCGTTCTTTATGCAATCGACGCATTAACACTAGCGCGTACATCAAACTACCTGATTACGCAACTTGTAAGCAGCGAGTGACGTCACCTTAGTGAATATAACGCTGCAATTGACAATACAACGCAGTTATATTCCCTGAGGTGACGTCAAAACCTAGAATATACCAAATGCGATCCTCGCAGCTATGGTCACGTGATGGCGTATTGACCTATCACTGATTCGAATCTACATAACCTATGTAATATATTCATATATGACACTTTATAAAATAGCTGTATTATTTCAAGCATCGCGATTGGTCAATACGCGTCACATGACATCCAACTTTTTTTGTGCACTGCACGGTAGTGCAAAAGGTGTGCAACGAAAATTGACATTGCACGCTCGAGCAAACCAGTGCGGTAGAAGTCCAACAAAACTGGACTGTAACTTTTTTAAAAATTGTTTCTGTGTTGCTATTTTATAAAACAAATAATGCACTTGATCTGTCGTGCGTAAAAGTAAATGCAGAGAAAGCTCGGTTTCTTCAGATGGAGCACACTGGGCACTCGCCGCAAGCGGCTCGTGCACAGTGCGACTCCTATCTAAAGAAACCTCGCGTGCTCTGCATTTCCACTAACGCACTCGGCTGCATGCATTATTTGTATACAGTTGAATTTCACATTTTTAAGTTTAAAAATATATGTTGCCAATTTTATCAATTAAAAAATTATTTTTACTAAATTTGTTATTTAAAGCTAAAAAATGATCAATACAGTTTTTAAAAATCTGTTAGACTTTATTTGCCTTTCCAACTCTGCCTCTGCCTCTGGTTGGCCTGCCGTTTGAATTTGGGTAGGCACTTATGAACCAAGTTTGAAAGGAGACTCGTAAAATTACGTCACTCTCGCCGATGAATATTCATTAGATCGTGGTCGTGCGTGTTCAATACACACTGAGTACAGCTGGCATGCAGAAAGTTATATGCGAGGAACTTTGGCTCCAGAGACAAGTTGTCAAATAACGTGTGTGTGTGTGTACCATCGGCTGGTAGTATTCCATGCTGTACTACAAACCGCGTCGGAGAGAGTGCATGGCAATTCGGTAAAACGAAGTTTCCGATATAAAGAGATAATAACACTATGTACAGTACGTTGAGAGGCAAATGTCAGATCAGGGGAGGCAGGAGTACAATGGGTTTTTTTTTTGAAGGGAAGAATAATGTAGAATAAAAGGTATTATATATAGCCAATTGATCTAGGTGAGGGATTAAGCTTATAGTGAACAATGATGTTTAAAAAAGAGAATGAATATACCTTACCTGAATATTATGGTGAAGCCAATTTAAAAGGAGGTGAGGCAAGTTTCAATGGAGGTTTTTAAAAAGAATAAACTGTACTACAAATTTAAAAGGAGGCGAGGCAAGTTTCAATGGAAGTTTTTAAAAAGAATAATAAACTGTATTATATGGTGAAGCCATGCAATTTAAAAGGAGGTGAGGCAAGTTTCAATGGAGGTTTTTAAAAATAATAAACTGTACTACAAATTATGGTGAAGCCAATTTAAAAGGAGGTGAGGCAAGTTTTAATGGAGGTTTTTTAAAAGAATAAACTGTATTATGGTGAAGCCAATTTAAAAGGAGGTGAGGCAAGTTTCAACAATGGAGGTTTTTAAAAAGAATAAACTGTTCTACAAATTTAAAAGGAGGCGAGGCAAGTTTCAATAAAAGTTTTTAAAAAGAATAAACTGTATTATATGGTGAAGCCAATTTAAAAGGAGGTGAGGCAAGTTTCAATGGAGGTTTTTAAAAAGAATAAACTGTACTACAAAGCCAATTTAAAAGAAGGTGAGGCAAGTTTCAATGGAGGTTTTTTTTTTAAAGAATAAACTGTTCTACAAATTTAAAAGGAGGCGAGTCAAGTTTCAATTAATGGAGGTTTTTAAAAAGAATAAACTGTATTATATGGTGAAGCCAATTCAAAAGGAGGTGAGGCAAGTTTCAATGGAGGTTTTTAAAAAGAATAAACTGTACTACAAATTATGGTGAAGCCAATTTTAAAGGAGGTGAGGCAAGTTTCAATGGAGGTTTTTAAAAAGAATAAACTGTTCTACAAATTATATGGTGAAGCCAATTTAAAAGGAGGTGAGGCAAGTTTCAATGGAGGTTTTTAAAAAGAATAAACTGTTCTACAAATTTAAAAGGAGGCGAGGCAAGTTTCAATGGAGGTTTTTAAAAAGAGTACTGTTCTACAAATTATGGTGAAGCCAATTTAAAAGGAGGTGATGCAAGTTTCAATGGAGGTTTTTTAAAAGAATAAACTGTTCTACAAATTTAAAAGGAGGTGAGGCAAGTTTCAATGGAGGTTTTTAAAAAGAATAAACTGTTCTACAAATTATGGTGAAGCCAATTTAAAAGGAGGTGAGGCAAGTTTCAATGGAGGTTTTTAAAAAGAATAAACTGTATATGGTGAAGCCAATTTAAAAGGAGGTGAGGCAAGTTTCAATGGAGGTTTTTAAAAAGAATAAACTGTACTACAAAGCCAATTTAAAAGGAGGTGAGGCAAGTTTCAATGGAGGTTTTTTTTTAAAGAATAAATCAAGTTTCAATTAATGGAGGTTTTTAAAAAGAATAAACTGTATTATATGGTGAAGCCAATTCAAAAGGAGGTGAGGCAAGTTTCAATGGAGGTTTTTAAAAAGAATAAACTGTACTACAAATTATGGTGAAGCCAATTTAAAAGGAGGTGAGGCAAGTTTCAATGGAGGTTTTTAAAAAGAATAAACTGTTCTACAAATTATATGGTGAAGCCAATTTAAAAGGAGGTGAGGCAAGTTTCAATGGAGGTTTTTAAAAAGAATAAAATGTTCTACAAATTTAAAAGGAGGCGAGGCAAGTTTCAATGGAGGTTTTTAAAAAGAATAAATTACTGTTCTACAAATTATGGTGAAGCCAATTTAAAAGGAGGTGAGGCAAGTTTCAATGGAGGTTTTTTAAAAGAATAAACTGTTCTACAAATTTAAAAGGAGGTGAGGCAAGTTTCAATGGAGGTTTTTAAAAAGAATAAACTGTACTACAAATTATGGTGAAGCCAATTTAAAAGGAGGTGAGGCAAGTTTTAATGGAGGTTTTTTAAAAGAATAAACTGTATTATGGTGAAGCCAATTTAAAAGGAGGTGAGGCAAGTTTCAATGGAGGTTTTTTAAACGAATAAACTGTATTACAAATTAAAAAGGAGGCGAGGCAAGTTTCAATGGAGGTTTTTTAAAAGAATAAACTGTATTATGGTGAATTAGCCAATAGGAGGTGAGGCAAGTTTCAATGGAGGTTAGGTCACAGACATCAGTATACATGTATACCCAAAATATTTCCTATTCGCATGTCGTACATAATCATTTGAGGGTCTACTTCCAATATGGCTTATGACTGGTGAAATGTTAGCCCATGAGGTCAAAGTGCATGGTATAACAGTCATGTCCTCAAAAAGCATATTCTTTCACCCAAGTGATATTTGTGACTACAGAGATTTTGCATATTTATGAGCTTGATGAAGACCAAAACACAAGCCACGAGAGGAATATGATGAATCTGGCCAATTTGCTCATTAGCATAGGGACCTGCACTCTGACTGATAAGTTTTTAATCTCCTGAATTCTTTGAAAGGATCAATTTGAAAATTACCTCTTGTGTGAGTGAAGATTTTTAGTCAAATTTATATTGTCAGCAAGGTCATGTTAAAAATGTAAATATATAATATATTCTTGGTCTAGCAAAGGCAGTGCCATAAATTTTGACTGCATGTAGTTGAGAATCCATCTAGTTAGTCATAAAACATCAACGGCTAAGTGTATCCATTCAACTCAGGCGCGTAGCCAGGGGGGCGGTGGGGGCGGTCGCCCCCCCCCCCCCCAAAAAAAAAAAAAACGTCCCCAAAAAGAAAAAAAAAAGAAGGGAAAAAAGAGAGGAGAAAAGGAAAAGCGAAGGGAGGAAAGGGTAGAAAGGTAGCTTTGTGGGTTTTTCTTCTTCTTTATTTTTTTTCTAAAAAGAGAAACTCATTCACTCTTGCTCTCAATTTATATATATGAATTTTGCTTCCGCGCTGCGCGCGATTAAATGACAACAATTCTTTGTTTCCCTCACCTTTTCTTTAACCCTGTTTTTCCACCTCAGCTATACGTGTTTCTTGCCAGTTCAAGTTCAAATGTATACATGAAGGCATGGAATTAGAGTAAGGTTAGGCCGAAGTGTATGAAGTTATTTTTTTTCTTCAAATTGATCGCGCAACTTCTAGACGGGTCGGCTCCGGGCTGGTCAAATCTTTATATCAATTTCTGCCAACACCTCCATGTAGGCAACTTCTCCCGACTTTCAGCTCATTACTAAACAACCATAATTTGGGGGCAAACAGGTTTCTAATTTAAAAAGAGGAAGATATAAAATTCGTGTCATATTAAATAAAAAAGTACAATATTTTTTAAATCAAATTTTATTTAATTTCATGTCATTTCTCTGCACATTCATCTTTTGTCGTCTTTTGCGCCCTCAGTTTGAAATTTTGAATGACAGTTAGGTTAATTTCTTTATCATTCAAAATGAAGTGCTTCAGGATTAGGCAAAGAAATTATATATCATCCTTTTTTATATAATTTCAATAAATCACAGATATTTCAACTTTTTGAGCGGCATTTTCCTTGTAATGAAGTTCAATAATTTTAGAAAATCAATTGAATTAGAGCCGATGGGGTATTAGAGATATCTGCATTTGATGAAACGTCCGCCCTTTGAAATTTCAGAGTTTCGAATTGCTCTGCACGGGGAGGAATATCTTCCTCGATCCCGGCATAAACCCTTCTTCTCCTCTGTTTTGCGACTTAATTAAATATGCACTGTTACTAAATTGTTTGTAATCAAACCTGATCTTTCCAAGGAAAGCATTCAATATGACTTAGAGAATACCCTTTTCTCGGGATTCTTTTCTTTGCCAAAAAAAATGATAAAACGCTTTAGCTTCCGCGCTTCGCGCGGGGTAATTATTATTATAATTACCTCCATTTATCCCTTTTTGTGCGTTCACAAACACTTTTGAAAACAAGGTTCAAAATCACAATATAGTCAACTGAATTGGAGCTGATATAGGTACTAGAGACAAGAGAGACGGCCCCTTTTCATTTTAATTTATGAAACACCGAAAGCTTCGCGCTTCGCGCGGGAGGGGGAAACTCCCCCTCCCTGCACCCACTCCCTAGGGAGCGCGCTTCGCGCGCTCTGTAAGTGTTGGCACCGTTGGCACGCTTCGCGTGCATTTACCGCCCCCTCCAAAATGAAATCCTGGCTACGCGGTTGATTCAACTTAGGGTTTCTTACGATACTTGCTAATGTTAAATCATGGAAGAATCACCTGTGTAAATAATGATACATTGTTTGTTAGCATTAATCGGCATTGAGGCTGATCAATTTCTTTGATAACTATTTGATGCAAGATTACATGACCTTTTTGTTTTATTCAGTATATTTAGAATGTCTCATAGCATTTTGAACATAATTTGCGACCATTTTTGCTGCCCACTCAACAGTCTTTGTAGATGTTTGTGCAAAAACTTGATAAGAATGCATGCCGTTATCACACAGTACTTGCCAACTTTTAGTATCTTTTATCATGATCCTAGGCCTGCCAGTACTGAAAATAAACGTATTTTAAACTGTATTATAGCGTATATTTTTATTTACTCAAAATGCAGTTGCTTTCAATGATCATGTCCTGGTTTTATAATACTTGCTGTTAACTAATGTAATTGTCACTTGTTTTTTTCTAACAGCGAGAATATATTGCTATATGTGTCCAGCCACCCCAATACCAACAATAAATACATTGATTTAAAGATTCTCATTGATCTTGAACAATCACATCCTAAGCTGTAAAATTATTTATCTTGTTAATATTGATCAATAATATCCCTCGCTAGTACTTGATTGAATGCGAATAAGTTTGGGGAGAGTTTCAACAAATAAGAGAACAAGATTTGGGGTTCACTTAAGCATGCGATGTGTAATATGTAGTTCAACTACTTAGCAGTGAGCAAAACACGGATATCAAAGTCTTGTATTTTGTCTTCAACTTTTACAACCTCACATTTTGACAGTATGAAGAATTTTTTTTTTCGGATAAACCAATATTCTAAATATGCGTTTGGAAAACTGAATTACTATTTTGGTTATTTTTTACGAACCTTCCCTGGCAACTTATTGTTGATATTTGGGTGGCTGGCCACATTTTGTTTTGTTGAGAAAAAATATCAAAGAGTATATGAAAAAAATATTTATGTAAAAAAGCTTGCCTAGCTGTTGGTATTTTCTTCTGTTGTACTTTGTCATGTAACTCTGATAGATTTAATTTCGTTACACAAAATGGGGTTCAGTATTCAGAAAAAACCATTAACCTTGCCTCAACCACAACAGTACTTGCCAAACTGGATATATCAACATTATATCAAGCTGTGTAGAAGAACTTAATGATCATGTAGATACCATTAAGTGCATACATATGTAATGTATTTCAAGCTGTATGACATAGATATTCTTTTCCATCCAACATCAGCTTCTACTATTTTTTTAAGGTTAGTATTTATTCATGTTGGCAAATTGTGAAATAGTTCATGTTGAAATATGTTGCATTACCTGTCATGCATTTCTAATGTTATTTTTTAGAATATATTCTGTCATCATTTTCAGTACATAAAAGTTTATTCAATGTATGCCTTTACCAAAGTTGGCCATAAGCACAGTGGGTACTAACTATCACTAAAGACAACACGACAATTACTCAAAATATATAGCCTTATAAATGTACAAGTCAATAAAATCTACTATGACTACATAGCTTTTCTTTGTGCAACACAGTCATATTTCATTTGGATCAATTCAAAATTGAGTGGTGTTTTGGGGGTAATGCTATGGTAACTGCAGTTCTGTTGTCCTCTGACAGTTGGTGTTGTAATGATGTGATTGGCAGTGTGTGGACGTCATGTTATAAGAGAAAAAAGAAAGTTAAAGTGACAGTGTTGGCTTTGAAATGGACTCAACCTATGAAAGTTAAAGTTTGTGCTGCAGAAACTGGTGTGGTAGTGGGATGATAATGATGATGAGGAACATGGCCGGTATTCAATGCTACTCTTAAAACCACAATTCTAAGTATATTTTACTCAGTATTTTGCAAAAGTAAAGTACTTATCCATCTTTGGTATTCAATTGCATTTTTTTTTGGCTAAATATTTTGCTTAAATGTAAGTCAGCCATCTACTAGTCTTAAGTCTACATATACAAAAATGATACGCACAGAAATACATTCACATATTTGGCACTATTTGGCTCAAAATTTATAACATCACAATGGGTATTAGTATTTACTTCAATTTGGATAAGGTAAATTCTGAGATCTGATCTGCATCAAGTTTAAGCATTTTGTTAAGCCAGCCAAATTGCTAAGTAAAATACTTACAAAATGAAAACTTAGAATTTAATAGGCGGCCGAGGTATTATTTTTTTTCCAGAGGACATGTTCAGATTTCTTGTTGACAAAGGATGACGACGTGATGATTATTTTGCATAACCTGGCTTATCAAAAAATATATTATGTATATTCCATTTCAGTGATAATTGCATTTTTGGGGAGGGGATATTACATATTTGGGGAATAGAAATGTTCAAAATTAATGCATACTTAACCTAATTACGCAGGGGGGGGGGGGGGGGGGGGCTCTGAGCTCTGTGATTTAAAAAAAAAGTCTTTTGCATGTTTTGCGAAGCCCGGGTACTGGGTTCTGAAAATTACCAAACAATTTGAAGGTACATATCAGACAAAAATGACTCAAAATTGTGATATTTGTGTATACCACGTCAATGGAATATGCGTTTTCAACCAAAATTCATAAATGCCTAATTGTTTTTAGTTTTGTTGAACTAAACTGATTTATTTTATGCTGTTACGAGAGTCCCAGCAAAGTTCGTTGAAAAAAAAAACAATGCAATACAAAAGTACAAAACCCAAGAATTATTAAAAAAAACACCACAAAGAGTTTCTAAACCAAAAATTAGACCATTTGGAGCTTTATTTGGGGAGTTAGAGGAATTGGTATAGTATACTAATTATGCACAAATGAGCATAATCAATTAATATCAATTTGCATGAAATAAGTAACTACACAATTTTGTGGATTATTACAAGCAATTGCAATCTATTTCTTCACTATTCATTGTTTTTAGAAACCTCATTGTAGACTTGCCTCATGCACCTCCTCTCAAGTTGGCTTCATCATTTGAATTATATTCTACACTTATCATTCTTTAAAAAAAAATCATTGTAGACTTGCCTCACCTCCTCTCAAGTTGGCTTTACCATAATATTCATTCTTTGTTAAAACATCATTTTACACTTGCCTCACCTCCTCTCAAGTTGGCTTTACAATACCCTTTTCGTTAAAACATCATTGTACACTTGCCTCACCTCCTTTCAAGTTTGCTTCTACATAATATCCATTATTTGTTAAAACATCATTTTACACTTGCCTCACCTCTCAAGTTGGCTTCACCATAATTTGTAGTACAGTTTATTCTTTTTAAAAACCTCCATTGAAACTTGCCTCGCCTCCTTTTAAATTTGTAGTAGGGTTTATTCTTTAAAAAAACCTCCATTGAAACTTGCCTCACCTCCTTTTAAATTCGCTTCACCATAATTTGTAGTACAGTTTATTCTTAAAAAAAACCTCCATTGAAACTTGCCTCACCTCCTTTTAAATTCGCTTCACCATAATGCAGTCTATTCTTTTTAAAAACCTCCATTGAAACTTGTTTCACCTCCTTTTAAATTTGTAGTACAGTTTATTCTTTTAAAAAACCTCCATTGAAACTTGCCTCACCTCCTTTTAAATTCGCTTCACCATAATTTGTAGTACAGTTTATTCTTTTTAAAAACCTCCATTGAAACTTGCCTCACCTCCTTTTAAATTCGCTTCACCATAATTTGTAGTACAGTTTATTCTTTTTAAAAACCTCCATTGAAACTTGCCTCACCTCCATTTAAATTTTGTAGTACAGTTTATTCTCTTTAAAAACCTCCATTGAAACTTGCCTCACCTCCTTTTAAATTGGCTTCACCATAATACAGTTTATTCTTTTTAAAAACCTGCATTGAAACTTGCCTCGCCTCCTTTTAAATTTGTAGTAGGGTTTATTCTTTTAAAAAAACCTCCATTGAAACTTGCCTCACCTCCTTTTAAATTCGCTTCACCATATAATGCAGTCTATTCTTTTTAAAAACCTCCATTGAAACTTGTTTCACCTCCTTTTAAATTTGTAGTACAGTTTATTCTTTTAAAAAACCTCAATTGAAACTTGCCTCACCTCCTTTTAAATTCGCTTCACCATAATTTGTAGTACAGTTTATTCTTTTTAAAAACCTCCATTGAAACTTGCCTCACCTCCTTTTAAATTCGCTTCACCATAATTTGTAGTACAGTTTATTCTTTTTAAAAACCTCCATTGAAACTTGCCTCACCTCCATTTAAATTTGTAGTACAGTTTATTCTCTTTAAAAACCTCCATTGAAACTTGCCTCGCCTCCTTTTAAATTGGCTTCACCATAATACAGTTTATTCTTTAAAAAAAACCTCCATTGAAACTTGCCTCACCTCCTTTTAAATTGGCTTCACCATAATTTGTAGTACAGTTTATTCTTTTTAAAAACCTCCATTGAAACTTGCCTCACCTCCTTTTAAATTCGCTTCACCATAATTTGTAGTACAGTTTATTCTTTTTAAAAACCTCCATTGAAACTTGCCTCACCTCCATTTAAATTTGTAGTACAGTTTATTCTCTTTAAAAACCTCCATTGAAACTTGCCTCGCCTCCTTTTAAATTGGCTTCACCATAATACAGTTTATTCTTTAAAAAAAACCTCCATTGAAACTTGCCTCACCTCCTTTTAAATTGGCTTCACCATAATTTGTAGTACAGTTTATAAAAACCTCCATTGAAACTTGCCTCTCCTCCTTTTAAATTTGTAGTACAGTTTATGCTTTTTAAAAGCCTCCATAGAAACTTGCCTCACCTCCTTTTAAATTGGCTTCACCATAATACTGTTTATTCTTTTAAAAAACCTCCATTGAAACTTGCCTCGCCTCCTTTTAAATTTGTAGTACAGTTTATGCTTTTTAAAAGCCTCCATTGAAACTTGCCTCACCTCCTTTTAAATTGGCTTCACCATAATTTGTAGTACAGTTTATTCTTTTTAAAAACCTCCATTGAAACTTGCCTCACCTCCTTTTAAATTGCATGGCTTCACCATAATACAGTTTATTCTTTTTAAAAGCTTCCATTGAAACTTGCCTCGCCTCCTTTTAAATTTGTAGTACAGTTTATTCTTTTTAAAAACCTCCATTGAAACTTGCCTCACCTCCTTTTAAATTGGCTTCACCATTATAATATTCAGGTAAGGTATATTCATTCTCTTTTTTAAACATCATTGTTCGCTATAAGCTTAATCCCTCACCTAGATCAATTGGCTATATATAATACCTTTTATTCTACATTATTCTTCCCTAAAAAAAAAACATTGTACTCCTGCCTCCCCTGATCTGACATTTGCCTCTCAACGTACTGTACATAGTGTTATTATCTCTTTATATCGGAAACTTCGTTTTACCGAATTGCCATGCACTCTCTCCGACGCGGTTTGTAGAACAGCATGGAATACTACCAGCCGATGGTACACACACACACACGTTATTTGACAACTTGTCTCTGTCCAGAGCCAAAGTTCCTCGCATATAACTTTCTGCATGCCAGCTGTACTCAGTGTGTATTGAACACGCACGACCACGATCTAATGAATATTCATCGGCGAGAGTGACGTAATTTTACGAGTCTCCTTTCAAACTTGGTTCATAAGTGCCTACCTTGAATTTGGGAGTGTGAATTTTACACTTGTTAACAAGTTAAGCACAGCAAGTAGGAAGAAAAAACCGTCAGAATGGGTGTCTGGTTGATGGATCACATTCGCCTCCTGCGAAAGGAAGGACTCTTTGGAAATTTGTCTATTTTGGTAAGGCATGAAGTTTCTGAAGTACTGCACACTCCGGTCTCCGTCTACTACATAGACGTACCGGTAGTGTAGTAGGATTCTAGGAAGCATCCTCAGTCCCATTCATGATTTTTTGTGATGTGTCTGCATATCATATACCCAGTTGTTGTGTGTCCGGACAGGTTGTGTGTCCGGATGATCAATTTTAGAAAGTCATTTGGAAAAAATTACAAGCGAAGTTTCATCAAATTTTAGTACAAAATTTTAGAAAATATTATAGAGAACAAAATAGAAGATGATTACAACTATTGAATTCATATTTTTAGTGTAATCTTAAGACAAAAAAGAAGGCTTCAAAAATATAAAGTGTCCGGACACCCGATCCCCCATCCTACAAGTCAAGAGATATAGGGCCTAGCTAATAACGCTAGAGAGGGCGTACTTCGTCCAATCCCTGTGGGTGTCACGCGTACGCGCGTAAAACATTCCCCATAGTCTTTAGACTTGTGCGTTAAAATGGCACTTTTGAAAAATTCATAAAAAATAAATGTGAAATTTAGAGGGGGTCGAATGTTTACTACCTTTGGCTTTGCCTCTGACTTGAGCCTTGAGGACTCCATGTCTGATATTTTGTAATATTTTGACATATACTTCTACAGACATGGGGCCTGTTGCATGACGAGATGAGCAATACGTAGGAAAGTCCTAGGACCATTCTTCCGAGATAGGAAGATTGGCGACAAATCAGCGCTTTCCGTTTCACGAAGGCAATTTTGTCTTTCAAGTCCGCGACATCGTTTGATATCGATATAGTATCGGAAAAATATTTAGTCTTCATCGTCACCTGAACCTTTTATTTCGGAATGACGACTTTTCATAAAATCATATATTTCAGTAAAATGGGATCAAATAATGTTTTATTTATTACTGATTGTAGAATTTATGGAGCGTACTTTATGAGGTAAAAAGAGGAAAAAAAATCAAGATTCACAAACAACTGGGGCGGTATTCTGAAAACCGTGTTAGCACAAAAACGGTGTTAGCTAACACGATTGGTATTCTGAAAATCGTGTTAGCATGAAAAACACGTGGCCCAACGCGCAACCCCCATACGCGGTGTTAGGGAGGAAGAAAACACGATATTGGTGTTAGCTAAAATTTTGTTCAAAGATAACACGAACATTTAACACTGCATTAAGGAGAGGTTAAGTTGTGGATGACGATGGCTGCACTTTTTCTAGCAGACGCAAACGTCAAAAAGAACATATACGAGCATATGTATATCGTCTGGCAGAATTTACTGTACTTTTCTTTCATTTTCCAGCTTTATTTTCCATCTACCTATCTCTCTACTAACAATGATAAAACAACATTTTCTTTGGAATATCCTGTGAAAATACACTTCAAATGCATCTTTGATTTTGATTAATTGAAATATTTATCATAAATGCTCATAAGTTATTTATTTGGTTACTTTTTGCAATATTATAAAAAAAGACGGATGGAGAGGAAGAAACTTTAAAACGTCTAAAAAACACAAACAGAAATTAAAAAGAATGGAATTGGCGATTTGGGAACTCTTCTATAATATTCACAATTTTTTTACCCTTTTTCAATGGTTATATAGTTCCAATAATTACACCTTTTTAACTCTCAATGCTTCTAGGTTATCCTTAATTCATCTATCCCACCAGTCAATCTATATGCTTCGGATCAGGGGGGGGGGCGGGCAAAAGTGATTTTTTTTTTTGGCTGATCGATCGCTATACGCATCCAATATTTTAATAAAGAAAAAAAATTACAATTTTGTATGTTTGATATTTCTATGTCAGATTTAATTTTTCTTAAGTGCTATTCATGCTTTTCAAAATTTACATTTCAAATATATTTTTTCATGAATTATGCTTGCCCTCATATTTTAGGGGCGATCGTCCCCTGCCTGCTCCCCAATCGACCGAGGCATCTGTCTCCTGTCATAATTTTGTATCCACGCCGTCTGACTCCATTCTGTGTTCTGTTCTGTGTATACACGTTGTATCTACATATGTGTGTAAACCAGTGAAAGAAGAATTTCCTCTATGGACAATATAGTTATTCAATTCAATATTTCAATTCAATTAAATTCTTAATTGTCACAATCACCCCTCCCTGTGTCTATTTCCAGCCCTAACTTTTATTTAGCTGTATGCGCTTACAAAATGATGTCACAATGCAGGTTTCGTGTCACCGAGCGCGCAATTCCCCTTTTCCCTGAAAATTTTGCGCGATTTGTTTCTTTAACAGCGCATTTGATTGGATTAAATAGATGCAGAGTGGGAGGAGCTGAAGATAACACGAAATGAGATAACATGCAGATAACACGCTTTTCAGAATACCGATTTGGGGGTATGTTAGGGGCGTGTTAAATCAGAGAGATAACACGATATTTAACACGAAAATTAACACGATTTTCAGAATACCGCCCCTGGATAAAATCGAAATTTTCATTATTTCCCTTATTAAGAACACGGTGTCCTTTTAGAGACACCTTTCATTGATATTTCAACGAAAGAGACCCTTGTCCGACATAAAAATTGATTTAACTAAGTAATTTCAACATTTTATTAGTTCAATATACTGATTTTTTCTAGAATACATATGCATGTATATAATGATGATTTTGCAAATTATGCGTTAATATGTTATCTGTTGAGGTAAAAATAGGGTTTGAATGGAGTAAATAAAATCAACAGTGTCTGATTGTATGAGACTTAAAAGGAAAATATGAGAGGCTGCCTGTGAGAAATCTAATTTATTTATTTTATTTATCAGATGTAATTCAAGAAATACAAATGTGAGTGTTTAGAGTATAAACATACCTCAGTTGCATGATGAGTAACCGAAGACAAGGAAAATATGAAAATTGCTGCAAACATGTCCAAGTGGATAAAGTAGTGCTTTGCAATAACAATTAAAACATAGAAAAAAGTGTGCAATCCGCAATGGAAAAAATACTATTTACAGAAATAATGCTAAATATTACAATGATCATAAACGTTGGTCATCTTTAAAGTTGATCACTTAATTTATGGAAGCTTATATAAGAATATAAGGTTTAAGAATATAAAAAATATATATGTTCAACATTTCAAAGTTGAGGAGTAGAGACTACATTATTGCTTTAAAGTATACACACAAAGAAAATTCACGAAAGTGATGATTATAGACAAATTATGTATGAATGGAAAGGTCTTGTCTTTTTATACACAAATATGTCACTAAAAAGTCTTATCGATGTCCTGGAAATGCAAGAAATGAAATTATTAGAGACCATTCTAAGCCCCCCAGCCGCCCCCCAGACCGACAGTTCACGCAGTGAAAACAGTCGAGAATAATGACGTCACACAATAATCGAGCTCATCATCCCTCTGTGCATAATACACTGAATCACCTTACTGACCTCTTCAATATCTTCCGAATTTACCGTTTTCTTCATGTAATGTGACATCCGAATTCTGTTTTCGACAACTTCAGACTATAAGGGAACCAGAACTGTGTTATTTTGCCCGTTTTTTATTGAATTGTGAACTGGAAAGATCGATTTTGTCCACTCGACAGTCTTCGTTGTGTTGCTCTACTAACTATTGAAAAACTCCAAGCTGCACGGTCCCATTCACTTGCTCCCGATGCATGTTGCAGGCTACGCTGTTTGATCCAGTCAAAAGTCAAGGTAAGCATGTTTGGAAACTGTACTTGTTCTGACGATGCATTCAGGTCAGATGACAGATACAGATCTGATATAAGTTTAGAATCATGCATTTTGGCATAACTACTATTAAAATTAAAAAGTTTTTATTTTAGAAATAATGTTTTTGTACAATTCCACCCAAGGCAAGGGTTCATTACATGCCGCCACGCACAGAAAAATCAAGCCATAGAAGTCGTGTGTTGTGGACCCAAGAAGTGAGATCCCAGACGCCTCCAGGCTAAGCACGCGCGACCCACTAGTTAGAAATCCACTGCCAAACGCGGTTCGTGGTGCGGGGTTCGTATACTTAATACGTGTGAGTGGCACAATTCCAGCAGATTTTTTCTTCAGATTTCTAAAACTGGTCAGGACTCGGGCAGGCAATTAAATTATTTAGGAGCACTGAGTGGTATGGACTATGGCTGAAAATCTGCTGTTTCAGAGGAATGTTTAAGTTTTTATTATACACAGAATTATATCACCATGATGCCGATGTCATGAAGCCAGACAAATTGTCAGCAGTGATTACCCTGATTCCTGGCCAAAATCACTCACACGTATTGCGAGGTTAGTATTAGTATACTACTAGTACGTATTGCGAGGTTAGTATTAGTATACTAACCACGAACCGCGTTTGGCAGTGGATTTCTAACTAGTGGGTCGCGCGTGCTGGGATCTCACTTCTTGGGTCCACGACTTCTATTGCTTGAATTTTCTGTGCGCGGCGGCATGTAATGAACCCTTGGGTGGGCCAAAATTAGAGTCTGGTGTTTCTTTCTGATTAGAGTGTTGCTGCATATATGTATGCGTAATGCCTTCAACAATGAAGATAAATGCAATCTTTGTAATGACACAGAGACTCAGAGAGCACCGTACCTCAAGTGATGTTTGTGTAGTCTCCACTTCACTACTGGAGTACTGCTACAGCCTACACTACGCTACACACTTACCCGGGTAGGTGTGGCGTACATGTACGGTAGTGTAGCGGTAGTGAAGTGGAGTGGGGCCTACACAAACATCACTTGAGGTAGAGCACCAGTGTTCTGAGTGGAACTTTTCAGGTGTCTAAACCTACTATCATTTGTTGTTGACCGGGAATTACATGCCACCGCACGTCATCAATCATCACGATAATTAAATTCATACTTTGATTTGATTATTTAAACTATTTCTTTTTTTCTCTCTTCTACACACAGATCTGCACAATTGCTAACTCTGGTGACTTCTGGTCTCTGCTTGCTACCTCAATCTGGGAGATTCCATCATGTCCTTTTACTATGATTTGGATATAGCCATTTTTTTCTTCACTCTTTCCAGGACCTACGGTTTGCAAGTTGTGGAATGATAATGATACAAAAGAAAAAATTTCTTTATCAATCTTGGAAACAATTTTGAGCACAGTTTTGGAGAGAACTAAGAAATTTTACTCGGACAGGAATACAGCTTGTCAAAAATAATAACACACAATTTAAAACGAAAGAACAATTTTAATGTTACTAGGGCATTTTGCGAGAAATGTTATACTCAATCACACGTCCCAAATCAAGGGAAAGTCCTTTGATTAAACATGTAGTTGAATTGCGATTGCAACTCGACCTTATTACGCTTAAATTTGAATTTAAGACTTACGCTTGATTTGCAATTGAACATAAGTTTCTTGCAGTGCCCCATAATTATGTTTTGTTATCAGATATTTAACGTGCTGATTTTTCTCGAAAGGTATAATATATTTGTCCTTTTAAACGGTATTTGAATATGGGTACGCCTTTTATTTGTTTTCCACAATATTTATTGCATGTATGAACAGAAGTGAAATATTTATTGTGAAGCACTGTGAATGTTGTGTGATGGTTCATCATCAGACTGAAAGCCTGGTGGGTGTGAGGAAGTGGCTTGGATGAAAGAAAAGTGAACATGTGTCCAATTACTGATTTGCATATTCTAAGACAATTTTGTTTCTGGATAAATTTTGCTATGCATTCCCTACATTAAGAGTAAAGGAGAAGTCCACGCAATCAAAAATTCATTTGAATTTAAAGAAAAATAACAAGATATTGCAGGAAATTTCATAAAAATTACTATTTTAACAGTTCCGTAAATATAACCTATTGTGATCAGATGAAGAGTTTCCTATCGTCAAATCTGCAAAGAATAAAAAACAAAATGCCACAAAAAATAGAAACGAATGTGATGTGAGTGACAACTCTAATTTGCATATCATTGTTTTGTGTATATGACTGTTTTGAGTAAAAACAACAAGGGAAATCACTCTATTCAAATAATTTTTAGTTGATGTGGACTTGACTTTTAACTCTACCCCTCCCATCCCAAATAAGAGTAGAAATAATCTAATCAAGAACTTGAAAATCAAAAGCAGCAATTAAGAAGCAAGATTTGATAAATACAGGTCTGAATAGAATTTCACAAGAAAATAAAAAGAGAAAAAAAAGATGGGTAGGGACGGGGAAGGAATAAAAAAAAAATACCCAGAAAAAAAAATCCGAGTTTCGAACCAGGGTCCTCGCACATGTCAAAACAATGGCCAACGCATTTGGCCACAGACCATCGCTCTAACAGGAAGGCATTTTTAAGATATATGAAAGAAAGTCCGCTCGCCGCTGTTTCCTAATAATGCTTCGGCAATTCAACTGCAATTTCAGTCATTTCGCGATGGATATTGCCGTGTTTTTTTTGTGATTCCTGACTTTGCTACTTAATGAAATTTCATAATTTTTGTTCAGTCATAAAGAAGAATGTCTATGCTTTATATTGACTATAACATTAATGTGACGCAAGTGTGATTTCTACGTGAAAATATGCTTTGTTTATTCACCTATATTTCTTGAAAAAAAAAAAAAATTCTAAGCTAAATATCGGTCACCAAAATACGTTAAATGTGCACTTTTTTTCACTGTTCAGTAAATTCAAACTTTTATCTATATAACAAGACCAATCTTAAGAGGAATAAACAATTCTAAGAGCAAAAAACGCTGATTGGAAAGATCGTCTCCAATGGGCTGCTGTCAGCTCAGCTGCTCACTGCTCATTGTGTGACGTCACTCAGCTGGAGCTCGCAAGAGGACCGGTGGAAGGCAGAAATATGGCATGAAAATAAATCATTTTTGAGAGCTGATTTCTGCAATCTCTGATCCCTATTTTGAAAAGTGAAGTTATATATCTGATTAGTAATACTTCCCCTTTACAATGATGACCACATAAAGTCATTATAAAATACTTTTGATTCTTTGGATGTATACTTTAACATTACATAGGGGCCGAAAGGGGCCTACCCTACGATTATGGACTTTCCATAATCTTTTCTTTAATGAACTAGCTTATCTTCATTTGTAATGATTGTGATGGATTTGTATAAGCTATAGGCCTAATCTGTATCTTAAATTCAATTAGCTATTTTGTTACTGCAGATTTTTTGTTTTGTTTCACTGTTTCACATCTCAATTAGTTAGCCCAAATCCGACAATTAATTTTAATTTATTAAAATTAATCCCAGCAAAAAAAAATAATTGTAATGAAAATGAAATAAAAATAAATGAATGACTTACCATGTTTAACATTTTAGTTTTGTATCGTGTTTTTTTTTGCTGAACGTTATAAACACGTTTTTTACCTTACATAATTTCTTTTAAAGAAATTTGTTTTCATGTTGTTTAATTATCTATAATGAGAAAGCATGAGGGGTCAGAGAGATAGTGCCGCCCATTTCGATATTTCAAAAAAAATAATGGAAATGGGGTGGGGATAGGACGGAGAATAAAAGAAAACATATTAAAAAAAATATTTGGGCCTACATTACCCCCGGACATAATGCCCGGATAAGTTAAAATGACATCTGTTTATGGTCGTCTTGCCGTGCAAAAAGACGACCTGAAATTGATGACAACTAGCCCCCATATAAAAAGAACTTGGCGCCATCCCAGATAAAATGCATCAGTGTGCAACCCCCCAAAATGTTTAAAGGTGATATGTCAGTGTGGCTTGCCGTAAATGCATTTTCTGTCAATGCCGACGGTGGCGGGCGGTGTGCAAAGAAGATCATGCCAACGTAGGACAAGTCTGGAGGTGTCTTTCCAAGGACCATTCTTCGTATCGCCCAAAATCGGCATTGTGAAACAGTTGAGCGATATCTCGTTCTTACGTAGAATGGTTCTACGAAAGACCCTTTCATGCAACAGGCCCATGGAGTCTTGAACCGCCAGCCGTATAAGAGACACATGTACACAAAGATGGATTTCCCTAGGAAATCCATATTTAGAGGTCGAATTTTTTTTTATCTATGAACGTTCAGGCGCCTAATGCGTATAAAGGGATAAAAATTATTTCACTAGATCTATAAATGGTAAAAATGAGACGTTTCTTACCAGACTGATCTCCCGTAGATCCCTCGATCCATTTGTCAACAAAGCAAAGACAATAGGCCTGACTCTTGAACCGCTTCGTTATGACATACATCCGGTTAGCGATGCCATTTTGAAGAACAATTTATAGATAAAAATTATTATTTCACAAATACTTGAATTTAATACGTGATTATAAATAATTAGCAGTATTATACTAATTATTTATATTCACGTATTAAATTCAAGTATTTGTGAAATAATAATTTTTATCTATAAATTGTTCTTCAAAATGGCATCGCTAACCGGATGTATGTCATAACGAAGCGGTTCAAGAGTCAGGCCTATTGTCTTTGCTTTGTTGACAAACGGATTGAGGGATCTACGGGAGATCAGTCTGGTAAGAAACGTCTCATTTTTACCATTTATAGATCTAGTGAAATAATTTTTATCCCTTTATACGCATTAGGCGCCTGACAGTTCATAGATAAATAAAATTCGACCCTACAAACCGATTTCACCCTCTAACTATGGATTTCCTAGGGAAATCCATCTTTGTGTACATGTGTCTCTTATACATATATGGCCGGCGGTTCAAGACTCCATGTCTGTAGAAGTATATGTCAAAATATTGAAATATATCAGACATGGAGTCCTCAAGACTAGGTCCTACCTACCTTTGGATAGGATATATATCTGAGATTCCATATCTGACCAGAGAATGGTATCGTAGCCAGCTCATTTAAAAAATGAATTATGAAATTTATGAAGATAACTATGATGGGATCAAATTCATCAACTGAAACAGTAAAATAGCCCAAATTCTTCCGTCAGTCAAAAAATAGTTCCAAATGATATATCGTCCCAATTTGGGCAAAGGAAGTTCAGTAGTTACCATTTCTAGAATCAGTATTAGATTTTGAATCATATTCATACACTTTTGTCAATCAGCAATATCAAATTGAAAAAAATTTGAATGGGTTGGGTCGAACGAATATCTTTAGCCCTCCTGATGTAATTAGGCTCATGGAACCTGTGATTAAGGGAGACCGGCCGCCATTACTCGATAGGTCTTTGCAGCTTGCCATGCGCGTACAGTATGGGGCATGATGTACATGATGTATACGAATGAGCACAGAACAGGAAAAAATGATGACATATTACTAGCGCGAAAGCAAAATTGTAAATATTGCACTGGATTAAAGTTCAAATTAACAAAAATACTGTCAAAACTGAGGACAAAAATGCCTATATAACTAAGCCTATCTACATTTATGCATCCTTATAATTCCTTATTCAATCTACAAGAACAGCAAAAGGCTAAAACAGAAAATTAACTAAATTTTATGCTTTCTTCCCAATTTGTTTAATGTTTCTTTTACATTTGTTCCAGGCAAACCTAGTGAAAACTGCTAGTGAACAGAATACTGAATTGTTGACAGTGGCGGAGAGATATCAACTATTGGTCTACTATGCAGATGCACTGTATGAAGAACAGGAGTACAAGAGGGCTGAGGTACAGTCATTTGTTCTTATATATGCAAGGGTTGTGATTAAAAAATACTTTTTTTTGTTTTGAAAAGAGTGGGGTTTTTGTTGTTGTTGCTTTGTTTGAAAACATTAGATGATTTTTAAAACATGTTTTGAAACACATTTTTAAACAAAGTGTATAAATGTACCAACCCTGCTTACATGAGTATTATATGAAAGCCTAAACATTCAAGGTCTATCTTGTGATAGATCTCATGTATTAATGTCATCATGCTGCCATCTTACAGGCTGAAGCCTTTACCTTGCATGTGTGTTGCTGATCTTCAGCTGGCACATCCCTTACTGGGGGGGGGGGGGGGGGGGGGGGGCACTGTGAGATTACGATGTCATATGCATAAAGTCTATTGAATTACAAGTCTTATAGAGTGCAATTGATTACAATTGGGTATGGAAAGCCAGCAACATTTTAAATGTATGTCAATTTCATCCAAGCACATTGCTATGAGAAATCTCTTTGCTTGGAATATTCATTGAAAAATTCTGTATTCATTGAATTTCAATAAAAAATATACATGTCATTCTGTCATTAGTAAAATGGAGCAGTTAACAAGGTAAGATATAAGATTAAAGATGAAGTTTGCTTGTACGCGTGTATCATCGATTTTACCAATCAGTTTGATATACATGTAGGGGGTAAGGTGTTTGCCATATAGATGACAAATTATGGTGGTGCTGGCTCTCCATACTTTGAATTGATTTTTATGGATCGCATTTTTTTCTTAAAGATGGGTCACAGTTTGCAAATTTAAAGAAAGAGCAATTTGAAAGAATCAGACTGGAACCATTAAAGAAAATAAATCTTTGGTATGGGATATACAAGTCGGTGTGATCCAGAAATGTATATTTTTTTGTTACCGTGATGAGTTTCATTTTATTCAGGGTATGTACCGGAAAGCTTTGCAGCTAAAAAAGATGATCAACAAGTCCAAGGTCAAAGGCCAAACTCAAAGCAGTCAACAATCAGATGATAACCTACCTTCAGAGCTAGATGTCAGGTTTCGTATCTACCAGTGTCACAACAGTCTTAAAAACCATCGAGAGGCCCTCGCTGTGGTGAGTCACTAAATCTTTGTATAACGGATGCATCTAGCGAATTCTGTTATTTAGTATTGTTATTTCTTTTGAGTACTTGTATCAATAATCCTCATTCTTCCTTTTCATTTATCTTAAGAACCCACATGAATTTCAGAGGGATATAAAAGAATGTAATTGATTACAACATCTCTCTATCTGAAAGTTGTTTATGTATGTTTATCAAATTGATAGTTGAATATCCAAGATCGAAATAATCACTCAGCCTAATACCTTGACTCGGGCTGTTGGTCCTTGGTCAGTATTTTCCCTTTGTGGATGTTTGTGAGTGTCTGCCTACACTGGTGCCCACATTCATCTAGCTATGCTTTTTTTTTCAAATCAAGAATGTTACAAGGTCAATAGCTACAATATTCTTTACCTATGGTCAGCAAAACGTACTCTTTGGTCACTGTTTATAAGATGTGAGGTGGTTTCCAACATCTGCAACTTATTTACTTCCCATAGCTTGATCAACTTCAGCCAAATTAAACTGATGTAGCTTTGGCATGTTTGTGAACAGATCTTTGTTCTTATAAGTGCATAGTTAAAAGTACATGTAGGATTGGATTGTTTCTGAGATATGAAGAGAGCCATGATGGCAATCCTCAGTAAAATAGTCAAGTCCTTTTACAGTTAATGTTCACTTCATTTCCTGTTCATTTTACATTTGTATGATTGGTATTGGTAATCTCTTCTTCTTAAGCTTGAGAGTATTCCTGCTAAGATGCGAGAACCCAAAGTGAACATGGCCCTGGCTAAGCTCTATCAGAAGATTGGAATGGAGAGATCTGCTATCTATGGTTACAAAGAAGTACTGAGGTAATGACTTCATATGGTAGATGGGGAATGTTCATTATCAATTTCGATGAAGGGTGATTCCATACGTGTCGTACAGGACTTTTAGAGAACATTTGACAGTTTTTTGACAAGAAAAACAAAAAATATTCCAGTAACTAAAGGTGATCATCAAGTACTACCAGAGTGTTAGGAAAACCAAGACTTAACATGACTTGAATTCACATCCTGTATAATACATATTTAAAATAGTAATGTGTCGTACGGACGCAGAAAAAGTGGCTTTTTTAGAAACCTGAAGTTTGTACTCTAAAGTCTGTGAGTTGGACAGATAATTTTCATAGAAACTGAACTCAAATTGATATTCAATTACCCAAGAACAAACACATCTATGAAAGAAAGCAAAATAAACATTCATGAATAAATAAAGCAAATTACAATTTTCAAGAACATTGTGGCGTATGGGACACTCAAAATGTGTCGTACGGGACATCTCTAAATTGAAGCCAAACTTTCTTAGTTTATGTCTCTTTGACTTCTTCAATCACTTTATTTGGCTGATGATAATGATAATCCTATCAGACTAAAGACATTCATTATGTTAGAAACTGCTATTGGCTGAATATTTCTGTCAATATATCATAAAGAAAATAATGTGTAGTACGGGACACTTGCGTGTTGAACAGGCACTTGAGTGTTGTACTGGAAAGCCTGAAAAAAACAATGAACTTTTTATCAATCAGAAGGGGAGCATTGCCCCTAAATTCTTCCTTTTTAATGAAAAGCATTTTAATAAGTAGTCATTCAGGACAATATAATTAAGTAACCTCAATATATACAATTGGTAGCAATATATTATCTTTTTTTTTTTCATGATGGGAAATGTACAATGGTTCACAGCATTTTTACGAGCTGAAAACAATGTGTCGTACGGGACAACTTTTAATAGGACAATTATTGAAAAATGAAGGGCAGTAATTAGATCCGTATGGGATAAATCGATCACCCATGGGTCAAAGATAGAGAAACTGATATTGTGAAATTGCATCATCAAAAATAAAATTGTAGGAAAAACTTTTGCATTTTCATGTGACGTACGGGACATTGCCAAAAATAGGTTCGGAAAATCAGGGCTGCCCCTATTATGGATCATGAAAATGTTGTAGATATTATTTGGAACCATCAATGATACATTATTCCATTGACCTGCAATATTTTTAATCTTCTCCTCATTTGCCAATAATCGTTTCAGGTAGTGTTTGTACTTGACTATTTAATTAGCAAAATTATTGAAAATTGAAAATTCCATTGTTTCCCCCCAAAAAACTATATCTGACTTCACTTTTGGGTTAAAACTCATAATTTTCATAGAATTTAGGTATCCTGGTAAAATATTACACTAATTATGACTTATTGAAAGCATGTTGAAATTTATGATATTTTTGAAGTGTTAGTGTGGAATCGCCCTGAAATGATTAAGTGATATTGGTACAATGATGAATATTAAAAAAAATCTTTTTGATTGAGTGATACTGTTTCAGCTGGAATTCTATGTTAGTTTTATTTTCATGAAAAAATTTGCCAGCATCACAAAATTCTCATCTTCTGAACTATTTTCATTTTGAACCGAAGTTGAGGATAACAAATATTGTATGCTGAATTTCAAATGAAAGTTTTACATACATCTTTCTTTCCATTGAATTAAAAGCTCATCATGATGTACAAATATTATGGGGCTGAATCTTCCATTCTTTTACAACAATAAATGAAAAGAATGATTTCTTTTTCTTTTCTTTAAAAATCTCTACATTCTTCTGATGAAAAAGGAAAGGGTATATGTAATTTAGTATTATTAAGGCATCCTCATCAATGGTCAGCCAAGTATAAACACTTGTTTCCATGCATATTTACTGCTACAGGCAATGTCCTCTGGCTCTACAAGCTGTTCTTGGTGTCCTGTCACTAGGGGTCAGAGGAACAGAGATAGCTGCCTTCACAGTCCATAGCATGCCCAGCGGTGCAAACATGGAATGGTAAGAAAGACGGTCAATATAAAATTCCCAACGTAGGACCTATGTGACGGTAAAAAAGGTAGTCAATATAACATGCCCAACGTAGGAAGTACAGAATGTTAAACCCCAGTGCACACTACGCGATTTCACTACGATCCGATTGCAACAATATCACAGTGTGTGTGACAATCTACAAATGCAGCAGCAACTGCGACCCGCTTTGTTGCGCAGGATCGCAGACTGAATCCCAGACATATGATATGTCAAATCTTTCTGCAATTTTTCTGCGAGTTTGCTAATTTCAGCCAATCAGATTTGTCCTAGACGATGACGTCATGGCCAATTTGCTGCGGTGCAGACAACATACACTAAAAAAAAGGTGCCAGGAGATGCTGTGCACTGCAGAGCTTGTTGCAATGTATGGCCTGCGATGCGATTGGAATGGTAAGAAATAAGGTCAATATAACATGCCCAGCATTGCATGCATTATTGGTAAGAATGATGGTCAATTAGATGCCCAGAGTAGCAAGCGTAGAAATGTAAGAATACCGCTCAACATATTAGCATTGAGAACGCTAATAATATCTTAATGTTATAAAAGGCTCGGTGGAGAACAGTTCATAAGGGCTGGGTAAATTATAATTTGTATTTTTATTTTTACCGATAAGGCTCACATCACCATTGTTTATCTGTGCATATCAAAGTAAAGGCAATCCAAATTTAGAAAGGATTTCAATAAATGTCAAAGCAAAATTCAAGTGAAAATCTAATTTCTGGAGATATTCTCAAAATCAATGAAGTTAATAATTGCTGTCAGATTGTCATAGATCTAGATGTAGTAAGTTCTGACATAGTAAGCCAAATTGTGTTTTTTTCCAGGTTATCCTTTTGGTTGAAAGGTCATGCCTACAGCGCTAGTAAGGAGTACAGCAAGGCAATCAGTACCTTCAAAGCTCTTGAGAGTGGGGTAAGTAGCTTTTACAGTGGTCATCTACACCGTCTGGCCCATATTCTGAAGTCGAGTTTAACTTAGGCCATGGTCTTACTCTGTACTAAAATTATGAGAAGCCAAAACTCTCCATACTTTTTTTAAATATTGTAGTTTTCTTTAATATGTTCCCTGTACTCTTTCATTATACTTAAATGGTGAAGAAAACTGATTCAGGCAGTTATGAATGTAAAATGAGCTGATGAATCAAACCTGTAAGTACTGTTAGAGATTTGTTTTACAATTGGCTTTCCATAATTTTTGGTTTTAACTTTAATAAGTATATAGTATATGCGTAATTCAAAGTTGATAGAAAATATCGAGCATGAGCATGCGCAGTTCTGCCCATGAAAGTATATCGAAAAATATACAGAGCTACAAGAAAAGTATACGGAGCTAATTGCAGCGATGTGTTTTCCTATTGAAATTATACTTTGTCACATGATCACGAATTGACCAATCTTTAATCTAGAATACTCATGAATATTCATAAGAGGGATATAATTATGTTTAGCTCTCTCTACATTGATCAGTATAATTTTTTATTACCGCCTTTGTTGTTTATATTACACAGTGTGTTGAGAGAAAACACAGATGTCCTTTGTTGTTTGGCAGAGAATTATTTCATGTCCGGTGATATGGCTACAGCATCTACCATCTACCAAAACTTTTAATGTATATAAATGTTTAGCTCTCTCTACATTGATAAATATATTTTTTTATTACCGCCTTTGATGTTTATATTACAGAGTGTGTTGAGAGAAAACACAGATGTCCTTTGTTGTTTGGCAGAGAATTATTTCATGTCCGGTGATATGGCTACAGCATCTACCATCTACCAAAGGGTATGTACATTTATCACATCATATCATCGCATAGTATGGTGGCTCATTTAAACAAGACATTAATTAAGGTTTATCACTGGTCATCCACCAAGGATTAAGTACATTTCACAGTCCTTGTGCCCTTCATGTGATGTCACTCTCTGCACATTAATCCTGAAAGGTTGTTCTACAGCAGCTTACATAACAACCTGCATCAGTCTCCTATTCTAAGAGATTGCAGACCTCAAGATCTATTAAACACTACCGGTTTCTTGGGATCTCACTGCGAGTTCCGATCCATATTCTTCCGTGTTTTGGAACCCTCTTTCAGTTACATATTTCTTTAATGTATTCATTCTCACTTGCAGTGCATGGTATCTTACAAAATGGGGTTGACCCACACACAGAGTGTATAATGATTTATTGTTTTAATTTAAACTTGCACAGTAAAGAAACTGCTGAGGTATTTTTCATTGTAATCAATATATCAGGGCTCGACACTAGCGCCGGTCCGACGGTCCCAGACCGGTAAAAATCGCTGTCGGGCCAGTAAAATTTCAGAAATAGGAAGATTTACTGGTCCGACATGACCAGTAAAAAATATCATTGTCGGGACAGTAATTTTTCCAAAAATAGCAAGATTTAAGGGTCCGACATGACCAGTAATAAAAACCATTGTTGGGCCAATAACTTTTCTAGAAATGGTCAAATTCACTGCAAACCATTTTCCCCCGTTAAATTCTGTCATTCACACACAGAATACACACAGAATGAATCGCACGCAAGTGTTACTAAAGTGTGCATGTAGCCAGCCACACAACCCACGTGGTAAATTCTCTACTGGCTGCGCGAACGAAGCTTGGCTAAACTCTGGCAGAAATCTCTCACAGAACTGTCAAAATTCACGATTCATACTCATGAAAGGCTCTTATAATGTCCATATTTTCTAAAATTTGGAGTAACTCTGTCATTTGTAAGCAGTAAAAGGAGAAATTTTCACTTCTGTTTTGGTTCAAACAGATCGGGTTTCGGGTGATATCGTCTGAATACATAATAGCCCCACATATGCATTTATGTGTGTGTGTTGATACACTTGGTTTCTTTCTTTCTTTCGTAGCTATTTTAATTGAGCCAAAAGAAACTGATAAATTATTTGATAGTTTTAGCTTTCTTCTTCTGTTTTCTTCCTATCTTTCTTTCCTAATTTCTTTTAAATCTTTCTTTGTTTCTTCCCTCTCTTCTTTCAATTTTTTGTAACTGTCTTTCTTTTTTTTCTTTAATTCGTTCTTTCATTCTTTCTATCCTTTTTAAAAATATTTTTCTCTATTTCTTTTTTCTCTCTCTCTTTCTTTCTTTCTTTTTTTTGGGTGATATTTTCCTTTCTTTAATTCTTGAGTCCATCCATCCTATATTCATCTCTTCTCTTCTTCCTTTCTTTCCTTCCTTCTTTTTACCCTTTTCTTTCCTTCATTCTTTGTTACTTTCTTTGTTTCTTTCTTTCTTCCTTCCATCCATCCATCTATCATTTATTTACCCTTTCTTGTTCTTTTATTTTATTTCTTCCTTCTTTCAGCCCTCTCTCTCTTAAATTCATTTCTTCCTTTCGTCTATCTGTCTTGTTGTTTCCTTTTCCCTTTGTTAAATCTATCCTTTTACCTTTCCTTTTTTTTTGACTGCTTGCTTCCTTTCTCTCCTTTATTCTTTGTTTGCTTGCATTTATTTCTGCGTTCAAAAACACAATACAAAAATATTTACAATTACAATATACAAAATAATTCACAATATAAACAATGTAATCATATTACATGATAAATACAAATAAGAGTGTGAGTATAAATTAATATTTTATAAATGTAAACATATATATATAATGTAATAAATGAACGCAGGAGACCACCATCGTGAGCGGTTAGGCTTGAATTGATGGCTGCCTCATAAAAAGATTCGTGACTTAGATTGATATTTACTGGTCAAGTGGGTGCATTGCAGGTGCAGGTGCTGTATAGCAGTTGAGTAAAATCAGAATGTTAAATAGCGAATGTGGATATTTGAGTGAATGTTTTAATTTGGTGCGAGGGGTTGATAAGATTGAATGATAGTTTTCTTTAGAGTGGCTTTTAATGAGTATATGGTTGAACAAGTTTTAATATTGTTTGGAAGATCATTCCAAATGTCTGGACCATGATGTCGAATTGATTTAGAGGCAATTAACAGTCTGGGGTTAGAAAGATGAAAGTTTCCGGATATGCGCGTTGGGTAAGTATGGACAGAACTATTAAATTTAAACATGTTATCAAAAGACGAAGGGAGCAGATTGTTAATATATTTAAACATAATTATAGCTATTTAGATAGTATATAAGTCGGCAATTTTTAATGTCTTTTGTTTAAAAAATAAAGGATCGGTGTGAGCCAAAAAATGCGATCCTGTACAAATGCGAATTGCTCTTTTTTGTAATTTAGAAATAGAAGTAAGTTTTGTGGAACCACAATTAGCCCAAACAACGTTACAATATGTTATATACGGGAGTATTAACGAATTATACAATAGAAGTAAAGTTTTATGAGGTAAAATAAATTTCAACTTGGAAATTATTCCAATATTTCTCGAGATACATATAATGATATGGTGCAGATGTTCGTTCCAAGACAAAGCTTGATCTATGATGATGCCTAAAAATCTAGAGTGAGTCTTCCGCTCTAATGGTGTACCGTCAATCTGTAAGTTAATTGGAGTATCGGTAATATGAGAATGTTTAAAATGGATGAAGTGGGTCTTTTTTGAGTTCAAGGATAGTTCGTTTGCTTTAAACCACTGTGAAACTTTAATCAATTCAAGATTTAATATGTTGTTTAGGGAAGTTATATTTTTATGAGAAAAAAAGATATTTGTGTCGTCAGCAAATAATACAAATGATAGAATAGAAGATGTGTTGATAATATCATTGACATATAATAAAAATAAAAGCGGGCCTAGAATGGAGCCTTGAGGGACACCACATTGAACTGAAAGTGAACTAGAATCGTTGCCATTAAATGTGACATATTGTTTTCGATTTATTTAATAATCTTTAAACCAAAGGAGTGATTGAACTCGTATACCATAATAATTAAGTTTTGAAAGTAAAATATTATGATTAAGTGTATCGAACGCCTTACTGAGGTCACAAAATATACCAATGACATGCTCTTTGTTAGCTATGGCGTTTGTTATTTTATCGTAAATTTGAATTAAAGCCAAGTTTGTTGAATAATTTTTTCTGAAGCCATATTGATTAGAAATTAATAAATTGTGTTTGTTGATAAATTCATAAAGTCTATTATATACTATTTTCTCGAGGATTTTGGATATACTAGGGAGTAGAGATATAGGGCGATAATTGCTTATTTCATGAGGATTGTCTTTTTTAAAAATTGGATTGACTTTGGCGATTTTGAATAAGTCAGGAAATATACCTTGTGATAGAGATTTATTAAAAACATGACTAAGAGGGTTTGCAAGCGGGTGAATTATTTCTTTTAAAAGAGACATACTAATTTTATCATGCCCATGATATTTTGAGCTATTAAGAGACCTTGTAATGTTGAGAATTTCTGTGGGGTTCGTAGGGTTCAAGAAAAATGAATGTGGATTAGGTTCGGGTAGATAATCCGTGAAATGCGCATTTTGGCTATTGATCTTGCTTGCAAGTTCGGGTCCGATATTTGTGAAAAATGAATTGAATGAGTTTGCATGAAGGGAAGAGTCAACTTTGGTACCATTTAAAGTGATATTATCGGTAGGTGGGGGATCTGCATTTGTTCTCATTACTTCTTTGATGATTTTCCAGGTAGTATAAGTATTTGAACTGGCATCTTTTATTCTATTAGTATAATACATTTTACGTGATAAACGAATTAATTTTGTTAACTTGTTGCGATATACTTTGTATTTTTTTAAATTGGCTTCAGTAGGATTGCGTAAATGTGACTTGTAAAGGCAATTACGTGTCTGTATCGATTTTAATAAACCTTTTGTTATCCAGGGTTGTTTGGGTGTTTTTCGATTATTTTTTACCTTTCCTATGGGAATATTCTTTTCATAATAATGTTGTAATTTATTATTTAGGAGATTATACGATGTGTTTGCGTCAGTTTCATTATAGACATCCTCCCACCCCTCAAGTAATAAGTCTTGCTTCATTAATTCAATATTACGTTTAGATTCTTTTCGATATGAGCGTTGGTTAAATGATTTGGGGCACGGTAATTTCAATTCACAAGTTAAAAATATTGGTAGGTGGTCTGAAACTTCAGAGCATAAAATTCCTCCTATCATTTTGTTATTCATGTTGCTATGTACGTTGGAAAAAATATTGTCAATTTGAGTAGATGAATTTGGGTTGATTCTAGTAGATTTATTGATGAATGAATGGAAGCCGAATGAGTACATTAGTTTCATAAAATTGATTGAGTGATTATTGTCGACTGAGGGTAGGAAATTGATATTAAAATCACCAAGAATAAAAGTATGTTTATTTTCATTTCCTATTGCATATAAATATTGCTCTAGTTCCTCATAAAACAAATCAAAATTAGAGCCTGGTGGTCTATAAATCAAACCTATGATGATATTTTTAAATCCTGTGTTTTCAATTTCAATGAACAAAGACTCTGCATGTAAGAGTTTCACATCGGAACGGATCTTAAATTTCAGTTTATCAATAATATAGAAGGCCACACCTCCGCCTCTTTTTCCTTTGCGGTCTGCCCTTATCAACTTATAATTTGGTAAATTAAACAAATCTGGGGAATTATCATGCAACCATGTCTCGCTAATACCTATAACAGAAAATTTGAAATTATTTAATGTGTGTAAGAGATTTTCAAAATATTCGAAGTTTCTATTGAGACTTCTTAAATTTGCATGTAAAAGGGAAATATGATCGGGATTACTATCAGACATGTTATTAAATTCTTGAGGTGTATAGTATTTGCTGTCATGTGAATTTTCTATGTAATTATCAAGAATAAAAGAGAGGGACTCCATCAAAATTGATAAAATGTAAAGTACCTAAGTAAGGGGTCAACTGCAAGGGTGCTTGTGGTGTAGGTGCATTTGCTAGTGATTGAATGGGTGTTCATGCATATCTGTGGTGCAAATGTGCAGTCAATATCAATGTAAATTACATGTACAAAAATAACAAGACCCATCTTGGTCAGCAAAAACATATCATTGGAAGAGTAGAGCAGAGCTCAACCACCCAAGTACATATAAGATTTGAAATCATTACACACACAAAAAAATATATATATTGTAGCCGAACCGACTTTCTTTCCTGACGAGCTGGTTCGTTTCGGCTGCAATATACAACCAGTTGATGTAAAGTCCGTCTTTCTTCACTTCTGACTCTTTACTCCTTCACAATATCTTATATCATATCTCGTGGAACCGCACAACCATGTTGAAGACCGAATACCCAGCATTCAGTATTTCCGTAATTTCAGTATCTTGGTAAGAACTTTCAAGCATCCTCACTCATCTCGGAATCTCGGTAAGATCAGTAATTCCCGTCTATTCTCTCGACTCAGTACTTTCCGTATCTTCTCTCGAGTCAGTATTTTCAGTATCTCAGGAAAGTCGGTATTTTCCGTACTTCAGTAAAGTCAGTATTTTCCGTACTTCGATAAAGTCAGTATTTTCCGTACTTCTCACTTTTTCCAGTCAGTACTTCCAACACTTTCGTGCTTCTGCTTTTCAGACCATGCATTCTGTAGTTCCGTACTCAATATAATGACAGGCATGAAAACGAAGTATTTCTTTCTTCAAACTTTACTAGAATACATGCTTACCCTGGCGCAGCAGGATCAAACAGAACTTGAGCAGAGTTTCAGGCAGAAAATACTACTTGTAGGCCTAGTAGCCTGGTTTGTGATCGAGCATAAAGAAGACCTACATCGATCTAGCTCCTCGATTGAGGAGGGAGCTTGTCAGCCCATAAAATTTTATCACTATTTAAAAATAGTTAAAGTCATAGAATAAATCTTTTCAGTAAGACAATGGTGATTTTCACTTATTTTGTGTATCCAAACAGTGTGAAATTAGTAAACATAAAGAGCTAAAACAATTATACAGTTGTAAACTTCGATACTTCTCAGCAAAAAGGCATAATTACATTTTTACAGAAAATCACTACATAATCGATTACAAGCGATTACTGAATTTCGCTATACAACTATAAATATGGGTTAAAAATTATTCTACAGTCTTTGCCGTTCCAAAACAACACTGATAATTAAATAAACCTTTCATTTCGTTACAATATATATAAGCGGTCACATGAAAATGAATTAAGAGTATACCCAGAAATATGCCTTAAGATGATGTGAGGGATATTTAATACAAAAGTTAGGTACAAGTCTAGCGAACGATTGAAGAAAAAAAAATATTGTATCAATCAATTTTAAATAGCAGATTCATGCCCAGGGTAGGCCTATCGAATAATCACTTTACTCCTGCTTTGGCGAGCATATATTCGTGATAGTCATGCATGTCGGAGTTGCCACGCCTTCTCTGAACAGACACGGGGCTGAACATGTGCTAGTTAATAATACACATGGATATCGGGCTGATTTGGAAATAATTAAATGTATTAAAGCCGGGTGTAAAGCCCACATCAGTCAGTATTCAAATACCTGACCCGTTGGGCGTTTGAGTGAATTAAAAGCAAAAATAGGTGTGCGTTAATCATGCATGAAATAGCCCACCTTCTCTGATTAGACAACGCATGTACAAGATATCTGGAGATACACTAAATTAACATATTTAACATGGCAATGTTATTGGTATAAAGGCATATTGAAATTAACCCATGCATATAATAGCGAACATATTAGTTGAATAGATGGACGTTTGTTCATGCATGTATATAGCCACACCTTCTCTGGCAAGGTTGCATGCGTGTTTTCGATCATGAAGCGAATCTGAGACACAGTGTATGTACATAAGGCATGCAGGCACGCGACTGGTGTTGAGCATGGAGCTAAAAGAGAGATGCATGAACAACGGAAATAACCACAAGAATTCAATGATTGTCACACAATTGGACTACTAATCGTTTAACATAGTTGGTATCATGAACAATAATAGAGATAATAATAACACATTCATCCATTGCTTAGTCAAAACAAATTGGATAACATCGATTAAAATAGTTGAGAAGGTGATCAAGGAAGGTTCAATAACCACATGAATACATCTGAGCTTCATTCAGTATTACGTTTTAATTATAAAGAGTCTATAGGTGATCGAACGATAAAAAATTACAAAATTTTGATAAAGTGGTTACCAATTCAGAGATTACATTAAGCAGGTAATTTTTTTTAGAAAAAGATACAGAGAACAATGGATTTTACACGCTTCTCTTTGTATCTAGCCATGGCATTGAAATGATGATATTGTTAAGAAACATGAAGGGGATTCAAATGCCATGCTCCCCCTTGAGATTTCTTTTTCCTTCTCCTTTTTTATCCGATCTAACCGATTTTATAAAACATCAACATGCTGTTGGTAAATATTAAATTAAAATTTACAATCCAAACAATATGCCTGGGTTTCTTTGATAAAGAAAAGCAGCAAATTTGATTTCATTGAATGTATACACACAGCAAAAACCAATAAGCGTTCAAAAATGTGGATCATATATTTTTTTTTCCTTAAGAAAAATACAGTGTTGAATGCTTTTTTGAGAATTAGAAGTTGAAGTTAAGTTTAACCTGACATATCAGGGGTAAAAAGAAGGGGAAAAAATCAAAAATTTTCATTTTATATAATCATAGACCTCTAAATTTTTAAGGGTAACCAGGCAATGAAGTACCAATAGGATCTCCCCCTTTTACCATCCTAATATATGTGGAGTGATGTTTGTTTCGAATCCTTTAAAATGGTTTGTGGTTTATTAAATACAAAATATAGGTACAAGTCTAGCGAATGAATAAATATATTTCATATTGTATCAATCGGTTTTAAAATAGTAGATTCATGCCCATGCAGTGTAGGCCTATTAAACAGTCACTTTACTCCTGCTTTGGTGAGTATTTTATGTATATAGTCATGATAGCCATGCATGACGGAGTTGCCACGCCTTCTCTGATCAGACACGGGGCTAAACATGTGCGAGTTAATAATACACATGAATATCGGGCTGATTTGGAAATACATGTAATGAAATGTATTAAAGCCGGGTGTAAAGCCATGACCCGTTGGGCGATTTAGTGAATTAAAAGCAAGAAATAGGTGTGCATTAATCATGCATGAAATAGCCCGCCTTCTCTGATCAAACAACGCATGTGCAAGGGTGTCGGGAGACACAAGTTAAAATTAACATATTTAACAAGCCAATGTTATTGGTAAGGCAGATTGAAATTAACCATGCATATAATAGCGAACATATTAGTTGAATAGATGGAGGTTTGTTCAAACATGTCTAGCCACACCCTTTCATTCCTTCCTTTCTTTGTCTCTCAGTCCTTCTTTTTTCTCCCTTTCATCTTTTCTTTTTTTATATTGCTTGCTTCTTTCCTTCCCTTCCTTCCTTTCCTTCCTTTATTTCTTTCCTTCTGTCTATCATTTTACCTTTCCTTTATTTCTTCCTTAATTCCTTTCTTCCTTCTTTCAATCCTTCCTTCCTCTCTTTCTTTCTTTTGTCCTTCTTTCCATCTCTCCTTTTACCCTTTCTTTTTTATTGCTTCTTTCTTTCCTTTACTACTTTCTGGATTTGTTCTTTCTTTCTGTATTGCTTGCTTCATTTCTTTCCTTCATTTCTTTTTTCTTTTCTTTCTTTCTTATTTTTGTTCCTTCTTTACTCCTTCCTTCCTTTCCTTCTGTAGTTCTTTCTTTTTTTCCCTTCCTTCACATCTATCCTTTCTTTACCTTTTCTTTTTTTTTCTTCCTTCCTTCCTTCCTTTCTTTTATTCTTTCTTTCCTTTCCTTCTTCGTTTCTGTCTTGCTTTCTTTTTGTCCTTCATTCCTTCATTTTATTTGGGGGGGGGGGTAACAAAACGCTAGAAAAATAAAATTGCGCCTTTTTTAATGTTTTCTTTATTTTTTGGGACCAGTAGATTTTAGGTTCGGACCAGTAAAAATTTGAAAAACTGGGTATCTACTGGTCCGACATGAATAGGTTGGACCAGTAGAAAAAATGGGTTAGTGTGGAGCCCTGAGATATATTTTGTAACCAAAACAATTCTTATGCAGAGAGGCTTATTTCTATTACATTTCATACTACAACTGTAATAAAAAAATTGCAATAAAGTAATGTCTTGAGAGTTACGGCTGCAGTAAAAAGGATATTCAGTAATCTCAAGGGATATTTTCGACATAAAACAGTTGAGAAAAGTATATGCACATTATGATTGGAAATTTGATCATGTGTTGGTGAGGTTTTCAATTAAAATAAAATAATAATTGAGCAGATACAAGTATTGCCCAAGCTGGAAGTAAGTTCCCATTCAAAGGAAAGTGAAAAAAATTATTTGATTATTGTCTTTGTATTGATGTGAAATTTTAGGTTCACTCCCTGGACCCGCATCATTTGAGAGGAATGGAAATCTACTCCTACATTCTTTACAAAGAAAAGAAAGTAAAGCAACTCCAGAGGTAGGCTCATAATTAAGAAGAATAGGGTGTATGGAGAATTGGAAGTTTAGTTATGGATGATTTACAATGATGGTGATGATGATGATAGTGATGGTTGTGGTAGTGGAAGTGGTGGTGAAGGAGATGATGATGATGATGTTGGTGATTGTGATGATGATGGTGGTGATGATGATGGTGGTGGTGGTGATGATGATGATCATTTTGATAATGATGATGGTGATGCTGATGATGATTGTGATGATGATGATGACGACGATGATGATGATGATGGAGGTGGTGGTGGTGGTGGTGATGATAATGATGATTGTGATAATGGTGATGATTATAATGGTAAGGAGGAGGGTAATGAATTGATGAAAATGTTGACGATTGCTTAATACTTTTCTTACACTTTAGTTTATATCCAAGTGCATATTGTCAACAGTTGGAGCTTCTGTATATTCTGTGCACTGATATTTCCAAGATTTTGGATTAGATGAACTTACAAATGCTGTCACTGTTGTAATACAACCATAAGCTCTTCAAAATGTAATTTTATACAATCATACCAATAGGCAATTTTATTCCTTGACATTATAATTATCTGAATACCATCCTCTGTAAATCTTATGCTTATACATGTAGGTATTCTTTGTCGCTCCTTCTCTTTCCAGTCTATCCTCAGAGCTTATGGAAGTCACAGATAAGAGAGGTGAACCCTGGGTTGCCATGGGCTACTACTGTCTTTACCCGACAGCAAGATATGCAAGATCTGTATACTTTGCAGAAAAGGTACACATATCCATCAGAGACTTTTGATGCTTTTGTTCTGAGCTGACCCCAAATCCAATAGTTGCTCATTGTCTTTTTTAATGTAATTTCAGTCAGCATGTTCTCTCTTACAAAGGGTAACTGACTGTAGTGCCAGAATGAAACTTAATCTTTCCTCTTCCTCAGTCAGACCAATTTTGCTGCTAATCGTTTTTTTTTTACATCATCTTTTATTATGAATTATCAGGCACTATCAATTTACTTGCACTTTTTATCATGTATGCAAATAGAATGCCTCGAAACATTTTAGATATTTCTTGTAATTATACTCTCTTTACACCTTCACATCAACAGGCTAGTTGCGATAATGTTGATACATAAAAAGGAAAAGATATTGAAGAATGATTCTGGAATTGCAGAACAGGGGAGCCTGTCATGACACAAATCGTGATTTTCACTGACAATTGTAATAAGCTACTGAAATCCTTGCATCTGATTGGCTCAGAGCGAATTTGTCTGAACCAATCAGATGCAAGTATTTCAGTAGCTTATAACAAACAGTCAGTGAAAATTACTATTTATTTCATGAAAAGCTCCCCAGTTGTTTGATTTTTTGGAGGTGGGGATTTGCATAAGATATACCATCTTGTGTGATCAAATCTTTGAAGTCAGCCCTTTGTCACTTTAATGAAGTGATTGATACTAACTCATCTACCAAATTAAAATTTATTTCAATCCTGCAGTGAAGAGTGTTGGAATGTCAGTAATCTTTGTCATGAATATTTTTAGTGATGAAGATGACACCTAGCTTTCCATAGAAATGTGGACTGGAATTGTTTTTGCATTCCATTGGTGTTCATGTCCTTTTATTCTCAATTTATTTGGAATGTGATGTTTTCAACTTTCATACCTTCAGACAGTGCAAGATAAGTTTGAACAAATTAAAAAATGAAATACAAAAAATTATAGCCAGTTCCAGTCATTACAAAGTTTAGCTGGTAAAAGGGTAGAAAGCTTGCACTCCTTTATGGCATTGATATCATGAGAACACTAAACCCTTCTGATTATCTTTAGGCCTATCCACTGAAAGGAGGCAAGGTACAGGCCCTGTTGCTCAAGGGTAAAGGCTTATTAGAGATGAACAAGGTTCCTGAAGCTACTCTTCACTTCAGAGAGGCTGTCAGGTGTGCTCCTAGTAGATTTGAGGCTCATGAAGGTAAAGGTTCCAGTTGATATTCTTTTTGGTGAAATAGAGATTAAAGTGTTATTAAGGACGTTCCACAGTTAAAATGAAGTCCATGTCATTTTCACCAAATTTTGCAGAGAGTTACTTTGGTATCTATGCATTATGAAAATGCAAAAAATAACATAGATTCAAGTGCTTATTTTTTTTTACGGGTCTTCAAAGTCGCCGTATTTGAATGATATGCAATCTTGCGCAATCGAGAGAATTATGCCTCTCTTAGACCTCACGAATTCACCAAATGAGTGTAAAATCATCTTTACTCAGTAGATACCGCATCAAACTTCATCAAATTTTCAAGATATACAACAAAGTGTATACAAAAGAAAGAGAAAGTCTTTTAATTGGTAGAACTATATCTATTTGGAGTCAGCAGCGCCCTCATTTGGCAAGAATGGTGCAAAAACTCGGAAAAAACAAATATTCAAAGACGTGAATCTACTCAAAAATTAAAAAAGTATTTTGTAAGCTGCACTTTTTTCAAAATCCGTGTCATTTTCATCAAATTCGGCTAAATTGTAGAGGAATGCATATCGAAGGTGTAGGGAAGTTGAAAATATGGGGTCCATGTGCTCGTTTTTTAACTATGAGTGTTCAAAGTGATGCGAGTTGGCATTAAAATCGCCCAAATGCGCCCAAAACTTGCAAAAGTCTAATAATGCCGTCTAAAATGCGAATGGTTCTGTAGTTTTGCCCCCAAACATTCAAAATCCATGTCATTTTCATCATACTCTCCAGATTTGTAGAAGAATATATTTTGAAGACATTAAAATATTAAAAATATGGGGTCCATGTGCTCGTTTTTAAACTATCAGTGTCTAAACTGTTGCGAGTTGGCTTGAAAATCGCCTGAAAATCGCCTAAAAAGCGCCGAAAACATGCAAAAGTCTCTTAATACCCTCTAAAATGCAAACGGTTCCATATTTTGCTCAAAAACATTCAAAATCCATGTCATTTTCATCATACTCTCTTGATTTGTAGAGGAATATATTCTAAAGACATTAAAATATTAAAGATATGGGGTCCATGTGCTCGTTTTTAAACTATCAGTGTCCAAAGTGTTGCGAGTTGGCTTGAAAATATTGAAATCCACCTAAAATGCGCCGAAAACGTGCAAAAGTCTAATAATATCGTCTAAAATGCGAATAGTTCCGTAATTTTGCTCCCAAACATTCAAAATCCATTTCATTTTCGTCATACTTTCTATATTTGTAGAGGAATATATTCTGAAGAAGTTGAAATATTAAAAATATGGGGTCCATGTGCTCGTTTTCAAGTTATCAGTGTCCAAATAGTTGCGAGTTGGCTTAAAACAGTCTATAATGCGCCTAAAACGGGCAAAAGTCTAATTCCGTCCCAAATGTCTAAAATACGAATGGTTCCTTAGTCCTGCTCCCAAACAATCAAAATCCATGTCATTTTCATCATACTCTCTAGATTTGTAGAGAAATATATTTTAAAGTCGTTGAAATATTAAAAATATGGGGTCCATGTGCTCGTTTTCAAATTATCAGAGTCCAAATTGTTGCGAGTTGGCTTTAAACAGTCTATAATGCGCCTAAAACGGGCAAAAGTCTAATACCGTCCCAAATGTCTAAAATACGAATGGTTCCTTAGTCCTGCTCCCAAACAATCAAAATCCATGTCATTTTCATCATACTCTAGATTTGTAGAGAAATATATTCTCAAGAAGTTAAGACATTACAAATTTGGGGTCCATGTGATCGTTTTCAAACTATCAGTGTCCAAAGTATTGCGCGTTGGCTTGAAACAGCCCAAAATGCATCGAAAACAAGCAAAAGTCTGTTAATACCGTCTAAAATGCGAGTGGTTCCGTAGTCTTGCTCCCAAACATTGAAATTCCATGTCGTGTTCATCATACTTTGCATATAGATACTTTAGCACCTGAATATTCCAAATATGCAAAAATTAACATGGGTCCATGTGCTTGATTTTTTGTTATAAAGCTTAAAAGTTAACCCAAAATGGATGATGTTCTTAAGAATTGTGCATCCAAAAGAATTCAGCATTTTTAGACCTCACGAGATCACAACATTGAGATTAAAGCCCTATTAATCAGTCAAAATCCATGAAAATTTCATCAAATTTTGCAATATGATTAATAATTGTATCCGTAAGATGGATATTCTATCGATTGCTGTCAATTGTTTGCTCATTTAAGTCTAACAACACTCTCAGTTCTTAGAAATTGCGGGAAAGATACTCAACCTCAAAATTGTCAAATTTCAATAACAAACTTGAGAAGTATAAGTAATGCTGCACTTTATTCAAAACCCATGTCATTTTCACCAAACTTTGCAAAATTGTAGAGGAAGGTATACCTAAGAGGTGCAAACATTAAAAAATATGGGTTCGTGTGCTTGTTTTCAAACTATCAGCACTTTTATTAGAGCAAATTTGCTTCTTAAAACACCCGAAAACGCGCCAAAAGCAGTATCTATGTGAGGAAAAATTCCGAACCACTTTTCCATTTATTCATACTCGGGGGTCATATTCATCATACTTTGCAGCACTACAAGAGAAACTATTTTGAAATTGTAGAGGAATTAAAAAAAATGGTCCATGGAATAATTCTAGTTTATTAGCTTCATAACACATCAGATCTGCAGTTAATGTAGATAAGGAGAAAAATCAGCTCACATTCCCTACAGCTGATTAAATCAAAAGTTCATCCATTGTGACGTCAGCGCGCAGAGTGTAAAATATGCGCAGATCATGATGCGCACAAAAATAATTGTGGAACGTCCTTAAGAGGAGTCTTTTGGCAGCGCTGTCAAAGACAAACCTTGAAAGGAACACCAGTGATTGTGAGCAAAATTGTTAGGCTAGATGATAAAAAGCCAGGTTTAAGTCTTGATTTGTCAGAAAAAAATATGGAAAATTGTGAGATACAACTTATAGGAGCTCCCTTCTTTCTGCATGGTCGGTTATTTCCAGTCTTCTTAATACTTACAAGTCATTTCTCAGTAAGAATGTTGGTGAGAACAAAACTTCACAGAAGTCATGAAATTAATTCTTAAACCGGCTAGGGGGTTTGATTTGTCCCCTCCTCGTCACAGAGTTTGATTGGTTCTGAGACACAAATGATTCAAAGACTGAAAATTCAAGAAAAATGCTGGGACAGTGAGAAAAATTACAAGAAATAATTGAAAGGAAGTCCCCTTTATCACAGGTGGACATTAATCACCACTTTTGCTATGGATAACAAGTTGCAATGATATCCAAATGATGTTACTGATCACCACTGATTAGAACAGGGGCCCGTCTTACAAAGAGTTGCGATTGATCCGATCAATCGCAACTATGGAAAGCCAGCAAAGTCAACATAAAAATGCATGTTTGTTCAAAAAAAAATCTAGATATAAATGTATATCCATAAATTCATTGATTTCTTTACAATTTGGTGTGTTCTCCTTTGTTTACAAAGGACATTTTGCAAGTTTTCTGTCGAAAAAATTATGACACTGATGGATTTCCATTGAGTTACAATTGATCGGATCAATCATAACCCTTTGTAAGATGGGGCCCAGAACTTCCCTTATATTGCACAGAATGCTATGATTTGCATTGTGAAGTATTATACATCAACGTGGAAAAATTGGTCTGTGCATTGTGGTGCACCATACTTCACCATGCTGCCAATAAGGATTATAAAACGTTACTTTAATCGTAAGTGGTGATGATATGAGAATGTCATGTAACTGATTACTAGTGGTGACTGATAACTACATATAGAAAGTGGTGAAATCGTCTGAAAATGCTCACGGTGTAATGGCTATTAAAAAAATTATGGTATAGAGCTTGAATTTGGACAGAACATCACTAACAAATTTTATTTTTTCATGCTCATGAAAAACACAAAGAACTGACTTTCATCAAATTTGAGATAATTTTCTTTTTCTTATTTATATTTTTTCTTATCTCTTAAAAAAAAACTGTGAATCATAAATGGTTCATCAGGTTTGGTTGAGTGCTATGTGAAGGCCAACAGAATACGAGATGCCATAACAACATTTACCAACTCAGTCAAGGTGCTAGGCAACAATCCTCGTACTATCACCTTCCTTGCTTCTCTCCTTGCCAGAGATAGACCATCAATAGATAAGGTAGGAACTCATTATCGATCATCACACTCTACGGCTCATATTCTGAACTCTGGTTTCACTTAAAAGCTGGTTTAAAGTTGTTGATTAATTATGGAAAGCCAATTGTGACATAAATATCTAACAGTACAGGTTTTATTTATCAGCTCATTGGACACTTAAAGGCATTGGCTAACATCGATTTGACTTTTTACAAATCTGAGCTGCGAGGTCCCACTTGTCACCTGTGTCTGTGATATGTTACAAAAATGAAGCCCAGAAAAAATAACCTCCTTCATCATTAAAGTATGAGGAAAGAAAACTTTAAGCCTAAGAAACATACATTGTAAACAAAGGTCTTGAAATTTTTTTGGCTTCCCATAATCTTAGAACAGTTAGACTGTGGGCTAAGTTCAGCTAGACTTTCAGAATATGGGTCTGTAAATTAAAATTACTACATTAGCATGCTTAGGAGAAAAATAACCCAGGCAAGACATTTAAAGAAGAGATGTTTACTTTTCCTCTTTTTTGGTAGCATATCATTATAGTTTTTAGATCTTGTTTGCTTTTGTAGTTTCTTGGGGATCTCAAAATGTTGATATGTCAAAAATACTTCTAATCTCATTCAAGGTTATAGTTTTCTTATTATTTTGTTGGAAATTTGTTTCTTTAAAAAATACAGCACTGACATTCATTATCAGAGTATAGGGACAATATGTTGTTTTTCCAAATCAAAACCTTCTCTTTCCAGCTTGCTAATTGTCCAATAACTAATGTCAATTGTTGTCACATCATGCCAAATCCATGGTCGTTGTGTAGGTCCAGTAGTAATCCACCATTTTGAATAAATGAGCAATATTTAGCATATTGTTTATATGCTGTAATGGTTGTCGCAAGCATGAATTAGTGTGCTGTAATAAAAGCAGCAATTTACTTTCTCAATATATGTACTGATGATTATTATTATTTTATTCGGCACTTAATCAAAAACAAGACAGCATGTACAATGCAAGATTGAGAAATAGTACAAAAATGCAAATAGTGTTTAGACCCTTTTTCACCCAACCAGGTAGCCTGGGTAGGGAATAGGTCAACTTAATGGCCATGGCCCACCGGCCTGATCTGAATTAAAACATAATTAATGCATGCAATCTGCATAAACCATGGTTTCAGACCCCAGATTCAAAACCACCTTTATAAATTTGGGCCTTAGATGTGTCAAACCCCTACAATATTAATATATTTTGTAGTGAGATCTGGTATGACAGACATCACCACTATGATACACAGTAATGTTTCATATTCCTCAAGAAGTGTTTTGTATGTAAATTGTATGTACCTGTGCTGGTGAACCCATTTTAATTTTATGCCTCACATGTTTTTTTTTTCTGTTCCCCTCTTGATCTTTATATACATCTAATGATGGTTAGACTAGGTAGATGGTGCAATAAAGTGCATTGTATTATTGTGTTGGGGGCAGTGGGGGGGGAGGGGGGGGTCAGCAGGAACTCACAAATGGTTCAGGATCAGCCCTTAACCCTAAGAAGACGGGGGGGGGGGACTGATTCAGCCCCCCTCAACATTTCTTGCGATAAATCGACTACGCAAAATTTTTTAACTGCGTTGCTCGCTGACTTTTTACTTTCAAGTCTCGCGCAACTTTTGAGACCAAAATTGCGACCCCCGGGTACACGGTTCCGATACTACACAACATTACGTAAGTGCATGCAGGCCCAAAATTGCTCAAAAACGTGAATTTGTGTACAAATCCAATGCAAATAGTGTTTTTAGCCCTAAATTCGTAAATGTATCATTATTTTTCCTTTTACTGAATAAAATCTATTAATTCCATCTTATTTATTGTCAAAATAAAGTCCCCTACAATTTCCATTGAAAAAACATTAAAAAAACAAAAAGTCGAAAAACAAAGAAATACATAAGAAATTAAGGAATAAAATACACAAGAAAATAAATGTGATGTAATTTTTTAAAAATACATTTGATCAGATCCTTAGAAAGAGTCTATGTACTGAAAATTAGAATTTTAGGGGCATTATTTAGTTAATTAGAGCACACTTTTTATTTTACGCATAAATTAGCATAATTAATTAGCAATGAGATTTTTCGCCGAATTTGACCTTATAGTTTTGTAGATTATGCCATGGGTAACGTGTGTGCCAATTTTCGTCGCGATCCCGTGATCGACAGCCGAGATCATAAGGGGGGGCTGAATCAGCCCCCCTTCAGTCTTCTTAGGCATCAAAATAGCCCAGTCTATTTAGGATTAATATGCCGATTCATAAGTTGGTTTGTGAGATCTAAACACCACATATGAATTCTCTTTGTCAACAGGCTAAATCTCTTCTTGATAAGACGTTATTCCAGGATCCTAACTACCTCCCAGCAATCTATCTCATGGTGGATATACTCAATCAAGAACAAAAATACGCAGATGCCATCAGTCTGTAAGTTAAACTCTTTTAACACTGAATTGTGTATTGAATTCTAATGAGCATGTGTGGAGATCAAATGGGGACTGTTTGAAAGAGCAATTTTTCAGTGATTTCTTGTTAACAGCTGTTCGTGAAATTCTTTCATTTGATTGGCTGAGAAGAGTTGTCAAGATGCCTCATGAAATGTGCCCGTTTTTTTTTGTTTATCCAATTGGTTCATTGTATGTAGATGTGTATGGATTTGTAATCTTTTTTTTTTTTTTCATGTGTAGAGAAACTATTACATGAATAATGCAATTATTCAATTTTTCTCATTTTCACTTTTGAACATTTTTCTCATGAAGTGTCAGATAAGACACAGTAACAGGCCTCGATTTTTATGTCTCTACCGACTGTAGGTGGTTGCAGGAGGCATTATGTTTATGGGTTGTCCATCTGTCCTGTTTTTTATCTCATTGCAGATCAACTTCAATCTTGGTCCAAGTATGTTTATAAGAGTGACAATGATTTGATTAGTGTTGGGGTATCGTAGTTCATTATTTGTTTATTTTAGAAGTTAGGTGTGTGGTATATTCTTGGTGTGGCAATGGTGGGGGTATATGTGTGCAGTCGAGAATCCATCTAGTGTGTTTCATTCAAATTTTTAAAAGATCCCTCCCCCTTTCCTCCAAACTTCATCCATGTGTGATGTAATGCAGTACTAAGATATTCATTTTACTCTAACAATACCATAAGGGTAACACAGCAACTGCTGTGTGAAGTCTGCCTATGAAAAATTCATGGGTAGACCGGGCGGGGTCTTAATCACCCATTTAATTAATTATTCCTTTGATTTGAATGCAGTACTAGTTATGCCTTCGCCCACTGGAGGTGGTTGGCAGAGGCAATCCGTCCGTTCATCCCGTCTTTGTCCTAATCAAAATAGACAAAGTGGCCCGTATTCTGAAGTCTGGTTTGATGTAAACTCTGGTCTAAAGTTGTGGTTTAACTATGGAAAGCCAGTTGTGACATAAATCTCTGACAGTAGAGGTTCATTGAATCAGCTCATTTGACTTTTAAATCATTCTTAACTGTCTGGGAAGGATAAATTAGATAAGTTGTCTTCACTATTAAAGAATTAGGAAAGAGCACAGTGAACATAAGAAATATACCATGTGTACAAATTTTGAAATGTTTGGCTTCCCATAATTGTAGCGCTGAGTTTGACCATGGTCTGAGTTAAACCCAACTTCAGAATGCGGGTCAGTGAGAGTATATCAAGTGTCAATTTACCATTGTTTACTGTTATTTTCAGAATTCGCAAGCAGCTTGAGCAGCAGAGTACAAGTCAGCTCCATCAGATGTTGGGCGATTGTCTGGCACTCAATAGTGAACCACAGGAAGCACTTGATCAGTATAGTATAGCACTCAGGTAAATATTGATAATATCAATAATATATTCATTTACGTAGTGCAGTATGTGGCTATTTAGGTCTGGTGGGTGTTTCATAAAGCTGTTCGTAAGTCAAGAGCGACTTTAAGAACGACTGATCCCGTCTTGTTATAAATGGTATATTCATTGGCGATGGTTTAGCGCATAAGAAAGGATCACCAGTCGTTCTTAACTTACGAACAGCTTTATGAAACGGCCCCCTGGTATACTTTACTGTGCTTTGCAATGTATAATATCATCATTACACTGGCTATAGCTGAGCTGCTATTACAGGTGCTGAAGTATTCAAGTAATGAATCCTACTGGGCTCCCATTTACCTTACGTGGGTCAAGTGCAGCTGATGTGGATTAATTTCTTGCTGAAGGAAATGAACACCCCAAGTAGGACTTAAACCCACGACCCTTTGATGAAAGACAATCACTACACCATGATTCTTCCAAGAAATCCAGTGAAACCTTTACCATGAAATTGAGTATAGTTCATTTTGTTTCAAAGACCACACAAGAGAAGAAAAAAGTTGGAGAGATGGTCATTATGAACTACTTTTTAGTTCAAACCAAGTGACAGTTTGCCATTTCAATTTCCAATTTTTTTCAGTATGGATCCCGGCAACGACAAAGCGATGCAAGGAATGCACAAGGTTGAGAAGTCAAGCGATAGTCTAGAAGCAACAGCTGAAGATGATATGGATGCTATAGAGGAGAGTGGAGAGGATGTAGGGGAGTATGAAAACAGTGACCCTGAAGGATCATGGGTTGACAATGAGGTCAGTCATGAATTTATCTCTTTTTTTATACTTTAATTAGAATTTGTGATTTTTAAGGGATAGGAATCAGTGGTTATGGCAAAAAAAATCATGTGAAAAGTAGTTGTCATATTACTTTGTATGCATAGAAAGATGTGTATGAACTGTGTGATGTTCCTTCAATGAATTCTGACGAGCTTAGTGCTTTTATCTTGAAGGAATGCAATATAACAGCCACTTGGCGATATGCACAGATGCCCACACACCTGTAAGCTTGGCACTAAATGACAAAGGGTTTCCATTATGGAATTACCATTTTTGATGTGTGTCAGTGCTTTTGAACTCAAAAGTGACGTTTTCGACCAAGGAATCCTTGGTTGGAAGAAAAAGAATCTCAAATGCCCCTCATGAAATATATATCTTTCATAGCTACACCTACCTGTAAAGCAAACTGTGTGAACCAAATTTCAAGAGAATTTAAAATCATCTTATTGACTTTGTAAGACAAACTATTATAGAAAAGTCACAACAATTTTTGTGAATAAGCGCCTTGAGTCTATCATGTCTTTCTCTTGTTTTACAGTGGTTAAGCTGATGCGAGTCATGCGGCTGTAATCAGAGAGGGAGCTTTAGAGGAAGCCATTTTTTCTACTGAAGTTAAACATCAGACATTAATGGTCAAGGATGATGGCAGTGTTTATATTTCAGTGAAAAGACATGGACAAAGTGATTGATATACTTTGAGGGTTTTTGCTTCGAGTTACGTGTTCACCAGTGAACTGCTACGTAAATACACCGTAGTAGTCTGCTTAGTGATCGCTGCAGACAGTCATTGGAGAGAAGCAATGCAAGACACTGAGCATGCCCAGACTTGACTGATTGACATTGCCTGACATAGCACCTGCTCATGATGACATGGCTTTCCCCCAAATCACATCCTTCACTAGACAGAATAATGGACAGGCAGCAAATATTTGCGCATGTGGTCTATCATGTTAGCTAACAATTTTGTATTCAGTGAACACGAAAAGGAAGCTATTCTGACGTTCAGGCACTTGCTTATCAATCCATGAGTCAATGTGCAAATCGAAAAGTCCCCCTACTAGTGTTATTGAACCTGAGAATGAATTCCCATTGTGTCCTCTGCAACTTGAAGTCATCATATAGTTCTAGTGTACAATGATATACAGTTGTGCTCAAAAATTAGTGAACCCCATCACAAAATGCACTCCTTCATGCCGAGTCCTGAATGTAGAAAACAACACTACAATGCTCGGCAAGCCCAGGGAAACAAACTTTATTGAATATTATATATTATCACCAGACCTCACAATAAAATATCTAAAACATTGCAGAACCTGAATGCTTTAAATATGGTCATTTTCTGGTGGGGTTCACTAACTTTTGAGCAGCACTGTAATATGTAAGTATGTATAGTCAAACCTGTCTTTTGAAAAGCCACCTAGAGGAAACAGAAAAAGTGGCCACTAGAGACAGGTTTTCATGGTTTATTTCCAATTCATCCAGTTGCCAACTCGTCTACTACCATTTGGTCTATCATCAGTTCATCTACTCACCATATGGTCTTTCATTTAGTCTAATGCCATTCCGTCTAATAACCAGTTGGTCCAATAGCAATTTAGTCCATGTACCATTTGGTCTAATTAAACTGACGTGTTGATTGTGCAAAATGAATCCAAAGAAAATGGGTATTAGACCAACTGGTTATTGGATGAAATGGTGATTATACCAAGTAATGATTGGACCAAATTCTTGTTAGACGAAATGTTGGACGGAATGGCATTAGACTAAATGAAGTTAGACTATGTGGTGAGTGGACGAGTTGGCAATGGACAAATTGGCAATTTACCGTTTTCACTTTAGTCCGGTAACCACTAAGACTGGTTTGACTGCATTGCATTATCAGGGCCCATCTTACAAATCATCGCTGCGATTGATCTGATCAGTCGCAACCATGGCAAGCCAGCGATGCTAAGAACCAAAATGATTTTTTTTTATATGATGCATCTGCAAACATTCGTTTTGCAGACTCCTCTTTGTTCGCAAAAGGATGGGTGAATTTCCTCGATGTGAGATGAATTACAGCTCTTTGTAAGATGGGGCCCAGAGCACCATTTCATGAAAAATCTTTCCATCTATTTTAATTTACAAATTTAGTCTTGGTAATGATTCATTTTATTGCTATTATTATGATGAAAATGATATTTGATAGTAATAACAATGATATATGATTATTTACATGGATCTTAGTTATAGACATAGTTCAAAGTGCTTATAGATCAGTAATATTACAATCTAGGAATAAATATTTCCTGCATACAATGTTTGCACATATTCCATTCCTTGGTAAATAATCCCATTAATTGCTCATAAGGCGCTCACAATGCTAGTAATTACAATTCTAATATTTCAATGTGTGTTTAGATGTCAGCCTAAAAAAAAAGGTAAAAACTATAAATCAGCAGCCAAGATCTCAAGGGGTGTTGATTTAACCCGTCCCCCCACCCAAAAAAAACCTGGTGGGTGTTTCATAAAGCTGTTCGTAAAGTTACGCACGACTGGAACATGTTCTTAGGTCATAACTCAATTACATAGGGATATCACATAGCACAAGAAAAGATCACCAGTCGTGCGTTAAGTCATTTGTATCTTACGAACAGCTTTATGAAACACCCATCAGGTCTGGTTGGTGTTAAAATAATTATTGCCACAACCAGAACTGTCATTCATTATATTCACATTCATCATCATTACCATTAGGCCCATCATCACTACCATTTGGACATCACTAGTATCGTCATCATTGCCAACACATCATCTCTACCAATACAACCATCATCACTAGCACAATCATCATCATCACTAACAATAGGACCATCATCATCATTATAGCACTTCTAAAACATCACCACAATCAATGAGTATCTGTACTGTCCTCATCAATTGCTATCAGTACAAAAGTCACCACCAACCACATCATTATGTAATGCAAGAGAAACCTCTAAAATTGAACTATATGTTCACATCACTTTGTGTAGTTAAAAGAGTTCATTTCTTTCTTGAAGTTTGTCAGCAATTACAAAGAAATTTATGCTATGGTCACAAATACCTTTAAGAATGCTGTACGAACAATTTTTATACATAACAATAAATGGTACGAGATCGTTTGTGTGGCGTTCGTAAAGGTATTTGTGACTGCAGTATAAAGTGAAATCCATGGTTATGACAGGCTGACAAGCATTATGCTCCCACTGTTGCTTATTAAACTGAATGATAACTTCTCAGTACAGACATCTTTCATGAAATGGTCTTCTGTAAAGCTTGATAACAAAATACTATAGTTTAAGAAATGATGAAAAGAAAGAAAGAAATATGTGCCAATATGGATCTTAAATGATTAGAATAGTTAGTTAAAATTCTTGTCAACTTGTGCAACGCCATATTCTTTTAAATTATCGTGCATTTTCCATGGAATTTGGAAGATATATGCCTAGAGATTGTTTCATGAAAGCAGTTTGTAAGTTAAAGGTATTGTTCAACTCTGTGAGCAGCCGATTTAAAAAATTCTCAAACCAAGATGAAACATGTGTACAAGTGCATGTATTAGAACTAATAAACCCTGAAAACAACCATTATTGAGAATGAAAAGCTAAAACTACAAGGCAAATTAAGATGGTGTTTTCGGTCACTTTATATTTCAATTTTTGAAGCACTAAATAATTATTTTCGAATGCAATTTTTTCTGGGCTTCATTTTTGTAACATATCACAGACACAGGTTACAAGTGTGACCTTCTAGCTCAGATTTTTTAAAAGTCAAACCAATGTTAACCAATCACTTTAAGCAGAACTCTCAACATGTCTTGTTACCTGTTCTTTGTGCTTATTTTGAAAAATACATATTAATATTAACAGACAGATTTCAACCTTTCAAAACAAATTTAAAGGAGAATGAAACTCTTGGAGCAAGTTAGCTTTTGTGAAAGCAGAAAAATCAAAGAATAAGATCAACAAAAGTTTGAGTAAAATAGGACTAGCAATAGAAGAGTTATGAGCATTTGAATGTCGAGATCACTAATGCTATGGAGATCCTCCCATTGGCAACGCAACCAAGATCTATGATATCACAGATGAACAACTCTCCCCTTTTGGACACTGAAAATATACCCCAAAACATCTCTTTTTGCTCATTCTAATCATATGACAAACGATTCATCAATGATATAATGTTGTGAAACCTCTGTACTTGTCCTCTCATAAAGAGAACACCTCACCTTGTGATAGATTCTATAAAAGTGAGAATATAAGTGAAATAAGTACTAAAGCAATGAGGGAGTTGTACGTGTGTGACATCACAGATCTTGGTCGCATTGCCAATGGGAGGATCTACATGGCATTAGAGATCTCAATATTCAAATGCTCATAAGTTTCTTATTATTCATTCAATCTTCCTCAAACTTTCAACAATATGTTTCTTTGATTTTTCTCTTTGATATGGATTCAGCTGGTTTCAAGGGTTTCATTCTCCTTTTAGCATCCAATAACACATTCCACTCATGCATTAAGTTGAGCTTAACTTCCAAACATCTTTATGAAACCAACCAGGTGGCATCTGCACTTGTTTGAGATAAATCAAGAGTAGAATATTATGAGGGACAACACAGAAATGTTATCGATTGGTCATTTATTTCATAGAGCCTCATCTCTTAATTTTCAGAGTGAATTTGCACCTTTCCCCATTTCTACCCAAATACTCTATTAGTGTATTATTGTATACATGCATTGGTTGCTATTTACTGTAGTCTCCCAACAATGAGCTCAGTTCAATATCCATGTATGTAAAGCTGTAAATTTCTATGTATATAACACATTTTATGGCAAAGTTGAAATAAAACGTATGAATAAAATCGAGATTTTTGGATTAAGAATTTTTCTTTCCTGAACTCTTGTGTAAGTACATAAAATAATTGAATTTCTCCAAAGGCTGGTTCAAACTTTGCAAGAAGTTATTCCAAAGCATGCATGAAATAGCTTACCGCTGCTTTTAATGTCCCAGTATATATTCACTGCCACCAACTATATGGGTGAACATTTTTGTCAAAAAAATAAATACCAAGATTTACTCTTAAATTTTAACAGCCCCTTTATTAAAATCAGCAATTTTCAACTCTTCTAATATTACCTCCTACAAATGAAAACTAAAATACTGTAGTCTTGTTCTGGTATGTACAGTTATTTGGGTTAATTTCGTAGTTACTTCATGGGCAATTTCGGTCAAGTGACCTACCTTTCATTTCTAAGCAAGATAATATATGTAAGCATGCCTGACATAACAGGATGAAGAAATTGAATAGTCCAGGTGCCTAGAATAGCACACCAATGAACACTCGAAGGTATTCTACGTTGAATGCATTAGCATGTTATTATAACAATTAACTTGGCCAACTGTGAAATACCAGTCGCTAGTGAACGCATTGTCTTGTGGATCTAATGAAAAACAATTCAAAAGAATAAATGAATAATCAAGACATCAAAGTTGGTGCATATCTCATTAAATATCAAACTACCGTGTCACTTTAGTACCAATGACCTTCTGATCATGCGCAGAATGGAACTACAAAATGGCTCATTATATGACCTGTCAAGTGATTTTCTTTCCGATTTCAACAACTTTGCATGCTTCCATTTTGATCGCTTCTAGCAAACATAACTTTTTTTTCAGAACACATATGGAAACAGCAATTTTTCACTGACCCTACTGTAAGAAGGATGCAACTACAATATCAGCCTTCACTGGGAACCCAATGCCAAGGAGTGCTAGATCACAACTTATCCCCTACCATATTTTCCTCTTTCATAAAGCAGTGGAAAGAGTGATTTTTCATTATATTTTTTCTTCTTAAAAAATATGACTTCATTTGATCTGTAATCATATTACGTACACATTTATAACAATTTGATTTCTTGCAAATATTTAGGCATGAATATTGAAAAGAGTAGTAGAATTTTATTAAAATACACGTTTACCTACATGTAGTTCCACAACCAACTTGTCTTTCTTTTGAAAGAAATTGCCAAATTCAAAGTACAACTAGTGTCTACATTTTCTGCATGTCCTGCTAGAGTCAAACCTGGATTCTGTGGCTATTTATTTAGAATCTTACGTCAATTGTATTGACAGCTTTAGATGGGCAATACTGTGGCATGGTTATTAGGGTCAAGCATTGTTATGCGCTTTCGCAAAACAGCTACCCCTCGACTTGTAAAGGTGTATAGCAGTATTTTGGCCAGATAAACATTTCACAGAAATTACATCCCAAATTTACAGCTGACTTCTGAGGGAGTTTATCTTTCAGGAGTTTATCATGAATCAAATCAACATCATTATCAGAGCATGACTGGGTCAATGGTTGTTGTTTGCCCCCCCCCCTCCCCTTTAACTATCTACTTCCCTTAATCAGCAAAATATGAAAATGAATAACAATTAGAGTAAAAAATGATGCAAGGAAATCTGTTGAATTCTTCCTTATTTCAGTATGTATCTCAAAAACATTTTCCATCTGCTCTTTTCAGTTAAAAAGCTCTCATACATTGAAATTTCCTGCTGATCAATGGGTCTCCTTTGTTCACTAAATAATTGTAGAACCTGAATATCCTAATATCGAAAGATTTCATCTCATTCTGGTACGCATTTAGTTACCCACTGCAAATAAGGCAGGTTTCCATTTTCGATGGGAAGACTGATGACCTCTGCAACATCATAAGGATGGTTCTTTCGCATATATTCTGAGAGTTCATCGATCTTTGACCTCCTAGTCTTGATCATTAATAGCACTTCTTGGTCTTTCTCGATCTTTCCGTCCCATTCATAAACAGACGTCAAACCTGGTATCATGTTGACACATGCTGCCAACTTCTGCTTAACAATATCTCTGTAAAAAAAAGGGAAGATATAAGATTTTCTAAAAAATAATGTGACAAACATTACTTTTAGAAATATAGCAAGGATATTATGAGCATGCAGTATATATCAGCATAAATCATTAAAAGGTAAAGTCTACCCCAGAAAATTGTTGATTTGAATCGATGGAGAAAAATCAAACATAACGCTGCAAATTTCATCGAAATCGGATGTAAAATAAGAAAGTTATGACATTTTCAAGTTTCGGTTATTTTTCACAAAACAGTTCAATGCACAACTCAGCGATATGCAATTGAGAGATTCGATAATGTCAATCACTCACTATTTCTTTTGTTTTTTATTGTTTGAATAATACAATATTTCAATTTTTACAGATTTGACAATAAGGACCAACTTAACTTAATCATGAACTGCTAAAATAATGGTAATTCCACATATTCAGGGAGAAATAAAACTGTTTCACTTGACAAGGAGGAGAAAATTAGAATATTTCATATTTCATATAATAAAATACAAAAGAAATAGTGAGTGGATGACATCATCAGTCTCCTCATTTGCATACCGACCAGGATGCGCATATAACTGTTTTGTGAAATTAAGCGAAACTTTAAAATGTCATAACTTTCTTATTTTACATCCGATTTTGATGAAATTTTCAGTGTTTTGCTTGTTGGATTTTTCTCTTTTTTTCATATCAACTATTTGTTGGGGTGGACTTGTCCTTTAAAGATGTAGGCTACATACCCTGAACCCAACAACAGTAATGACATGCTTTGGCTAGGTTACCAAAGATATTTTCAGAATATATTCTCACCAGAATGGAAAATTAGAAGCTCCTATTATAAGAATTGAATAGTGATATTGTTAAAATAGATCATTATTTTCAATATTTGCTCAAATTCTCCCTATTCAAAATTATATATCATTACAAAGTATCTGACTAATTTAATCAAAAGCAAAATATATATATATATATATATATATATATATGGATTTCAGCTTAAATTAAAACTCAGTTTGTAAACAAAAATCATGTTTTTACCACTCATTCAATGAAAAACCTTGTTCTCGGTTAGGACTCCCTGTGTGGTAAAATAAGGTTGGCAATGTTTGGCATATTTTCTCTTGTTCATGGGGACAAATTTATGCTTTTAAAAAAAAATCCATCACAACTATTCTTCATAAAACTTGGCTCTAAGTTAATTGAATTCTTTTAACTATTTTTTTCTGAATTTGGAATAGAGGTTGTTGAATGACAATTGTCTTGCAATTTTACTTTCCTACGATTGAGGGCAGATACAAAATTTTGCTCAAAATTAAAGTTTTTCAATAAACAAGTGGAAGGCCTCTACTCTAGCAGTCTCACCTGCATGAAGCGATTCCATATAGCAGCAGTGATGACTTTGAAAACAGCTATTGAATAATTATCCCCAAAACAAAACATTGATGTGAATTATGATACATATGTCCACTGACTCAAAATGACTTTTGGCCATGATCATATGACCTAAGACGTGTGCAAAACAATCATTCATACTTCATTACCCTTATGTCTGTTTCATGAACTATATCCATATATTTTTTAAGTTATGATGCCAATTCAACAAATACCCCAAACTCGTCCAAAGCTTATTGACCTTAAATCACCTTTGACCATGGTCACGTGACCTGAAACACAGGATATTCAGGGATACATAGTTACTCTAAGCTTATGGCCAAGACCAAGTTTCATGAACTAGATCCATATAGCATAAAATTTGTAAGTTAAGATGACATTTCCATGAATACCCCCCCCCCCCCAAAATAACCAAAGTTCATTGACCATAAATGACCTTTGACCATGGCCATGTGACCTGAAACTCAGGCTAGTCAGGCAGGATGTTCAGTAATACTTGCTTACCCTAATGTCCAAGTTTCATGAACTACCGGGGTAGGTCTATTGGCAGTTTATAATCACTCGCGTCGCGTTCTGGTTCGTAATCACTCGCGTTTTGAATTTTTGGCGATTTTTTTTATTTCGGTGCGATTTTTTTTTAACGGTGTCTTCAATGGGACAGACATGCAGGGAAATTTGAGTTTCGTTTAAGCCGGCAATTAAAGAATAGAAAACAAGCTTGATCCGCCCCAGACAGCTGGCAGCAGTCTGTTTCGAGGAGTTTTTTTCAAACATTTTTAATTTTTTTTTAAATTTCTCTGTATTTGGTGAGTGGAGCCAACGGAGTTCAGCGGAACAACCAACATAATAATTAATAGACACAAAGGCCGAAGCTTTTGGTCAAGATCCGCCCCTGTGGCTGTGCGCGCTCTCACGGTAAAAATTCGTGCGACGATCAAAGCCAAGGTACCGTACCGTCCCGGTGCCTTCCTGAAAACAGAAGTTGTCGGCTACGTCATTTATCCAGGCCCCTTAAACAACTCCAAGCACGAGGTAACTCAGATTGAGTCAGAAATAATGGATTGGAAAACAGAAGACATGGCTTCAGGGAGTCACAGTAGGCTGGATACATAAACATAAATAAAACATTGTGATCAACAACAAATATACACTTGTAAATACATTACAATACAAATTACAATACAGTGTAGATTTCTTGTCCTTGATAACTCCCAAATTTTTTCATATTTTTCACCCTGCAACGTCCTGCAAGATTAATGAAAATCCATTTTACCATTTTTAAATTTTGTTCAGTGCACCATCATTATATAAAAAAAACTTATATCACACACACACACAATTATTTGTATAAAGGAACAATTTCGTTGGTCCCTCGGACTTCTTTATAACCAGAGTGCACTTTACTCCCCCTCCTACTTCTCTTTCTTCTCAGTCTTCTTTTTATTCCCATTATTATGTCATCTTATTCTTCTCCCTGTTCTTCTACTTCTCAATTTCTTCCCTTTCTCCTTATTGTTCATCTCCCTTCTCACTTCTTCCTTTTCTCTTCTCAGTCTTCCCCTTATTTTATCTTCTCTTTCTCTTCTTCTACATCCTCCCCTCAATTTTCTCTTTTTAGTTTCATTTTTACCCCCTTATGTCCTCCATCTTCTTTTTTCTTCTTCTACTTCTCTTCCTCCTTCCTTCTTGCTTTTCTTCTTCAGCACTTTTTTCCTCCCTGATTTTTACGTTAGTGTAGAATAATTCACAAAGAAAGGGAGAAGCAAATAAATAGTGATATTATGAAATTGTAGCACCTCGCTATGCTTTATAAAGAATACCACAGACTTCAGGAAAATCCTCCAAAGGCAAAGCTAAATCGAGAGTAGCCTTTCCTCCTTTTTCTTCTTTATTCCTTTTCTCCTTTCTTTCTCCTTTTTTCCTTGCTTCTTTCTTTCTGTCTGTCTTTTTTTTTCTTTCTCTTTTCTCCCTCTTTCCCTTCCTTTCTCCCCCCTCTCTCTTTTTTTAGGGGGAGCCCCCCCCCCCCCGCTTCCGCCGCCTATGGTTCTAAGATTTAAGATGTGGAATGTGATTATGTTAAAACAGTAGTCAAAATTTGCTTGTTATCTTAAAACAGTGGTCGAGAACGTTTTATTTAAGGCACTTACCAGCTTAAAATAAAACGAAACTCGAATTTCAATTTCATTTTATTTTTTCAGTACGTTTGTCCCATTGAAGACACCGTTAGAAAAAAAATCGCACCGAAAAAAAAAAATCGCCAAAAATAAAAAACGCGTGTGATTACCAACCCGACGCGAGTGATTACGAACGCGAGTGAATATAATAAGCCGGTCTATTTACTTTCTAAGTTATGATGACATTTCATAAACTGGCTTGGTTAAGATTTCATTGTTGCCCTCTGAAAAGCAGCGCCTGTAGTCTCACTCACTCTGCTATGCAGGCGAGACAAATAATGATCCCCAAGTTACTAATGAAAAATAAATCACAACTGTAGGTATGGAAATAATTTTGGTAACTGCATTATCTCGGTAGGCCAGGTCTATCACAAATTAAATCGCTTCCCAAAGAACGCTTTAACAAGGCAAAGCAGTTCTTGAAAACCACATTGTGCGGTGATTTGCCAACTGGTTTGGATGATAAACTTGAAATTTAAATTTCGCCAAGTGTAAAAGTTAGAGTGAAAATTAAATACAGAAAAATACACGCATTAAACAGTGGTTTAGTCTCAGGATAGTTCAAGTTAACTTGATAAGACCCCACACTTCCACCCCGGGTGCGAGGTTTCCTCGCAATCATAATAAGCTAGTTCGTATAGTTCCACTCTGCGCATGATCAGAAGATTCTGCGCATGATCAGAAGATTCTGCGCATGATCAGAAGATTCTGCGCATGATCAGAGGAAGGTCATTTGTTCTAAAGTGACATGGTGGTTTAAAATTTAATGAGATAAGCACCATGCACATTCAATGTCTTGATTATTCATGTTCTTTTGAATTGTGTTTTTCATTCACATCCACAAAAAATGCGTCCAAGACTGACTGGTATATTTCAGTTTGCCAAGTACATTATACAACATCCTCTAGTATGCATTCAAAGTAGAAATGCAACAAATAACTTCATAGTGTTCATTGATGTGCTATTCTAGTCACCTGGTCTATTCAATTTCTTCATCCCGCTATGTAACTTGTAAGGCATGCATCATACGTAATATCTTGCTTTGATTTGAAATCTACCTATCTCAATGAAAGAAATGAAAGATCATTTGACCAAAATTGTCCCAGAAGTAACTACGAACTGGTCTATTAGATTCTAGGCTACAAGTACAACTACTGGACGAGTGACTCACGAGGCTAATTTTTCACCAACTTCTACACCTGGAACTGTCACAAATGCAGCAGTCAACTTGCTCGCGATCTCCGTACTCGACTCGCTGCTTGCCATTTTCCTTGATGTTGATGATAAGAGAACAGAATTCAATTTAAAAGGAAGTATTATCTTAAATACACTTCGAAACATCAGGGACGTACACACGAAACTTGTTAAGCCAATCAAAATTGGAATTATGGTAGCAGTACATCTCACCATAGCCAAATACCATCACGCGCTACCGTCTCCGGCCGCTATAGCTAGCCATCGCAGCCGCCCCGCGACGTGCGGGCCTAATGGCCCGCGCCCGCCGGCCGGCCGCTGCACGAGGCCTTCAATGGTATACCTCCTTCAATCGATCACACCATTCGTTATATAGTACATAATCCTCTATTTTTTTATACTTAGAAGTAGGTCTACCATACGGTACAATGACTAATACCTAAGTATTAGGGTAAGCATTTATCAGTAAGACTTTCATATTTATACTACTTTTGGGGAGAAAAACTGACATAGATCAAATAAAAATAAAAAATCCCACTTTGTTTCAAGCAAATTGCGGCGTTCCATAAGGCTCAATGCTGCCAGCCTGCCGCGTCCCTGGGATAACTGTACTGTACCTGGGATCCGGGATCGACCAAACTCCCAGGACCGCCCAAAGTCAATGCAGTACAGAGCCCCCCCCCCCCCCCCCCCCCCCCACCCACATAAGATTCCGTGACCTACCAAAAAAAAATGAAAAAGGGGAATTGAGAAAGGCAACATAATGAAATATGATATTATTTTTCTTTTTTTATTATTATTTGTTAATATGTCGAATCGGTCACAATTAGAAAACACGAAAAATTGTGCAAGTTTGTGATTAGGGCCTATAGAGTAAACTCTATGCTAGAAATTTATTCACGCAATGATGTGCCCCTAGACATGCATCGGTGTGACTATATATCCACAACCTTTGAAATTTAAACCCATCATTTTAAAAATCTATCCTCTTTCTCTCAAACCCTACTACAAAACAAGTAGGGCCTACAAATATTTATATTAATTAGCCATAAAAGTTAATACTTTGTGTTTCCCAACAGGGCAGCGTTCCATGAAAGGACCTGTCAGACGTTTTATCCAACAGTTACCATAGTAACAGTACTTCTCAGCCCGCACTAAAAATCGGGGAAAGTTGTCGGACAAAAATGTTGATGAAACCATGTAGTAAGTCCATGATGAAACGCTCCCTAGGTCTGAAGGTCCTCCCATTTTTTTGCTAAAAAACGAATCTCAAGATTAAGCTTTCTCTTGCGAAGTCACTCAAGTATATAGCCCTTTAGTCAAAGAGCAGCAAATTACAAAATTTACCTAATCCCCTTTTGTTTTTAAGTAGGCCTACATGCACAGTCCTGAAAGAAGAAAGATTCTTGGAGACGTATATAGTGCATTAATTATGACTGCCCCCCCCCCCCCCCCGGGCTGCCCCCGACCCCCGTTCCCAACACACACACATGCAAAATATAAACTCCATGTTTTGGGTGTTCTAAATCTGAAATGTCTCTCATATTATATACCACGAAAGCCCCTCTTCCATATAAGTTCCATTGAGGGGTGTACCCAAGAATAGTAGCCCCCCTCCCATGCTGGGGTGCTTCGAACCATAATCCCTCTGTTTGACAGATCCAGAGCGTACGAACGCAATCTTTACCAGCTGCTCTTAATTGGATGTCGGAGGACACATGCAAATTGAATTTTTGCAAAGTTTGTTTTTGTCTCAACGATCCCTTTCTCTCCCCCCCCCCCATCCACCCCTCTCTCTCCCTCTCTTTATTTCTTTCATGCAGAAGTTTTACTGTGTATTATTTTGTTACACATCATACGAAACGCCTTTTAACGTATTCTCCCATTAATTGCTATCATGTTCCTATATAGAATATTAGATCTATATTACACAAAGTGTTGATGTTGTAGGGTGGTGCTATTAGAGCTTAACATCAAAATAATGATCCATGTGTGTACACTGCTTTTTATCTTTCTCTCACCCGACATGTAAAAAATATAAACTATGAGTGTAATATCTCTATTTTATGTTGGAAATAAATAAACACAAATTCAAAGATTGTTTTTCAGTTTTTTTTTATTTATCCTATATGTAGCTGTTGCATGCAGTGTAAGAAACGGCAATATCATCCGTATTCATTTTTACCCTCTCATTGTAACTACATTCTTTATACTTTGATTTCTCATGACTGATTTGTGGTAAAGAGTCCAATCTCTTTCTCCCGCTCTATCTCTCTCTCCGTGTTTCTTTGACCCTTTTCATTCTCTTTCCATAACAAAGAGTTACTATTTTCATTAATTGATCATGTTTAGTGACCTGTATGCATACCATTCACAATTTCCCCCATTCACCAATTTTCTTTACCATCCCGAGTTCCCGACATTCCAAATAACCCCAAATCAGGTCAATGTTTACTTTGTGTTTTCTTTTCGATGTATATCATGTATACCTGTGAACTATAGTAAATTATAACTTTGTACATCTTTCTTCCACTCTTTTTCGTTCTCACCCCACCCCCTCCTCCTATCTCTTTTTCTATCTCTATATCCATCCTCATAGGCGGATCCAGCATTTGGCGAAAGGGGGGGGGGCGCACTGCCGAGCGGCGCACATATTTTTGCACTTCACCGGCGCCATAAAAGAAAATGTTGAAAAAGGGGTGAAGTCTGACCCTGTCAAATGCTCTTTTCAAAATGTAGGATTTCCAGTCATGCCATTTTGCATGACCACACGCAGATAATATTTCCAGGGGGGGGGGGGGGCAAGACTCGAACTTATTTTAAAAAATAAAATAAAAACGATAGAGTAAATGGACCGAGCTGCTCAATGGGGCGATTTTTTTTTACAAGTGTGATAAAAGTATTTGGTGCACATCTCACATTTGCAAATTTTTCATAGTTTTCATGAAATGTTAAGGGGAAAAAAGTGTTTTCACAACAGCTGATCGGGAATTTGCCCCCCCCCCCCCTCCCCCTTGCTGCGTACGACCATTCCCTGAAGTCCACTTAAACATATCTCATTATAAAGAAAATATACATAAATTTAAACATATAATCTTTCTAAAACATGTTTAGAGAGAGATTGAAAAAACTTATTAAAGAAAGAAACAAGCAAAAAGTAACACAAATTATGCATGTTATGTGCGATTTCAAAATCTCCTGTACTAACCCTTTTATTGCAATGAGGCCCATACTTTTGTATAGTAATTGAGATACAATTTTGTTTTACTATATATATATATATATATATACACACAGGGGCGTCGATCCTTTTTTCAGATTGGGGGGGGGGGGGGCAAAATCATGAATCAACTTTCCAAAGGCGCTCGATCACACAAAACAAACAAACTCACACACAAACACACACACGCACATTATGCATATAATATAAATATATTTATTTATTTATATGACTCATGAGATAGAGACACATATCTCACCAACAAACTAAGGCGAGCGCGAGCTGAATTTTTTTAGTATACTGACCTGAAAACAGGAAAAAGGTGCCTGTTTAGGACTGTTTGTAGTAACTCATGAGGAGGATACATATCTCACTACACATGCAGATAATGCGAGTTCCGAGGGCGAGCTGAAATTTCTTTATATTCTGACCAGAAAGCTTGATATTCTAAGCATTTTTGGTACCAATGATTAAGATGGGTATCTAAAAAAACAATAGATGCGAGCACGAAGCGCGAGCTTAACATTTTGATATTTCGATCTGAAAAAAATGACAGTTTAATGGAAGTTTTTAATAAAGAACAGGATTATATCCAACAAAAGATTATTGTAAATCGAAGCGGGAGTTCTTTTGAGGTTTAGAACTGAAAACGGGACATTCTATTCACCTATTTAATCATGAAAAGTATGGGGTTTTGCTACAGAAATGATGCGAGCGCGAAGTGCGAGCTGAAATTTGTTTATATTCCAATCTGAAAAGCGGACAATTTGAGTATGATTTTAAATAAAGAACGAGTCAATCTCGCTTGCTGATTTCTGTGTAACATTACCATCTTATTTTATTTTTGCACATGCGGAATCATTGGGGGGGGGGGGCAAAAGGATATGTTTGCCCCCCCCCCCAATATTTTCATTGGTGGGGCGATCGCCCCCCCCCCTTCCCCCCCCCCCCCCAGGATCGACGTCTCTGTATATACAATGATACTACATCATGAATCATTTGGAATACATCACCAATCCAGGTTTATATATTATCATTCAATTTTCATGTACATGATGTATAGGCCTATATACAGATTTGGTATTTATATATATATATTGTGATGCTTTTCACTAAATATAATGCAATTTGTATAATGATGAGTAATTTTTATCTAATTACTTTGATGAAACTGGATATAATGCTTTTAGACCTGAATTCAGAATGAGATCCTTCAAGACAGAGCTTTGGAAATAGTTCTCCAGTTTTACAGGTATCGTTATCTTTTTTAAAAACTTCTTCCTGAGTGATCAGATAAATAATATTTAACTTAATGAAGATGAAAATAAATCAAATTTTGTGGCGTTAACATTTCAACGTTAAAACAAAGGTATTGACAAACTGTATATACATTGAAAATCATATTTAGTGGTTTAAGGTCTAACGAATATACGTCTGGTTGCGTAATTATACACTCCCGGTATTAGCAACGGGTTTTAGCAAAGTTTTGGACTAAAATATCGAATCATCTTCATAAAACACTATAGTCATGATAGTAGGCCAGCTACTAATAGTAGCTGTCTTACACTAAAGGCCATAGAGGTGGCACAATGTGGAATGTGTAAAGAAGAAAAGTGACTGACCTTTTTTTTTTAAGCATTAATTGGAAAATAAGATCAAAATTAAAGGATTTGCTCTACACTTTTGTATGATTCTGGGATTTTTTAAATAACAAATTAAAGATTTCATGACATCTGTGGGCAACTGCCCCGCCCCAGTCCACTCTGTAAGGGCATGCGATAAGCTTTGTTATTCGTTATGACCATTCAACCATAAAATGTATTACCAGGTGCCGCTGATCATTCTTGACCGGCGCCGATCTAGATTTGGTTGGCAATAGGCCCCTTTTCATTATTCTACCGGCGCCCATTTATTGGAACCAGGGGACGCTGATTATTCTTGACCGGCGCCGATTTAAATTTAGGTGGCGCCTGTTAAGACAAAGGCAGCACCGATTTGTCTTGACCGGCGCCGATTTAGAACAAGTAGTGCTGATTATTTTTACCGACGTCACGTAAGATTCAGGCAGCGGCAATTCATAATCGACTGGCGCCGATTTAGAACCAGGAGGCGCCGATTATTTTTGACTGGCGCCGATTTTTAACCAGGTGGTGCTGATTATTCTTTTCTGGCGCCTATTTAGATATAGATGGCGCTGATTATCCTTGATCGGCGCCGGTTAAGACTCAGGCAGCGCCGATTTTTCTTTACCGGCGCCGATTTATAACCAGATGGCGCCGATTATTCTTGCCCGGTGCCGATTTATAACCAGATGGCGCCGATTATTCTTGCCCGGCGCCGATTTAGATTTAGGTGGAGCTGATTATTCTTGATCGGCGCCGGTCAAGACTCTGGCAGCGCCGATTTATAACCAGATGGCGCTGATTATTCGTGTCCGGCCCGATTTAGATTTGGCGCTGATTATCCTTGATCGGCGCCGGTTAAGACTCTGGCAGTGCCGATTTTTCTTGACTGGCGCCGATTTATAACCAAATGGCGCTGATTATTCTTGTCCGGCACCGATTTAGATTTAGGTGGCGCTGATTATCCTTGATCGGCGCCGGTTAATTAAGACTCTGGCAGTGCCGATTTTTCTTGACTGGCGCCGATTTATAACCAAATGGCGCTGATTATTCTTGTCCGGCGCCGATTTAGATTTAGGGGGGGCGCGCCCCCTGTGCCCCCTGGATCCGCCACTGCAGTGCTTGAGTTAATCCGGTCACTACTTCAAATTGACGCAACAGCGACTTGCCCCTTTTCTGTTGCCACTTTCTCATGCATGGTACTTTCGGAACATGCATCTTTTAACCCATTCTACAGACTTCATTTTTTACAACTTTTTCCACATCAATTTTTATTGGTGCATTTTTCTGAGAATGACCCTTTGGCCTTTAGTCCTTTTTCTATGGGGCCTCGCCTTGGCTAGAGTGGTGTATTAATTGTGTGGCACAGACCCGGGGCACAGAGCAACGCCTCTTTTTCATTGAGCTGCTGGTTACTGTAATGCATTCGTAACACAAACGCGGCATTGCATCTCTCATTTAGTTAGCTGCTTCTAACCCTGTCCGGAGGTTCGTTCTTAAGTATACCTTGCAAGAATGAAGTTTGACGACATTCTCCATGTCCTCGGGGAGTTCGGCCCTTACCAGCGAAGAACCTACGCCCTAGTCTGTCTGTTCGCCATACCTTGCTCATGGACTACCCTCATCCAAATTTTCGCGATGGGTCAGTCAGACCATTGGTGTCAGGTAACGATATTTTCTTTTCTCTTCAATCAATTCATCTTTATCCCCATTATTAAAATTCACATACGAAATCACTGACATGGAAAAATATGGTGTGTATATAGTTAATGAAGGCCTCCATGATTATTTTTCTCATCCTTTGTGGCAAATTAATTCTGTATTGAATTCATGTCGGAAATGAACTTTTGCGAAAATGGAAGATATTTAAAAAAAATCAATGAAGGTGTCGCTTGTAAGAATAAAGCTAAGGGAAGTGTCATCCTGAATGATTTAATTACATGCTTTAAAATAAAAGCCACAGACCATTCATTCCCAGGACCAAAATCCAACTGGTTTCAATTGGTTTTAATTGGTTTCAACTGGTTTCAATTGGTTTTAACTGGAATTTAACAATTTCCAGTTGAAACCAATTGAAACCAGTTGGGCAACTGGAAATCCTAACTGGAACCAGTTGGGCATCTGGAAATCCTAACTGGAACCAGTTGGGCAACTGGAAATGACTTCCAACTGGAAAAGATTTCTAACTGGAACCAGTTGGGTAACTGGAAATCCTAACTGGAACCTGTTGGGCAACTGGAAATCCTAATTGGAACCAGTTGGGTAACTGGAAATGACTTCCAACTGGAAATGATTTCTAACTGGAACCAGTTGGGTAACTGAAAATCCTAACTGGGACCAGTTGGGCAACTGGAAATCCTAACTGGAACCAATTGGGTAACTGGAGATAACTTCTAACTGTAAAGATGGGTAACTGGAAATTAATTCTAATAGATCAGTTCGTAGTTACTTTTGGGACAATTTTGGTCAAATGACATTTCATTTCTTTCATTAAGATAGGTAGATTTCAAAGCAAGATATTACGTATGCATGCCTTACATTGCGGGATGAAGAAATTGAATAGACCAGGTGACTAGAATAGCACATCAATGAACACTCTATGAAGTTATTTGTTGCATTTCTACTTTGAATGCATACTAGAGGATGTTGTACAATGTACTTGGCAAACTGTGAAATATACCAGTCAGTCGTGGACGCATTTTTGTGTGGATGTGAATGAAAAACACAATTCAAAAGAATATATGAATAATCAAGACATCGAATTTGGTGCTTATCTCATTAAATTTTAAACCACCATTACCGTGTTTACACTTAATCGGCATTTGGTTCAGAACCAAATGCCGATGCAGAATCGGCATTTGGATTGCGTTTACACGTTGTTACAGCTCGCGGTTCAGAACCGCGAGCCGATTCAAATGCCGATTAAGTGTAAACACGGTACATGTCACTTAAGTACAAATGACCTTCCTCTGATCATGCGCAGAATCTTCTGATCATGCGCAGAGTGGAACTACGAACTGGCTTATTGGAACCAGTTGGGTATTAAACTGGAAATAAAACTGGAACCAGTTCGGTAACTGGAAATTATTTCCAATTGGTTTGCAATTGGAAATTTTCCAGTTACCCAACTGGATCCAATTGAAACCAGTTAATTTGCATATTATCTGCCAGTGTGCACAGATTAATGTTTTATGAGATTCATCATCATTTACAATGTATCTATTTAATTCTTTTTAATTTCAAGTACCACACTTTTTTAAGATAAGTGTTTATAATACTTAGCAGTGAAAACCATGTTCATAAATGTTATAGATTATAATGACAACATATTCAAAGATAATAAGTACACCACTAACCTTTACCAAATTACATCAAATAAAAATACATATATTTGAAGATCTTCCATATAAATATATACATATAAAAGTCTGTATTTTATCAATGCCCTTTACATTGGTATTATTATACATATATAATAACACTGCTTCTGTGTTGGCATGAGCAATAGTTAGTGCAAATGCTAATTAATTTGTAACCAATTAAGTTCATTCCAACTGGAAGTTCCAATTGGATCCAGTTGGAAACCAATTGGTTTCAACTGGTTCCAGTTGCCTCCAATTGGATTCAATTGGTTTTAATAGGGAAATTGGAACAACTGGAACCCAATTGAAACCAATTGCCAACTGGTTGGAACCAGTTGTTCCAATTTCCCTATTGAAACAAGTTGGCCAACTGGTTTCAATTGGTTTTGCTCTAATTGGTTTGGATTTTGGTCATGGGATTACTATATTAATATATAAAACAAGGTTTGATTATTACTTACATGATATTGACAGTTTTTACGTTCAAATTGTCCAATATTTTTTAGTGATGGGGCTCGGTTTGAAAGTATATCAAGTATCTTTAAAAATTCGCAAATCTTTACTACATTTAGCTACCTGTCTTTAACAATTATGGACTCTAAACTTAAGTAACATTATGAATCTGATGGGGAAAAGCTTGCATTTTGGTCTGTTGGGTAATGCCAAGACTTCCAACATATTCAAGAAGCTTTTTTTTTCCAAGTAATCAGATATTAGTTTTCTGATGGAATAATCCACAAATTGGAGGATTTGATGTTGTACATAAAATGATTTCCCACGGCGTTGAGTATGACCTATGGCTTACTGTGTAAATTTATGCTAAAGAAAGCATAATTATACATTAAGCTTTTCACAACCAAAACCAGAACAGTAATAGAACGGTTAAACATCCATTTAAGCAATGACCTATAAACCAGATGAATAGCCTTTTCAAAATCAATTGTATTCCTTTCATGTTGAAATGATTGATAAAAACCATCAATATTAAATACAAACTCTTAGGATGAATAAATTCCCACAAAAGACTGAATAGCATCCTTTGTTATTTTATCAATGAAAGGGTAAATTCCTCTGCAGATTCAGATCACGTGGGACAACGGAGTGAAAAGAGAGGAAATATTCACGTCGCTATGGGCAACTTTGCAGACGTTTTGTGAAACTTTCATAAGATTTCAAACAAAATATCTGCGTGAGCGGAAATAGAGCGGGCGGGAAGTAGGAAAGATAAAGGATGGGATCAGGGGCGGCGGAACGTATTTTCGTTGGGGGGGGGGACAAAGCCAAAAAGGGCACTTATATGTCGAAAAGGGCATTTTGGTGCAAACGGATATTTTCACCATGAGTTTATCATCTGTGTAAAGAGGTTGTGTGTTGTGTAGTAATTACGTTGATTAAGTTATTATTAAGTAATTTCTGATTGATAAGGTATATATTTAGGTTTTATTTTTCGCGTGCGAGCGTAGAGAGCGAGAGGTTTGGAAAATATTCAAATCTGAAGTTAACTCGCTTTTTGGTCAATTATGGACCTATTGAAAGGGCATCCTTGTGAGATGTTGCGAGCGCGAATCACGAGCTCAAACTTTTGGAAATTTCATGTAGGCTTATAAGACATAATAATAATAATATAGGTATATTTATTTACCAAGGCCAAGGGAAGCCACTTCAGTTCTGAAAACTGTTCACCCAGCGGGCCCTGCTATTATTATTACCCCGTCTTTAGCTAGGCTGCCTAGGTGCCCAAAGGAAGGCAGCTTTTGTATTCATGAAAAATGATGTGAATCTAATTAAATAATTGACGCGAACGCGAAGCGCGAGCTGAAATTTGTAATATACTGACCAGGAAAGGAACTTTTTGAAGACAGTTGTTAGCTTGATTCTTACAAACAAGCATCAATTGGGTATTTTATTAGGTCCATATGATTTTTGGTTGCGTTTTGCGTGAGTGATTTTTTTTCTCTCTTTATTGGTAAATCTGCACATAGGATATGCTACAATATGCGCAGGACATTTTTATCCTTCTTGAGGAGAAAATGCAGGGAAATAAATTCGGAAGTTTGGTTTCCCATACATTTACATATAGGCATATTCATATTTTTTTTGGTAGTAAACATGGTAAATGACAACAGACGGCACACTTTATCCACTTTTGATAGATTCTTTCGGAATTATTTGAGATGGACAGGACTCCTATAGTTTCCTAAACAGCCGTTTCAGCCTCATTGCATTTTCCGGTGAGATGTTACCTTTTGGCCTCGTGACTTTGCTATATTTATCAAGTAGTGGCTGAGATGAGACTAGCACCTGGGAGGGGGGGTACTGGGATTATAATTGGACGGGGGTGTGAGGCTCGGGGCTAATTGCCCCTTGCCCCTTTCTCAGGGTCATTTGACCGTGAACAGGTACCCATGTCTAAGGATTTTTTTCAAAATACATGTAGACCCATGCCTAAGGATTTTTTTTAAAGATATAGACCCAATTTCCAGATTAGAAAGTGCAGAATCTTTGTTCTCTGAACTTCACCAGGCCGTAAATCCCGGGGTAAACCCCGCGCCATGGCTGCTTGGGTAATGATATATCCATGCAACCAATATTTAATGTGCAATGCAAAAAGATGATAGACAACGTCGAGTCGAGTTGTGTTGTGCTATGCTGTTTCCTTTTCGATTTGGTACTATCTTTTGGATGTATATAGGAATTACGATTTATACCTTGAATCCTTTTGGATTTTGCTAGTGCTAATTTAGGGGAAATTCGGATTGCAGAAGGGTAAGCTGACATTTTGGGCCTTTTATACGCACTCTGCACTTAGATATAGCGAGGGTTTAAATTTCCCGCCAAACCACAAATGGCGGGCGCCACTAACGTGGCGGAGAATCTAACTCACCACAAGCCCCCAGAGGAGGAGGGAGGTTTTCAAGTAATAAGAAAACTAAAATTAGCCAAGAAAAGATTAAGAGAAGCCTAAAGGTAGTTAAAGTGATGTTGAAGAGCTGGCAGCGGATACCGATTTTGGCACACCGCCGTCAACTCCTTTCAAAACAGGAATAAATGCCCCAAAAGCCGACCACCTAAAGGTATACTCTTAGTACCCATTGATAGAAATAAAAACCTTAGTGTAGTTAATGAGCTAACTGTCAAGAAGGATATTGCAAAGGCTTGCAGGTCTCCCCGTGACTTCATTAAGTTTGTACGTGGCGGGAAGGGTCTCTTAGTAAAGTGTAAAAATGAGAAGCAACGTAAAGCCTTAACTCAGATACCAGAGATTGGCAATATTCCAGTCAAAATAGAGGAAAAAACCTACGCCTCGAAATGGGTCATATTTGGAATTTCTCTAGAAACTTCTGAGGAAGATATTCTGAAGGAGCTAGAACAAAGCAGAGTAGTGAAGGTTGAGAGAATGAAAAAAGAATTGAGGGTGATTTGAAGCCCCTAAAGACAGTAATATTGTTCTTCTCTATCCCCCCAAATTTCAGAACATGTTGAATTTTGCTTCCAGAAAATAAAGAGTCAAAGAATACATTCCACCAGCACCCAGGTGCTTTAAATGCCAAAGATACGGGCATTTAGCTAGTGGATGTAGTGCTAAGGAAAGGTGCCCCAGGTGTGGCCTATAGGGCATTCGGTAGGAAATTGCGAGCTGGAGCGACAACATTTCAAATGTGTAAATTGCAATGGCAACCACTCGGCTGCTTATAAAGGTTGCGAGGCATCAAAAGAAGCACAAGAAGTGCAGCAAATTAAAGTAGAAAAAATCGCATTTCATATGCACAAGCAGTGAGACTAGGAAATTAAGCAGAAAAAACATCTTGTAAACAAGGCAGAAATTAAAAAAAATAGCAAATGCAAGTAACAGAATAAACACTAAGAAAGTAAATGTAGATTCTGATCAAACCGAAATGGAAATCGTCTCGGATTCGCAATTTTCTACCAAAACAGAGGTGACAAGCAAAAAGTCTGAGAATATAGACCAAACGCATAGTAATTTCTTGAAAGGTGCTTCAGACATCACACTTATTTTTTTCTTTATTAGACTAATCAGAATAGTAACAAAGCCTGACTGTAATCCATTTGATGAAATAACGCATATTTTGAAAGATACTCTGGGTTTACATCCCACAGACGTTGATTATTTACAGTCAATTCGCAGCCTATTCTACTAGCCTGATCACCCTCGTGGCATTCAGCATTCTCCAGTGGAATGCACAGGGTCTTGAATGTCACGGGGATGAGTTAATTAGATTTTTGAATCAACAAAAAAGACCCTGAGAAATTATTTGTGTACAAGAAACTTGGTTAGAAGAGGGGAGGGTCATGCAGATACCAGATTACGTATGTGAATATAGGAATAGAAAAGGAGGGTCCGGGGGGGGGGGCTGCGCTATATACGTCCATTCCTCACTAAACTACAAAAGTGTTTTTAAACACGATGATCTGGAGATCATATCATTAGAAATTTTATTGGATGATGAGGTTTTAAATGTAGTTAATTTCTACAACCCGTGCAGCAAACTTAGCACAGATTCGCTGAATGAACTCTTTAGAAAGATGAGGGGGGAAAACATTATAATATTGGGAGACTTTAATGCCCATAACACATTATGGGGCAGTAAAAAAAACAGATGCAAATGGTAAAGTAGTGGAAGAATTTGCAAACGAGAAGAATTTGCAAACGAGAGAAATCGTGTTGTCTTAAATGATGGAAGTGCCACTAGAGTAGACTATCACACGGGTAACTTGTTTGGATCTAACACTAGCCCCTCCTTGTACAGCGAACAAAACAACGTGGCAAGTCCTGAACAACAGTTTTGGAATTGACCATTATCCATTGTTAAGCCAGTTGAACGTACTGATAGGGAATGGTACGCAAACAAAGATCGACCACTCCCAGTCTATCAGTTCAATGCTATCCACAAAGAATGTAAATTGGGATGAAATTAGGCGGCAAACTGATGAGCAATGGAATACCTTACAGAATGGAGGCAAGGTCATAGAGTTCGATACTTTCATGGAATCAATTAAGATTACCCTGGAAAATTTGAAAGGACATCGAGCTACCAAGAACATTAAGAAAAACCCTGTACCATGGTGGAATAAAGAATGTTCCTCTAGAATAAAGGAGAGAAATAGAGCAAGGGGCAAATTGAAAAGTTATGTAATACCCCCTCCAGATTTATTGGAGGATCTCAAGAAGAAAAGATCTATTGCCCAGAAAACTTTAAGGCAAGCCAAGAGAGTTTACTGGGAAAAGAACTGTCAAGACATTGATCGTTTTACCCCTTTATCCGAGATCTGGAATATGATTAAAAGGCCAATAATGATGGTATTTCGCCCATGAAAAGCATTGTTCTCATAAGAGAGAATAGTCCTGTTATTACTGGCAATGACGTTGCGGATATTTTTGCCAGTCACTTTAAAAACATAAACGATAGTTTTAAGGGCAAGGATTTTACCCCTGAACAAAAAGATATTGTTAAAAAATGTGAGGACATCATATCATTAGTTGGTGATGCTGAGGGTAGTAGTGTCCTTAATACCCCCATCTCACTAGATGGCGATTCCACTGCGATCGTCAAAAATCGACAAAGCGTGGTATAACGTAGCTTGATCGTGCCTTGATCTTTTCGATCTTCTCCGTCGTACCTTGATCTTTTCTGAAGCGGCAAGGATCGCCACCATCTTTATGGTCGCCACAGAATTTTGAACATGTTCAAAACTTACGTAGCGAGATCGCGGAGGTGCTAAAGCGCATCACAATCGAGTCATGAGCGTATTGCAAACGACATATTCGTAGCTGTAACGGAGCCCCAACGCATAAAGCGTAGTATAAGCGCATTAAAAGCGGCACCGATCGCCCGTGGTTTTCAGGCCCGTTCCCAATATTCCGTTTACAAGGCGACTGCCTTGCGCTCGACACGCTTCACACAGCTTCCACCACGACGCTTCCTTCTTTGGCCCGGGGGGGGGGGGGGGCACTTACATTGACGAGTGGATACCATGCGCGACCAAAAAAACACGTAAAAAGGATGTCCTTTTCACGATAGGGCACGTTACGTACGTAACGTGATAAGGGTGTCAAAAACACAAAAATAACGAAAAAAGGGTGTCTATTTTGCTAGGAAAATTACGTGTTTAGGGTCGAATTTGCGGGAATGATAAAACAAAATTAAAACGTTTTATAAAGGATGTCCATTTTGCCCCAACACTTCGTGTTTAGAGTCCGATTTGCGCGAGGTGTAGAAAGTGGGGTCGTACTAAACCAAATAAGGTAAAGCCGATGACCGAAGGACCCGTAACAATAAAACATTCCTGTACTTGTTTAGGGGTTCATTTCAGGGAATATTTGCCAAGAGTATCGTTTTGTTTCCAATACTTGTTAAGGGTAGGGTTTCACGCGCCAATACTTGTTAAGGGGTGCATTTTCAGAATATGGAAATTACGTGTTTAGGGTGCTTTTCGAGACCCCATGGTCGCGCATGGTATCCACTCGTGAATGGAAGTGGCCCCCCGGGTTCTTTGGGTGGCATGTGGCACACGTTCTCAGCCCGCTACAGGCGTTCGCGTTGCGCTTTTGCTGCGCCGCTGATGACTGGGCAGAGATTGCGCAACAACCGTCCGCGCTGCTATAAAACGCCGTGCCGATGGTGGCGGATTATCATATTTGCAACAGATTACGAGGCGATATCACGGCGTTTTCAAACATACCTCCCAGAAAAAGGACCAGAAACGGGAAAGCTGCCCAAGCTACCCCTCTTAGGCCGGCGGTCGAAGAGGAAGATCAAGGGGTTATGGTGGTGGTAGAGGAGGAGGAGGTAGAGGAGGAAGAGGAGGGGGTACAGGAGGAGGATGAAAATCTTACTGCTGAGCCAGCTGGAAAGAGAAAAAAGACGCTCACTTGTCTTGATGACGAAATGGGTTACCTCTGCCGAAATAAATAAATTGATTATGTTTTGAAATTAAATTGAATTCTAACCACAGTGACAGTAGACAACATAAAATGTTGTTAATGATTCGATCACTAATGTATTGATTGGGAAAGGCAATCTTTAGGGAGATTCTGGCATTGTGCCCCCTCCCCCTCCCTTTTTATGAGTGCTCTCACATCAGTAGACTACTTCTTGTCAGCAAATTTGAAAGGAATTTACCAAATATTTTTGAGTGACAAACTTTGTGGAAAAAAATAAACAGAATATCAAAGATTTTTATGCTCTTTTATGAAATTCTGGATGCATCCCTCATATTAACTATTAGGCTCATCGACATCTTTTGAATGAAATTTTAAAAATATTGTATATTATGACTTAGGTGACAGCCAGGATCGGACCCTGTATCTTTTTGGCCTCCTCCTTCTCCTGTCCTCGCATTCAACTTTTAACTGATGTTCTTTTAGAATGCCAAGATGTATAAGTCCAACCAAATTCTGGACATCCATGTTGGTCGGAGGTTGGCAATCGACTGAAAAATGTGTCATGTGCCGCGATTAGTATGCCGATTGCTTGAAATCGTTTCAAGAGCCCATCATGAACGTAACATAATCGCTTCATTCGTAGCACCACCGTACCGAGGTCCTAATTAGCGTATGAGCCTCGTTGTACGATCGCTTTGATCGCAGAAGAAGCGCATCACATCTGCCTCGAATCGTCGCAAGAAAGTGGCATCGTCGTACTTTCAGCGTATTACCATCGCCTTCAGCGCAGGTCGGTCGCATAGAAGTTGCAGTGCAATCGTCTCGCAGGCTAAAAATATAATTCGAGGAAGATTCTGCTACGATTTGCGGGATTTACACAGATCGCCATGGTCGCCACGATCGCCTTCCTAGTGAGATGGGGGCCTAATGAACCATTTACGTTGTATGAATTGAGAATATCATTTAAAAAATGTAAAGAGTCTTCTCCAGGCAAAGATGGCGTTGGGTATGAAGTATATAAAAATCTCTCACACAAAGGGAGAGTGATAATGTTAACTATAATTAATAACATATGGGAAACAGGAATTGTTCCCATCCAATGTAAGCATTGCGTCATAGTCCCAATATTGAAACCACACAAGGAAGCTACAGACTTTTCTTCCTACAGGCCTATATCGCTCTTAATGACTGTTTCATCAAAATAGTTGAGAAAATCATCAAAGAAATAATGGATTGGTTTACGGAAAAACATAGTTTGTTACCAACTTGCCACAGTGCTTTTAGAAAGGCAAGAAGCACAAAACACAATATAACCCAACTTGAAAATGACATTAAAAAAGTATACGGAATAAAGAACATGCCCTGGCCGTTTTCTTTGACATGGAGAAGGTTTATGATAGACTATGGAAGGAAGGCTTGATTTATAAACTGAATAAACTTGGTTTCCAAGGCAACATAGTTCAGTTCTTATGGAACTATTTAAGTGGGCGCTCTTTCCAGGTCCGGGTAAATAAGTACCTCTCAGTTATACAGAACATAGAGGAAGGGCTACCCCAGGGTAGTTCCCTAAGTCCAGTCCTTTTCAATTTCATGTTGTCGGACATACCAATGGACGAATCTGTCAATATTTCTGTATACGCAGACGACTGTGTAATATGGAAAAGTGGGGAAAAAAAACATTGATATTCTAAAAACACAAGTACAATCCTATGTGAATATCCTAAATGAGTGTTTCAACAGATGGGGTTTTACCCTTTCTAAAGAAAAATCTGTTACTTTGCTTTTTAGTAACACTAACAAATGTGTACAGATTGAATTAGATGAGGTCCCCTTACCACAAAAGGACGAACATCTATTTTTAGGAGTAGTACTGGATAGAAAGCTAACATGGAGACCACATATAAATATGATTGTAACAAGAGCAAAAAAGAAAATAAATATAATGAAAAGACTAGTGGGAACTAAGTGGGGAAGTAGCTATAAAAGCCTTTTGAATTTTTATAAAGTGGTCATCAGGCCATTGTTGGATTATGCAGCAGAAGCATATGATTCAGCTCATGATCATGTGAAGAACTTCTTGTTGACTATTCAATACCATGCAGGCTTTAAAATTGTGCACAGGGGCGTTGCCGGGTACCTCCCTGGAATCCTTACAGGTAGATACTGGTGAATTACCACTCGATCTGAGAAGATATATGCTTAGCAAGGTTTACAAAGCAAAAATAAGACAAAACGCCAAACACCCACTCCAATCTTCATTGAAAAACTGTTGGCAATTTGAATATGAAAAAAATAAAAAAGCACGAAAACCTTTTGGTTTAAGAGTTTTGGAAGATGAGATATACTACACAACTGAATCCTTTCAGTCTTATACACCCATGCCTCCTTGGCATCTCTCTCTACCAGAAGTGTCATTGAAGCTGCATGAGCTTGTGTCCAAAAGTGATAACGTTTTTTATCAATACAACACAACTGTGGAGTATATTAATACAAAGTGGAAAGAGAATCTCCATATTTACACTGATGGTTCTAGAGACCCGGCACACGGCAACGCCTCTGCTTGTTTTTACGTGCCTGCTATGCGGGTAATTATAATGGAATGTAAAAGAATGCAAAATTATTTTACATCATCGTATAGATCGGAATTGGTCGACATTGTCTTGGCACTACAGTGGTTGGAAAATTTGAATGTATATAATAAAGTGGTAATTTTTACTGACTCTCTGAGTGCTGTTGAAGCGGTGAACGAAAACAACGATGATAATTTCGTTAGAGAAATCATAATTACCGCTACTTGTCTAAAATACAAAGGTACATTGATTTGCTTAGAGTGGATTCCATCTCACTGTGGGGTTAATGGAAACGAAACGGCTGACTTCTATGCAAAGGCAGCCCTAAAACAAGAAATAGAGATTAATAAGGGTTTGAATATCCAAGAAACAAAAAAGATTGTAAGAGTCCTTGCAAGAAATGAATGGCAGAAGAGATGGGACAAGTCAACTTCAGAATTAAGAAAATACCAGAAAGTTGTCTCCGAAAAAACACCCTTTGATTATCTATGCACAGACAAAAGTGGTGAAAAAATTATTCACAGATTACGTTTGGGAGGTTTGGGTTTAAACGACTTCCTTTTTAAGACGGGAAGACACACAACTGGAAAGTGTGATTTCTGTAATGAAAGAGAAACGATATACCATTTCTTATATGTTTGCCCTAGATTCAACGAGCACTATTACTTGCTGAATTAAATGTTAACAATATCTCTGATGCGGAACGTAAAGTGGAGAATCTCGCAGTAAAGACACAAAGTGCACTTATCAGATCTTTCAAAAGGACTCATAGATTTCAAAATTGGTTGCAAGGATGGCAACCATTACAACAGGGTGTAATCAAGACTAAAGATAATAAATTGTAGCAAATCATTATATTTCGTGATGATACTTTTTGATCAAGGTGTATAATTATTCATAATTTTGGGGGTAATTGTTTATGATGTAATCGATGTTTTCACTTAATTAGTCTATGTATGCGCCTTTCTTGTCACTTTCACTTTATCATATGGCCCTTGAATGTCAGTATTTACTCTACTATAAATAGGTTTTTTTTTTAATTTTGATATTGATCTGATTTGACAAAAAATTCACTTGCGGAAATTCAATTGAAGTTCTCCGAGGTATCGGATAGAGCGCCCCCTGCTCACGTTTGAGAGACATATAGGGAATACAATTTTTTGTACTCCTGAGACGCCCTCGAAATGCACCTCGAGCGGGCTTGTCAGGATAACGTGCTGTACAGGGCAGGAGATATGGTCTTGCACGATTTCCTAGGAACTTTTCTTTCCTCTCTTTCCTTTATTTTTCTAACTGATATAGATTCAACAAAGAAATTATTCTGTTTTTGAAAAAAAAAGCAATTTTACAAGGCAACAATAGTCAAAACTGACTAGTTTGCCTATTCAAAATAACAACAACATACATGCACTGCATGCATGCAATATGTATGTACGGTACTGTATACGGTCGGCCGAGTGTGCCAGAAATACATACTAGAGTGAACTACATGTACCCCGGTGCACATTACTATCGTACTAAGATGTGGAAATACTACAGGTAGAATCTGCTCGTCCCGGGTACTCGTACTCTCGACCGGGACTAACATAGACATTTCCGGGGCTTTCCCGGGGGCTTTTCCTGTGGTTTCTTATAAGTATTTTTTTTTTCAGAAACGGACCCATGTCTATAAGGATTATTCAGTTGAAAAATAGGACCCATGGCTGAGGATTTCTAGCAGTAGCAAGACCCATATGTCTACGGATTTTTTTTGCAAAAAAAAAGACCCAATGGAGCGGCACATCCCCGTATGCGATATACACGCAATTCCCCCCCCCCCCCGGGACCTAGCAGTCCACGGAGGGGGGGGGGTTCCAAAAGCAGTGGCAAAAATAGTAATTTCGTGACTGGTTGTCATCCAAACCAAACAAGAAGAAGAAGAAGAGTTGGCGAGACCCCGTGTGAGCGCAACGGCGAGTGACTTCATTCGCTCGATTCATCAGGGATGTGTTAGAACCAAAGGTTAGAACACATCCCTGCTCTCAGTGGCGTACCGTGGGTCACGGCTTTGGGGGGGGGCACCAGCAAATATTTTGTCACTTAGTGAGCGCGCTTTTCGCGCGCTCAGTAGCCAGGTATATGCATACTGACCTAATAGAGACATTTTAACGGCTATGTATCTCACTGATTAGATAATGCGAGCGCGAAGCGCGAGCTAAATTTTTTTTATATTCAGACTTTAAAAGGGACATTATGAGCCAATTTTTTATAATCATGATACGTACCTGTCTCGCTGAACAAACAATGCGAGCGCGAAACGCGAGCTAAAATTCTTGAATATATTGACCCCAAACAGGGAAATTTTAAGGACTATATTTTAGGAATCCATTCAGAGTATACATATCTCGCCATAGTCATCTACTGCGAGCGCCAAGCGCTTGCTGATTTTGTTAGAATTACATCTTAACACATGAAACCTTTGTAGTCATTGTAATCAAGATTAACATACGCATCTCACTAATCACTTGCGAGCGCAAAGCGCGAGCTGAAAATTTTGGAAGTTCAGACCTGAAAAGGGCCATTTTAAGGCTTGTTTGTAGGAACTCACGAAGACCACACGTATTTCACTAACCAAATGATGCGAGCGCGAAGCGCGAGCTAAAATTTGTGTATATATTGACCGCAAACATGAATATTTTAAGGACTATTTTTAAGGAATCCATTAAGACTATAATATCTCACCATAGTCATCTAATACGAGTGCCAATACGAGCGCTTGCTGATTTTGTTAGAATTACATCTAAACACATGAAGCACTTTTTGTAGTCATTGTAATCATGATTATCATATTCGAATCACTAATCAAATATTGCGAGCGTGCAGCGCGAGCTGAAAATTTTGGAAATTCAGACCTGAAGGGGGGCATTCTAAGGCTCGTTTGTAGGAATACTCCGAGACCATATGTATATCACTAACCAAATAATGCGAGCGCGAAGCGCGAGCTGAAAATTTTGGATATTCAGATCAGAAAAGGGGACATTTTAAGGACTGATTTTAGGAATTCATGATGAGCAGACATATCTCACCAATCCACTAATGCGAACGTAAGCACAGAAAGGAAATGTTTTATATTAAGACCTTAAAATGGGGCAATCGCTTTAAGTAGTGATGAAAAAGAAGCACATGTCACTACATAAAACAATAACTCAAAGTGCGAGGAAATATATTTGGTGTATATTGACTTGACATATATCTCGTTAAACAGACTATGCAAGCACCAGGAACAATAAAGACATAGGCCCTGAGCAAAATATGTTTCATAAAGTTATGAAAAAGCTTTTTCTTATGTAATATAACATTACATACTTATAATATAACATTATAATGAACAATAATTTCTTCTTTTCCACTAATTTTCTCTTCCTTTCTCCCTCTTTTTCTCCTCCCCCCCCGTTTTTTTTGGCCAGCCGATTGGGGGGGGGGGCACGTGCCCCCATGCCCATGAAAGAATAGCTGAAGGGCTGATTTTTTTTTTTGCTGTAGGCATATATACCGGCCTGAAAAAAAACGCGACATGTAATAAATATTTTTGTGGTAGAAATGTAATCAAAATGCAATATGAAATATTCATAAATATATATAAGTATTTCCACATCTTAGTATGATGATTATTTCCACGAGCTGTTTACTTTTGATACAAAATATGGTTGTTCGTTTTAGAAAAGAATGAAAAAGAAAATCAATACTTGTCATACATATTTCATTAAATCCGCTATTAAGTGTTTGAAATGGCAGTACAATATTCGCTTCTCTCGCTCGCAACTTTTAATAAATTTTGCCTTGTACGCCATATCTGGCCCCTCAAATTCTTTGGCTCATTACACCAGACGAGTATAAAAAGATGGTTTGTTTAAAATACATGAAAATGTAATGAAATAGAGGATGCTTCATCCTATATTTCACATTTACGGGTTTCATTAAATATTTTGTGTTATGTATATGTTAACCTCATCATTCGTCTCTCTTTCCCCATGCACCCCTCTCTCTCTTTCTGATCCCCCCCCCCCCCCACCTTTCGCGCAATACACTTTCTTTATTTTCAATACGACCCATCTCTTCCTAACATTGTTTATTATTAGGTGCCATGGTGGAATGACACAGTTTGCGAGGAGGAGTATGGAGCACCGTGTGATCTCAACACAAAGAAGATGTTTAACATTCCATTAATAAATGCAAATAAAAGTAGCACAGAGTTCCAAAAATGTGCACGGTAAGTGAAAAATCCTTCATAAAAGGGGAAGTCACGATTGTAATTCATACTTTTTGCCTCGAACATGGCGACCAGATTTTTACCTGCGAAGGGTGCGTGTGTGAGTGTGGCGCTTGTAAGAGAAGATTTACATCAACAAATTACATAAAAATAGGGGGAAAAATCTTATATCATTTTCATCACGTACAAATTCTCAAACACGCGATCATATGCGTAGGCCTATACTTGTAGAAGTCTTCACCTTGGGGTGAAAAGTGTGTATTGATGATTTGGATAAATCGTGAAACTGGATATTGTGATTGTCTCATGATAATTCATTTAATAAAAAGGGCAGATATATGTTTAAAGAAATTAACGAAAATGAAATGAAAATCAATATTTTATTGATCAAAATAGAAGTCCTCCAGAAATTCATTTTGTCCAATTGATCGATGGCCTGGTGGCCACTGAGTCGATCTGAGCGGCGCCAGATAGACGTTGCTTCTATCCCTTTTAAAAATCGTTGAACACCAGGTCTGACGCGGCCGGGTCTTGAACTCCCCGGTTATACGTCATGTAAAACTTTTTATGTGCTTTCCATATTATATTCCGATATCTCATTATACAGTGCGTCCCAGAAAAAACGAAACCGAGATTAAGCGATGATTTATCATAACTTAATCACAAATGAAATAGACAAATGACATATCATTGTAAAGCTTAGAATCTCCTCTTTCATCTGATATTACTTAGAGTATTCCTCATTCACGCATAACCTTTTTACTTCTTGACCATTTTCTGTAATTGAGGTATCAAATTAAAGAGCAGATATTGAACTTTTTGACAATGTGGTTTTCTTTTTGAAACCCAGATACAGCCCGCCAAATGACTTTTTGGTATCCCCTCTTCAAATTGTTTTTGCTCACTCATGCGTGAATGAGAAATAATCTAAGTAATTTCAGATGAAAGGGGAGATTCTAAGCTTTACAATGGTAGGTCATTTGTCTATTGTATTTGTGATTAAGTTATGATAAATCATCGCTTAGTCTCGGTTTCGTTTTTTCTGGGACGCACTGTATAATACTTGTATATACATGTAGCTATTACTATTTTAAGAATCTTGAGAAAAGTTACAGTGACTGGAGCAAAATCTGACGTTACACTGTTCATGTCCATATCTTTCCTGTTATGTCTTTTGAGTAAATCAGATTCAGTTCAAGTGGCAATTTGCTTTTCGAGGTGTGTCCTTCAACTATGGAGAAATGGTACTTTGTCAAATTTTGTAAAAGCTGAAAATAAATAATTTTGACGCTAAAGAAAGTTTAATTTAAAAATTTGAAATAATCGAAAAAGAGTTAACTTTTATTCCATTAGTTGCTAATGAAGATTCGAGATTGATGCATCATGACCGTGTGATCAAGCTCGCATTAACGTTTAATTTTCAAGACATTTTTTTTTCAGCGTATTTTTCTCTACATTACTCATAAAATTTTAGACATTGTTCCGAATCCTTCTCTTCTTCTCCCCGATCAAAATCGGTAATTTGTTATTGCTTTCTTTTGGATATAGGTGTGTTTTGTTCTTGTGTGTGCGTATTTGAGAGCGTGCGTGAGAGTCTCATCGTCTGCTTCAAGGTCGTGGCCGTGCGGTCGGATTCGATAGTGTTTCGACCTGTAGGAACATGAAATCATAGAATTTATTTTCAATGGGTGGTATTCTGAAAACAATGGTTTAGTTAAACCAGTTAACTTAATTAGACGACACTTTTACGGAATGCCAGTTGTCAACTCATTCACCATTAATAGAAAATCATTCTTATTCTGCTGCCAAAAGGTGTCAAAAAATCAAATGAGTCACGAAATCGGAAGAATATAAGAAAATACAAAAATATTGTGAATATGGAAGAAATGTTATGAAGCCAAGCATTCCATAGAAGTATCGCTTAAGATATTAGTTAAGACTAAGATAAAACCTAGTTTATCAGAACATTACCTTTGTGTTTATGATCATTATTTCTATTTTGTTGAACAGGTATAACATATCTGACTACCCTAGTGTTTCGGTGGCTTCTAGTGCCACACCTGGATACAACCCATTGACCCACGAGTTTGGAAGAGATACTGATCAACCGGATGTGATACCTTGCGATGCAGGCTGGGAGTATGACCGAAGCCAATATACAAGGACCTTCGTCCAAGAGGTAAAGACAAGTTACTTTGAATTGAAAACTTAAAGACAATATCGGTCAAGAAATGACAATTGTATACATCCGTATATTTTATTTAAGTGAAACAAAGCGCTAACATGCATTGGCGGCGGTAGCCAAAAAATTTAGGGGGACGGCCACCTGAAATTTTGGGATGGACAAAGTTAAAAAAATTGACAGGCAAAAAAAAAAAAAAGGTTATCAACCAAGATTTTAGGGGGGGCACGAAAGTTTAGGGGGTCCACCTGAATTTAGGGGGGACGCAGGAAATTAAATTGACAAGCAAAAAAAAGGGTTATCAACACAAATTTAGGGGGACAGGCCCCCCCCCCCCGCTCCGCCGCCTATGCTTACGTGCACCAACAGCGTATTTTGGTGAGGAAACTAAATAATTCGCATACAAAATAGGTTTTGTCTTCCTTAAAGGTCAAGTCCACCCCAGAAAAATGATGATTTGAATAAATAGAGAAAAATCCAACTAGCAAAATGCTAAAAATTTCATCAAAATCGGATGTAAAATAAGAAAGTTATGACATTTAAAAGTTTCGCTTATTTTTCACAAAACAGTTATATGCACATCTCAGTGACATGCAAATGAGATCGGCGATGATGTCCATCACTCACTATTTCTTTTGTTTTTTATTGTTTCAATTATACAATATTTCATTTTTTACAGATTTGACAATAAGGACCAACTTGACTGAACCATATAGTATTAAAACAATGCTAATTCGACATGTTCAGGGAGGAATTAATCTTTCTTTCACTTGACAATGAGGAGAATATTTCATATTTCATATAATGAAATACAAAAGAAATAGTGAGTGGATGACATCATCAGTCTCTTCATTTGCATACTGACCAGTATATGTGCATATAACTGTTTTGTGAAATTAAGCGAAAATTTAAAATGTCATAACTTTCTTATTTTACATCCGATTTCGATGAAATTTTCAGTGTTATGCTTTTTAGATTTTTCTCTTTTTATTCAAATCAACTAATGGTTGGGGTGGACTTGTCCTTTAACATGCTTCCGGCCATAAAATGGGAATGCGTGCCCTGTAGTCGGTAAAGGCAGGGTGACCAGATTTCACAAAATGAAATACGGGACAATCGACAAAAAAGATCAACAAAGAATGCTACACAGTATTAGACTTGTAAAAAAATATAAAGAATTGGAAGGGAGGGTGAACGAAAGAATGAAGGACAGAAAGAAAAGAAGGAAGAAAAGAGATGAATTGAGAAGAAAGAAAGAAAAATGAAGGGAAAAAATAAAAAAAATAAAAGAAAGTTAGAATAAAAGAAGGATGAAAGAAAGAATAAAAGAGAGAAAAAATGTTTCCGTCATTGTTTGAGAATATAGAAAATAAGGAAGGAAAGATGAACAAATGTGTGAAAGGCAAAATGAAGGAGAGAAAGGAAAAAAGAAAGTAAGAAAAAAGAATGAAGGAAAGATTTTTTTAATTTCATTCTTTGAAAAAAAAGCAACAAACAAAGAAAGAAGAAAAACAGGAAGGAAGGAAGGGAACGAAAGAATAAGGGAAAAGAATAAGAAGGAAAAATAATAAAGAATGAAAAAAAGGAGGGAAGGGAAGAGAGAATGAAAAAAAATAATGGAAGGAGAAAAAGAACGAAAAGAAAAAGGAGAGGAAGGGGGAAGGAAACAAAAAATTAAAAGTTTAATGAAAGAACTTCAAGAATGAAGGAAATGAAAAAATAAAATTTTAAGATGGAAAGTAAGAGAAAGAAATATGAACACACATAGAGAGAAAGGTTCAAGAAAAAAAATATATGAAATACAGATAGATGGAACAAAAAGGGCAAGCAGGAAGGATAGAAGGATGAAGAAAAAAGGATAGAAAAGAAAGAAAAGTTCAAACTTCAAAGCAAACAAAAAAGTCCAATCATCTAACAAAAATCATAATGATATTTGGTGTTTTTTAATATATTTTTAAAGAATCTTAAAACTAAAATGTTTTAGAAATGAACTTGAATAAAATTTCAAAGTGAAACATTGTCAAACTTCAAAATTAGATGAAACTTCGCGGCATCATACACAACAAGACTCAAAACGAAAGCTGAAACAACGAGATCTAGTTGTGAAAACTCATAACCTGTTCCTCCGATTACATCTCCAAATCAGTAATCTGAGAATCCATGATATAATTATAAAAAAATCCCGCCGAATTTGTGATTATTTTGGTGGAAAAACTGTTTATCATGTGAGATTGTTTGCATCATTGAGAATCTGCTCCAATCCTACATGCCTAGCTAGTGAGCCTGTCACGGTCAGTCAGGAGTCCAGTTCGTTTGCAATGTATCGGGTTAGCAAGAAAATCTCCGCAGAACTTGCAAAAGTTTCGGAAAAGTTTACAGTTATCGATTGTTTTCTTGTCTCTGCTTCGTCTGTTGGTTATTTAATGAAAATTTGTTACTTTTAATGTTCACTACATTATGTTCAATATTTTGAAATACGGGACAAACAGGCGTCCCGGGAAGGGTTTGTCGGGACGCCGGGACAAAGGAGCAAAATACGGGACGATCCCGGGAAATACGGGATGTCTGGTCACCCTGGGTAAAGGTGTCGCAATCCGTTTATAACCCAGATTCGATTCCCAGTCCCATCGGAGATGACCTTCATGGTGTTATTCCATGGCTAAAAATATAGACTAACAAAATCGTAGCAAAAAAAAATAATGTAAGAGAGGCGTTAATCATAATAATTCCGAGATAAAAAAAGTCGAGATCAATAAGGAAAATGATAAGTCTTTATTGTGTTTTCATTTTACCCTTTGTTTATAGATGGATTTGGTGTGTGCTGACGCAAAGTATGTCCAGTTTCCACAGTCTTTCTATTACGGAGGTTACTTGGTTGGAAGCGCCTTATTTGGTTCACTTGGAGACAGGTATATGAGGGGAGGGGTGGGAGGGAGAGGGGTTTAATAGAAATAGAGAGAATGGGAGAGGGGTAGGGAAAGTTAGAAAGGTGTGTGGGGGTGACTCCGGGGGTGACTTGGACACGGCCATTTTATCGATCCCTATCGAATCCTCATTTCAAGAACATTAATTTTAGGAAAAATGAGACAAAGCTTATAAGATTAATGTTACCATTTTTTTCTTTAAAAAAAATTGGAAGGCTTCAAATTTCAATGAATTAATTTGCCACAGAGGCGTAATGAGCCCCCCAAAAATTTAAGGGGCAAGACATGTCTTCTGGGGCAAATTTCTAAAAAGCTGCGAGCTACAAAATATGTTGGAATTTTTAAATACAAAAATAGAATTTTGTGAAAGATTTTTACATAATCTTTTGTCCTATTTTCTTGTTCGTTAAAATTTATATTGGGGGTGTTCCCCCACCCCTCTCTCTCATCTGTACGCCATTGAATTGCCTTAAAACAAAGGTAGGTTTGCTGCCTTTACTTCAAATTTTCATAGGTTGTCATTCTTTTTTTTCAATGAAGTTTTATAACTGCTGATAGCCCCCCCCCCCCTCCCCTGCCCCAATCCCAGATTTTTTTTCATGATTGGCATGATCGACAGTCGTGATTGTTAAATGTTTGTTGCTATGTTTATTTATAATTGTTTTTTATTTGATAGGTTTGGGAGACACAGAATGATCATATTCACACTCGTCATTAAGATCGCATCTGGTTATGGTCTTGTATTGGCTCACAACTATTGGGTTTTTGTCCTGATGAGATTCTGCGAAGGCATGAGCCAAATGGGAATGTATCTCCTCGCTTATGTCCTAGGTAAGGTCCCGGGTAAGATACTAAAAAAATACACTTGGAAGGCGCAATTACCCCAAAGGAAATTGATTTAAAGATGGAAGGGTAAGAACAGATTTATTTGAGTTGAAACGGGAGGTAAAAAATACAAATTTAACTGAATTTAATAAACATTGCTCTCTGTATCGTGTGAATATCTTCACGATCATTCAGCTTAGCGAGCTTTCTATCGTGTGGCTTGTTTTCAGATACCTTGATGGAAAAAAAGCGAGTGGAAAGTCAGTAAGAAATTATGATCCAAACTCACGAAACCGAAGAACCGCGAGTATAGACTGCAAATGCTCACAAGAGACAGTTAATAATGGCCCAATATTTCGATATTACGAGTCAACAGCCCACGAGACAGGCAGGCAGTAAACAGTGGTATATAAATACTCATGAGTCTGACATCATTTCCATTTATGCTCAGTTTTATACTGTTTTTTTTTTTTTACGGAGTAAGAATGTTCATCTGTAAAATTGTATCTGATTTATATTACTTTATATTATGTTTTGAATGGAAATGGAATAAATCATTGAATTACGAGTAAACAACAAATAAGACTCACACCAGACGGAATTAAGGTTCACTAATTCGACGTTACGATTATAGTCAATGAGACAGAAATCAGACTATAAGGTTTAAGAGTCCAACACTACAGATATAGGCCTAAACAGCCCACAAGGACACCAGATATGGGACACATTGCTTAAAAGATCAACCCTGACCTTTTCGTCAGAGTTTTTCAATGTGTTACTGTCAATGGCAGAAATTTGCCAGATTTTTGTTTATTTGCTATAAAGTTTTTCATGGCAAAAATTATTGTATGCAACATGCAGACCGATGAAGGCTCCGACAATACAAAACATCCCACAAACAGACACTAGACAGGAAAGGCCTAATATTTCGCTATTATGAGTATCACAGCCCACGAGACCGATACCAGTCAAGTAAGCCTTAAATTTTCGATATATTCTCCATGTAATTATCTTATTTAAAAAGATTATACTTTATCTTACAGGGACCGAGTTTGTGGGCATTTCGAAACGCAGTATTTCAGGCTTGTTCATCAATTTTCCATATGCTATTGCATACGTCCTGTTCGCTGGGATAGCCTTCTTTATTCGAGACTGGCGGTTACTTTATATCACCATGGTTACACCTCTATTCGTCATGTTCATCATCTTATAGTGAGTTTGAGTAATGTTCACCTTTCTCATCCCTTTCCAGAGTTGTCATGGATACCAAATAGGTGATCACCTAACTCAAAACTCGAAATACCAGTTTAACCGAAATCAGTTTGTAAAAAAAAAGAGCTGACCACTAAATAATCATGAACGAGATGTTCTTATACATTGATAAATGCTAAAAATGCAATTTCTTAGATCAAAACGAAAAAGAATGTTTCATGCTAGAACGCATGCACAAATAATTTGAAGGGTTGCTGGGTATCAACTATGGCTCACGCCAAAATGCGTCGTTGTTAGGACATGTTTGGAAGACTATACGTAAGTATTCAATCAAATGCATGGAGTGTCGACCAAACGATTGATAGAAGACCAACCGCTTGTATTCTAAGTGAATCTGATGAACCCTTGGTGTCTATAAAGTATTCATTTCGTCCCTTGCAAGCCATTTGGATACGGTTCCATGACCACCAGGCTACCAACCACACCCAACAACCATATAATTACTACCCATGTCCTCGTCAACTATACCCTAATTCTAACCACGCCCAAACAACCAATCCTTGATCAGTTTCCTCCCAGAGTCACCTCGCTGGTTATTAAGCCAAGGGGAGAATGAGAAAGCGAAGAAGATCATCGAACACGCTGCCAAGGTTAACAAGGTTCAGCTTCCAGAAGGTTTCCTCGACGAACTTGACGATGTCAAGCAAAACGTAAGATGAATATAAAATACAATGAATACTCTCCACGCGTATTGAGAAATAATTGTCATCGGGGGTGGGGGGGGGGGGTATTCATAAAACTGTTCGTATTGTTGCGTGTGTATGGCTTCAAGAACGATTTGAATACTAGAGTGCTACATTATTCTATAAAAATGAAATGTTAAGCAACAATTGAAAGGTTGGAGGGGTGACAACCTTTTTCAAATGTTATATCCAACCTTGCATATTCTGAATCCACCAATTTAAGTGTTGGGTCGAACCATTTAAAGTGGTAAATGCAATATTTACAAACGGTTGCAACTCCAAACTTTTAATGTGGGCTAAACATTTTCATATTTTAGAATGTGAGTTTCTTGATTTTAATCACAGTATACACCTTAAACAAATCCGTACAAGCTTAAATTGAATGTACTTAACGTTGATGATTAATTCTTATAGATATATCTTTTTGCGCGAAAAAAAACCCGTATAAGCTTAGCGTGCCTTTGTAACGTTGACGATTACTAGTAATACTTCTTTTCGCGCAAAAAAACAGTGCGAGTCAAAAAAATGTTACACTTTTAAAATTAAGTATTATTTAAAGAAATGTGGGATTCAGAGAGAATTTCTACCATGTATGAATAGAGTAAATATTCCTCTGTCACTTGGTAAAATTTGTTTCAATGTTGTTATGGTTGAGTGCACGACAGCCATTGTTTGAAAAGGTGTAAAAACCCATTTGCGCCAATTCAGGTGAATTTGCGCCAATTCAGGTGAACCTGCTGAAACAGAGACAAAATTAAGAATTCACACAATAATGAGCGTAAAGTTTATGCATATGTTTACTAAGAAAAATAAACAAGAGAACCATTAAATCTATGAATTATCTTCACTGAAAAGTTCCCTTTCATTGTCATTTTGGCCATAACTTGGACAAAGCTTCCCGCCTTCAATCTTCCACACGTTGTCCATTTCTCTCGATGTACTTCTGAGCTCGATGGAGCATTGCTGCCATGGCCCTGGGAAGTGTCTGCCTGTCTTCGCCTGGGGGTACCTTAAGTCAAAAGTGTACAGCACCCCACCTGCAAATCTGGATGACTTGCAGCAGCGTATCATCAGAGCAACATGTGGAAGATTGAAGGCGGGATCCTTGTCCAAATTGTGTGACAATGAAAATGAACTTTTCAGTCAGGATAATTTATTGATTTACTGGCTCTCTTGTTTATTTTTCTTGATTAATAAACATACTTATAAACTTAACGCTAATTGTTTGTGTGAATGCTTTTGTCTCTGTTTCAGCAGGTAATCACCTGACTTGGTACAAATGGGTTTTGACACTTTTGACACCATGGCTGTTGTGCACTCAACCATAACAAGAGCACTAAAACAAATTTTACCAACTGACAAAGGAATATTTACTCTATCCATATACATGGTAGAAATTCTCTCTGAATCCCTCATTTTCTTTTTAAATACTTAATTTAAAAAGTTTAACATTTTCTGACTCGCACTGTAGTAAAGCAGACAGAAGCAGGAGAGAAGGTGAGGAGAATAAAGATTTTAAAAAAGGAAAAGAAGGGCGGGAAGCCACAAGGAAGAAATCCAGAAAGAAACTATTTCTTCAGATTGCAATGCCGGTTCAGTACGATTTAGAAGTCAATGAATAACTAAATCTAGTTTTGCATTGTTTAGTTCTACAATCGTATAAAATTGATTTCCATGCAATCAGAAGAATAGAGAGAAAGAATAAATAGGAGTGAAATCATAAAGAGGAAAAGGAAGGGGAGGAAGGAAAGAAAGAAATTGACAGGAAGAAAGATATAAGACGGCACACAAACAGGTTGCAATGGGCTATTTATTGCAAAGGAGTGGCTCATCATAGCGAGATTTAGTGAGGACAATAGGGTATTCAGGTCGAATTTTAATCCCTTTTCCTTTCTTTTGAATGATTCCCATAACCTACAATTTTCTGCATAATTTTGCTCATGATATACAGTTAAAGGCCGAGACAGATGGCAAAGAACGGAAGCCGAATTTCACAGAGATATTCCGCCATCGTAGTCTGCGCAGACGCACATTCATCATGATGTATGCATGGTAATGAGTTTGTATTTATATTATTATTTTGTATTTATATACCATTCATCATGATGTATGCATGGTAATGAGTTTGTATTTATATTATTTTGTATTTATATACCATTCATCATGATGTATGCATGGTAATGAGTTTGTATTTATATTATTTTGTATTTATATACCATTCATCATGATGTATGCATGGTAATGAGTTTGTATTTATATTATTTTGTATTTATATACCATTCATCATGATGTATGCATGGTAATGAGTTTGTATTTATATTATTTTGTATTTATATACCATTCATCATGATGTATGCATGGTAATGAGTTTGTATTTATATTATTTTGTATTTATATACCATTCATCATGATGTATGCATGGTAATGAGTTTGTATTTATATTATTATTTTGTATTTATATACCATTCATCATGATGTATGCATGGTAATGAGTTTGTATTTATATTATTATTTTGTATTTATATACCATTCATCATGATGTATGCATGGTAATGAGTTTGTATTTATATTATTTTGTATTTATATACCATTCATCATGATGTATGCATGGTAATGAGTTTGTATTTATATTATTATTTTGTATTTATATACCATTCATCATGATGTATGCATGGTAATGAGTTTGTATTTATATTATTTTGTATTTATATACCATTCATCATGATGTATGCATGGTAATGAGTTTGTATTTATATTATTATTTTGTATTTATATACCATTCATCATGATGTATGCATGGTAATGAGTTTGTATTTATATTATTTTGTATTTATATACCATTCATCATGATGTATGCATGGTAATGAGTTTGTATTTATATTATTTTGTATTTATATACCATTCATCATGATGTATGCATGGTAATGAGTTTGTATTTATATTATTTTGTATTTATATACCATTCATCATGATGTATGCATGGTAATTGAGTTTGTATTTATATTATTATTTTGTATTTATATACCATTCATCATGATGTATGCATGGTAATGAGTTTGTATTTATATAGTATTATTTTGTATTTATATACCATTCATCATGATGTATGCATGGTAATGAGTTTGTATTTATATTATTATTTTGTATTTATATACCATTCATCATGATGTATGCATGGTAATGAGTTTGTATTTATAATATTATTTTGTATTTATATACCATTCATCATGATGCATGCATGGTAATGAGTTTGTATTTATTTTATTATTTTGTATTTATATACCATTCATCATGATGTATGCATGGTAATGAGTTTGTATTTATATTATTTTGTATTTATATACCATTCATCATGATGTATGCATGGTAATGAGTTTGTATTTATATATTATTATTTTGTATTTATATACCATTCATCATGATGCATGCATGGTAATGAGTTTGTATTTATTTTATTATTTTGTATTTATATACCATTCATCATGATGCATGCATGGTAATGAGTTTGTATTTATATTATTATTTTGTATTTATATACCATTCATCATGATGTATGCATGGTAATGAGTTTGTATTTATATTATTTTGTATTTATATACCATTCATCATGATGTATGCATGGTAATGAGTTTGTATTTATATTATTATTTTGTATTTATATACCATTCATCATGATGTATGCATGGTAATGAGTTTGTATTTATATTATTATTTTGTATTTATATACCATTCATCATGCTGTATGCATGGTAATGAGTTTGTATTTATATTATTATTTTGTATTTATATACCATTCATCATGATGTATATACATGGTAATGATGTACAATATCTCGACAAGAATTCGTGGGAACACTCGTTAATGTGAACTTCATACTATTCCATTAGAATATTTTTTTTTTCTAAATGAATATGGTACAACTTGACTTAAAATTTTCGTGTTATGAAATTTCTGTCGAGATATTGAGAATTACGAAAATAGAATTTCCTTCCATTCTGTTACCTTCCTTTTATGAAGTAGATGTAATTGTCCCGGCCCTAACAAAAGGCTATTCACAAACTTTGCCCCTTCTGACATGAGCCTTATAGAATGTGCCCTTTAGAAGAAATTACTAAATTCGCCACAAATAGCCCTCTTTGTGGGAGCTTACCTTACTTGTTAATGAATGGAGGGCAATGATCCTGATTAGCAGTAGGTTGGCTTATGAAGAAAATAAGTAAAGAACTTCGACGATAACCCTCCACCATTATTCAGTGATAATGGGAAAAAAGACAAAATCTGTAGGGTATATATTCACTCGCGTCCTACAATAGATGGCTTGTTATACAGCTATGGTGACACCATGTCGTGTTAATCACTTATATAGTGATTCAACAATAATATTCAGTAGAATAGTAATCTCTTCTCATTATTCAAGATTGCCCTTATTCTGCCTCAAGTCTCAATCATCATCAACCTAACCCCTTCAACCGAAATCCCCCCCCCCCCCCATTTAGTTACAGAAAAGAAGATTGTAAAATGCAATGAATTTTATATTCTGAATATATTTGTTCCTTCAAGAAGTCTAACGGTAAATCGTGTACAAAAAGTTGCAATCATTGTGGGGGCGTCTAGTGGTTATGACTCTCGTCTTTCAGTCTGTGCATGTGGGGGTACGATTCCTTCATCAAAAAAATTACCCACATTGTGCTACACTCAACCCAGGTGATGGATGAGGTGACTGGCCGGGTACACGGTAGGACGAAATTCCTATAGAATGCTGCAGAGCGCCTTGGCATCCCAGATAAAGCAGGGTTATAATAAAAATGATAATTATCATGTTAAACAGATCCCGCTGGGAAAACAGTTTCCATGGGAAATATGACGTTTAATTTATTATATCATTATTATTATTATTATCATTACTGTCATTATTATTATGATTAATATTATCCTTGTATGAATATCCCTTTATGTACACCCCTAGGTCAGTGTGTGCCGTTGTCTATCACGGTTTAAATCTGAGTACATCCAACCTTGGTATCAATGTATACCTTTCATTCTTCGTGTCTGCCGCCATTGAGATCCCTGCATACACCTTATCCATCTTCATTGCGGAGCACCATTGGTTCGGCAGGAAGAAAAGCACGGTCATCACACTGTTGACTGGAGGGCTAGCATGCCTTCTGACTATCTTCATACGTAAGCTAATACAATGTAGATAGACATCATAGGGGGTCGCGTTGTAAGCGCGTTTATTCATCAGGTTCGTTGCACATTAGATATTCAGTGATGTTTGTTATTTCGAAAATAGTTCTTTAATCTGAATATTATTTTTTGGCATTGTATTTCTAAGTTTATTCGCCTGAAGGTTGGATAGTCTGAAAATGATGTTTTTAAACGAAAACAATTGATGAATTATACAAACCTTACTTCGATTTCGAACTTTCGGAGTATGTATCTTGTTAGTTTTTAGAAAACCAAAGCTTCGTAATAATGAGCTATATGAACCGTTCTCACAAACAGTTTTATTGGTAGGAACTATTCGCCCTGGTGGAATGAAGGTCTTAAAAAAAAGTAATATAGGATTAACTTAAAGATTTCGAAAAATATATAGGCATACGGAGCATCTACTTCGGTGCTGGTTTATCAATTCATTATATTAAATATCCCATTTATTTCATTTATGCAGTGGGAATTATTCGGCCTCGCTAGCCAGTTTTCGGCAGATTACTAGATTGAACGATATTATCATATTAGATGGCTTCTCTACAAATTCATATTTTGGGTTGTGTTATTTATTATCGCTTTATCAATGCTTATATAGTTTTGTTCCTCATTTCTCATTTTTAAAAGCGAGTGGTCCATCCAGAGCTGGAGTTGCTTTTGTTGGGAAATTTGGAATCTCTTGTGCATTCGCTCTTATCTATCTCTACACCATAGAACTATACCCAACCACATTGAGGTGAATATACAATATAATATGCAAGTTACCAAGTTATTTAATAAATTTACTTTTTCTATTGGAAACCTATTCCCATGGGATTAAGATCTTATCGATATTATGTGCGTCCAAGAAAAAAAAACGAAACCCAAAATTGCTGTCTACCATAATCTAATCACAAACATGACTGGTATTTATTGATATTTCTTTAGTCAAGAATAGCAGCAAATATAAAAATTATATAAAAAAATATTAGGAGTAGATTTAACAAAAGTAATGCATAAACCGAAACGCGGAAATTAGCCTGAATATAACATGCTAGTTATTTATTTCAACTATAACGATGGCGCAATTTTGTTTATCGTATTTTTCTTGATTTGTATTTTGTTAGGAGTAAAATAAATGAAAATAGTTTGGAGATAAGGTACATTAGATGACCGAGTGAATAAGCACGCTATATCGAAGAAATCTTTTGAAAACGGATTCTAAATTACATTTCTTCAACCGTTTGAGTGTTCGAAATTGTTATTTTTCTCTCTATCTCCATGCATGCAGGGCCGTTGGTTTGGGAATGTGTTCAATGACAGGACGCGTTGCTAACATCTTATCCCCTATGGTGCTTTTAACAGCTGACTACTGGATCCATGCTCCGCTTCTCATATTCGGAACCTGTACAGTCCTATCCAGCTTATTATGTATCTTTCTACCCGAGACTAGGGGCAAAGAACTACCGGAGACCGTCCAAGATGGCGAGAACTTTGGAAAGTAAGTGAAGGCTGTAAGAATTACATTTTGAGATATTGTTGTAATCTTTGGGGCTTTTTTTTTCTTTAATCACCATTATCACTATTCCAAACCCACCTGGACCGTCCCCAAAGTCCACCTGAAGTGCTAAAGTTTGTGTCTGAAATAATTTCTACTTGGTCAGAGCAGAAACTTTGAGGGAGCACAGCAAGGCGTGTTTGTGAAAATTTTGAGAAAGTTGTAAATGAGCAAAAAATTTTGCCTATTTAGTACAAAGATCTTATTTCGTGATATGTCTTGACATGATATTTAACAAATGATATATTTCTCTGTTTCCTATAATTTTCTTTCATTTGATATTTCTTTTTCTCCTTTGGGCGCTGAACTTTTTTGAGGCCAGAGCTCCTTTCTGCAAGCCAGTGCATTTGTTGTTATCGCGCATTCAACGTATTAACTTCTATAATAATTGTCATCATTGCCTTGAAGCAAAATGTCTCTTCCTCCCATCACCCATTTGATTACTTATCAAATTTCCTGCGTTCTGATTAGGCCTTCTGATTTAATCTGTTTATTTCATTTCACATTTTCACATCACTTCATTTATTCCCATTTTTCATTTTAATGGTTTTATTTCATTTTAAACTTTATCTTTATTTTTTTATTTTTTATTATTACATATATATTTCTTCTTTTTGGCTGGGTGGGGGGGGGGGGCTGGGGCAGGTTTGTTGAGTCATCTTCGTATTTCTAACTATCTGGTAAATTCTAAGTAACATACCCCTTATTGTTTTGACTTTTCAGGTTACCGTCATCAGCTGATTTACCGTACGCGGTTAACGGTGTTGATAAATCGGATACAGATGTTGCGAATAGGATTGGCGACAAAAGTGAAGTTGCAGTCTGAGTCAGCTATATAGCCGAATAGTGGCGACGATTGTGTAGATCTGTTTCCAATTATCTGAATAACTAGGAGATTGCAAGTAGATCCGGAATCATATCGAATGAGAATGGAATGAGAGTTTTATAAATCAATCATTTTTGTTGATTGATTTTTTGTAATATTTTACTTTAAAAGATATATTCATAATATATGAAGAGTTTAGTTTCAAAAGGGCTTAGGTCCACTTTGGACCATTCTGAGAAAAACCATGTTTTTTATTCTCACTTACTGCAATATTCTCATGAGAAACTAAATTGTCATGATGTACTACCCTATCATGTGAACATAAAATTTGGTATAAAAGAAATCTACCTGTCTTCAATTTTTTTCTTTAAATTCTGGACCTGAACCCTTTTGCAAGTAAACTGAAATGAATCCAATCTATTTTGATTAAAAAAGTGATTTTTCTTTGCCACTTTTATTCACGTTTTCATGTAAATTTCAAATTTTCTTTGTTTTCATAAAAGCGACTAAAAATTTAGAGGTTTTGAGACAGAAAACAATAAAATTTATGAACAATGGACCTAACCCCTTTTGACAAATGAGCTCTTCAGAAGAGTTTGTTTGCAAAAGGAAATTGCATATTCTTATGCGAAACTAAATTTTCAAGATTCCCTACCATGACAACATAAAATTGGGTATAAAAGAAATTTACTTTTATTCATATTTTTTAAAATATTCTTTTCAAAAAAAATTCGGTGTGGACCTAATCCCTTATGCAACTAAACTGAAATGGACCTAACCCCTTTTGAAAAAAAAGTAATTTTTCTTTGCCATTTTTGATCACTTTTGAATAGGAATTTCAACTTTTCTTTGGTATCACCTTATAGAGCTACAAAAAATCTATACATTGCGACCAAAAAATCAAATTTGATGAAAAATGAACCTAACCCCTTTTGCAAGTGAGCTCGTCATATATCGAATAATTTCGAATGATTTCCTATCTATGAAATATAGATTGCATGATCATAAAACCAAATTTATTGCATTCATTAATACTTTACGGTATCCTCCCGACATGAAAGAAATTAAAAAGTATTCAAAGACAAACTGATTTCAATTTCATTGTTGAAAGATACGATCTTGTTGACTGGTTATATTTGATTGCTAAATGAGTGCGAGTGACTGATCTTAAGTACAAGGGGTGAAAATTACCCTCCCCAAAAATGGAAATAAAAAATGACAATATCCAAGTCAGAGAAAAACATATGTTCTTTTCATTTATTGAACTGCATTGGTTTAATGTTAATTTACTAATTAAGTGTGGGCCAACCCCCTTTTCTGTTCTATAAAATAAATAAAAAGACAAGCTGGTCATATATCTTTGATTTATCAATAATTTTAATTGTTCTATGTTGGACGCTTAGCAAATGTTATAAGTCGACCAAAGGGACAGAAATATGGATCAATCAATAAAGTGCATCAAAAGCATGGGCATTATAGTAATTCGTAATAAAGTCTTGAATTCATTTCGTGATATCTTCCCAGAAATTACTTTTTTAAGACAATATAGCATTGCTTGCTATAATTTTAAGATATTTTGTAATCTTATATTTTTATATTTGGATCTGATGGTGGTTAATTGCATATTTCTATGGATGTTTGTTTTGCCTTAGAATTAATCCATTGCCGTTTTTTATTGACATGCATTAATTTGGAAAACAATCTTTATTTACAGTCACCATGATGAGGAATAGGTAAAAAACCCATCAAGTTTGCTTTTACATGTACAATGAGCTTTCTTCAAACATCATTCCTCACACAATGTCAGGGGCCGCGGAACGGTTTTCAAAGTGGGGGGGGGGGCTGAGCCAAAAGTGGGGGGGGGGCTGACCATGCTAAAAATCACAATCATATGGTCATTTTTACGTTTTTGTACACGGTTTTGGAAAAAAGTGGGGGAGCTGAAGCCCCCCCCCCAGCCCCCCCCCCCCCCGGTTCCGCGGCCCCTGAATGTATTCAATATACATGCCACAAGCAACTTCAGTGTCGCCGAATTTGCTATATATCGTATCTTTATTGAAAGGTTGAACAGCATCGGGGAAACAGTACATTATTGCAGTACGCCAATTAGTTTTGTTGGCAGCTGTTTGCTTCCAGTAAGATTTTGAAATGAAACGGGTATTTTAATGCGGTGCTATTAATCCACATTTCCCTTTCGTGTTTCACATTTCTCGATTAGGTCTATGACGCAAAATGTCTATAGGAACAAATGGCATGGGGGAGATAGAGGGCAACAAAATGGATACAAATGGGTAATTCCATTAATGATCAACCTTTTTGTACGTCCGACCCCCATTTTTCTCAAGTCTTAATTCACTTCATAAACTGACCAAGTCAGGGTTCTTTGAGAACATTTCAGACTGTCAAAAGAACAAGAAATCAGAGACAGAAAATTTCATGAGGGTCCCATATATTGGGGGGTCGGACGTTCATATTTATGGAATTGCCCAAATGAAGGGTTTAGTGATTATCATTTATCATGATCTTCATGATTTTCATGTTTTTAAGACAGTAAATTTTGAGACAATATTAGATTTGTTTTCAATGTTTTGAAAGATACAGACTACAGTTAATTTTGAGTGCTGAATATGAGTAGGGGAAGGCGGGGTAAGTTGTGACACTTTTTGCATTTTGCATGATAGAATTGATATGACTAATGATATTGTAGAAATAAGTACCTTGCCTTTAAATATGATTATTGGGAAATCTTTTTCACCTATATTCAACTTTCTACCCCCACACTGAAAGTCGTTGTGACCTTTGAAAAAAACGATGTCAAGTGGCACAACTTGCCCCATCTGTGGGGTAAGTTGTGCCACCTTCGGGGGTAAGTTGAGCCACAAAAACTATGTACAAAATGTATGCGGGAAGAACCAGCATGTCAATATTTTATTTAAAGTCTTTTCACTTGCTAATTCTCTAAAAATACTAACATTCTCTAAAAGTAAAAGAACTGTCATGTGAATTTGCTCTTTTCTGCCTGCATATCGATGACTTATTAAGGTTTGATTGTGTTTTTATTTACATTACCATAAGAATTACCATGGCTCAACTTGCCCCATGTTTGCTGGCTCAACTTACCCCAGTCCGAACTTAATGCGATAATTTCGCATCCACACATTTCTTATGTATCCATCATGTAAAAAACTGTGACGAGAATGAAGATCCATACCTGGACTGACAATGTTGTTCATATGCTTTATTATATGTAAAGAAGTGTGTGTGTAAAAAACACTTATCTATTTCACACCCTTTTTTACTTTTTTGGCTGAAATTTGTATTTTTCCCTCTAAAAAAGTACTTTTTGTTGAAAACAATGTGGTGGGGTTAAGGGTTATGTAATGGGTCATCAATACATGACACCACCATAATGTCTAACTAATTTATTATTGGCCTGGGGGCGGTGGCTCAACTTGCCCCTATGCTCAACTTACCCCGCCTTCCCCTACCTATCATTTCACGGAGTATATACTAGAAGAGGTAATAAAAATAGAATCAATTTAAAATGTCCCGTTTTCATGTTTTTAAGACAGTATGGGCATTATGATAATTCGTAAAAAAAAAATCTTATACTCATTTCGTGAAAGCTTTCCAAGGAATGAAAATCTTGATATTTGTTTATTTGTATCATAATTATGATATCGAAAGAAAATGTTTAAATTTGTGTTGTTAAAAGCAGCTCTTCTACTTTTTTTTTACATGGATCTGATGGTGCTTTGTATTGTTAGTTTTATTTTTTTGTGCGTATTGCTGATGTATAGAGAGTCTAATAATAATAATTGTGTGTGTGTATGTGTTGGGTGTATTTCACAATGACTGAATGTATCAGCTTACTGTTTCTAGCTGTATTTACCATACGTTTTTTTTTTATTATTTATTTTGGGCGTATGGTTCTGCTTAATTGAAATCCCGAAGTCTATTCGAAAGGTATGCTGCACTGGGAATTTAACTGGTTGCCTGAAAGAGCGTCATTGTGCACCTCGCTTCATTTTACATATTCTTCGAGAAATCTTAAGCAAATTGAGTATTGCTGATGTAGAGTCTAATAATTGGATAGGCCTACCACCATGACCACGCAAAATTTACTTATTTTTGTTGACAGTGAAAGAGGACTATGGAAAGCTGATAAAAATCTTATACCTGTAACCAATAAATGTGGTTTCAGGTGAAATGAAAATTTTAAACTATAGTTTTTCTGTCTTTATATTGGTATTTTTTTTGTATTGGTTTATTGTTGTTTTTCACCTTAGTTACTTAATGACACAAAGTTAACGTGACCAAATACACATAACCCGCCCCGTTTAACATTATCAAAATTAACATGAAAATAATCCAAACAAAGATCGAATTTCCATTATATGTTTGATTTACAAAATGACTCAAATCGATTCGTCGCTAAATATAATATGTAAATAAAAATGACATTTGGTAAATTATAATTAGCAGGCCTAAGTAATAGAAATGACGCAGAAAATAACATTTACAGCGTTTAGCATACTTCAAAAAATATGTTCATGTAACATTAATAATACAAATAATGCAACGACCAGGTGCGATTGTAACTACTTTGTGCTAAAAATACAGGGGAAACTAGAATCTGACCTATGCAAGAAAAAGAAGCCCCCATAATTATGATAATTTTCATATGGCAATATCTCAACTTGGGATGGGTATCTGACGTGGGCAGGCCATTGCATACGTGAAGGGGCAAGAATATTACCGAATGAAAAGTAGAATTTATATGCGATCTAACTAAAATAGACTATTTTCTGTAAATATGTATTAATTTCGTCATATATTAATTTCATACCCTTCTATCCTCATCTACTGATTTTCATTCTTGTTTCCTCCAATTTATCATTGGAAAATCATGGGGGTGTCACCAGCCCACTTTCTCACCCCCATCCATTCCCCTAACCCGAAATGTCGCACACAGTAATAACTAAGATATTGAGGCAATTGAGAGAGATAGCGAAAAATAAGCGTACACCACTATAAATAAAGGTCCCATAAGGTCTATTTCATCAAAGAAGTTTTGTTTACATTATTTTCTCTATTCTGATAAATATAGGCTTACTCCACAATACGACATGGTAGCAGATTGGTCGCCATTGTTCGGTGTAAGCTAATATTACTCATGTTATGATTATTTCTATAGATGTTAAAATTGTGGAATAAAAAAGAGAAGCTCTCCCTCTGTCTGCCTGTTGCCATATCCCTCTGATTTCCCCCCTCTCACCATCCCCTCATTATTTCTCGCTTCCTTTATCTTTGTTTTCCCCCAGTGTATACCCCCACTCTAAAAAATATTGGGTAAAAATGATTTACGAGGGTAATTATGTGTCCAACAAGTATTGGGCATTTCTTTTGGGTATTTTTATTTATCCAGCGTGATGAAAATTTTGCCCATTCTAGAGTAATTGCTGCTTATTTTTTTTACCTTACTGTATGGACAATAATGCTTCCCCGTATGAGGTAAAATACTGCCCAGAATTGGTTGGACACGTAATACGTTTTATCCAATATTTTTCGTGCCCTCTCTTCAAACACACAATCATTTGAAAAGCTATATTCGGAGTATTTTTTAGAGAAAGAAAAACAGACGACCTTTGTGTCAGTAGGAATCTGGTCAACCGAGAACAATGCATATTTACTAGACAACGCAGGACGTATCATAAATTGTGAAGTAATGTCTTTTGAACTGTACTATCGGAAAATCTGAGGCATCGCTTGAAAGATATTTAACGGTCGATTAATCTAATGGCCTTAAGAATAAATCTCTCCCGGTGAAAATATGGATATTCTCAAACTCTGTTTGAATTTCATGCAATAAGTTTTTTGTTTAAATACGTGTATTTAATAATTTAATATACTTAATCTGACACTATATAGGTATACACCGCCATCAACGAAGAAACCCTATATAGGGGAGGGGATTATTCTACGGTACATCAGTCGCAAATAATTGTTTTCAAAAAGGGTACAAGTCGAGAAGTACATTTCAATTTTATATTTCAGATTCATTCCGTTGGTAATTAAAGAAAGAAATATACCGGTTTGATAGTTTCACTTAGAACATTAAAATACTGAAATGGTTCACTGTGAAAAGAAATAGTATATAAATTCGCAAGGTACACACCCGGGGTACACACGCCTGCATGGGTTAGCATATAATTTTGATAGAAATACCAATAAGCTGGAAAGTCAACAAAAAGTTTACATATCCAATTGTTGTGAGAAAATGTATACACTCCTCTTTTCCACGCTTCAAAAAATAATGCGAGGTTCCTATAGGGTGATTCCATGCGAGAAAAATCGGTCATTTTCACAACACTTTTCTACCTACTGTACAAACAAATAGGGAACTTCAATTTGTTTTGTGGTACGGTAATATAAAGTACTACTGGGTAGTCACGTAAAAAGGGACTACCAACAAAAATATGTTTCCATGGGCGAATTAGGGGTGAAAATGTTGCGTATAGTACGGGATATTTCTGAGTCCCGTATACGACACACAACATTTTTACCTTTCATTCACCCGTATTTCGCATCACTACCCGCTTTATCACTGACAAAAAAGAAAATTTTATTGCAAAAGTGTTCAGCTAAGAGAGGCTCAAAATTGTTATCAAAATGTCCCGTACGTCACGTATAGAATCGCCCAAAATTGGATGGAAAATATTAACAAGCTAGAAGTTATGGCATGTATTACAATTTTGTATTATTTTGGTGAAATAATTGAGACAACGAATAAGTTGATGAAGACACGTCCCCACCTCAAGAGAAAAGGAATTATTCTATTGCATGAAATCTTCATTTTTAATAATTATACATTTCAAAAATGCATATTAAAACATTTCCCTTAAAATGTGCAACTTATATTACTATTTGATCATAGCACGCTATAGTCAGTCAAACATCTTTTTTTATGTTCTTGGGGAGGGAAAAAAAAATTCACAATGATAAAACCGAAGATAATGGGTCTTGATGGTATTAGCTCGGTCAATGATGACATGCATAGGATGGAATACTGAAAAAACAAACCGTAACTTCCTTATTTTTCGTCCGATGTATACTTTCAATCATTTTCAGCGTGGATAATCACTTTTGAAGCAATCACAGTCATGTTCACCTTGAAAACCCGAAGAGAACGTTGTCAACTACGAAAAAAAATCATATATCATATTCAAGTTTACAATATACACTTTTTTTCGGAGTCTTCTGGGGAGCGTTTCATCAACATTTTCGTCTGACAAGTTGTCAGATCTGACATCTTTCCTTAATTTTGATTGGCTGAGAGTCACTGTTTCTATGATAACTGTCGGATAAAACAGGACTTGTCGGATAAAACGTCACGTAACAAACGTCCGACAAGTCCTTTCATGAAACGCTCCCCTGAACTGAGAACTGACACAATTTTGTTAATAATCTCTCTATATATAGGCATATCATTTAAAATGATATTAACCGTTACAGATTTAATCATATCTTTATAAAAGCAAATTACCTCTTTACAAATAAACTTTTTATGAATGAATAACATCAATCCCTAACGCTTAAATTTGAATAAGTACTGAATATATAAAATCCTAAAATCAAAGACACCCCTTGTAGTTTCTTTGATAAAATAAAATGTCTATATGACTGTATTACAAAGTTTAGCACATACATATCTAGATATTATAGTGTATAGCATGGTATTTAAATATCTCACTGCTAAGTATACAGTGTACAGAATTTCACGATATTGTTGAACCAATAATGGTCCTTCAATCATTAAAAATAGAAATTAAATGAGAATTTTATTCAATTTAAATGACATCTACCGAACTATCCCATAACGTGCTTCTATCATAAAGCAACATTTCAGCACTTTTTAAATATATGAAAGTGGGATCGTTTCAATGTGAATAATGTATCTTGGAATGATTCATTGGCATCGTATCCCATGAGCACAAATCCATAACAATCTAAATGATTTCAAAATTGATTGTGGCACCTACACTTTGCCTCCGGTGTTGTCAATAAGAATTTATTTGTTTGCCATTCAATATATTATACTGAATAACAAACAAATTCTTCTTGCGTCGAAAAGGCAAAGGAATGACAATATACATAACGCACTGAATTCTTATCAAGCAAACTGGAGATTATTTTTGCCCCCCCCCCAAAAAAAAAAAATAATAACTTGGTGTCATGCAGAGAGCAGATGAGAGATTGCAAACGTATAAACTGTACTTATAGTTTTTAATTCGTATACATACATGTACATAAGAGCGATACTAAAGAACATAGAAATGGTGGGAGAAGACATCGTGGCTCATAAAATAACAAATCTGAAATTAGAATGTTCTCTAGTCTTAATTACATGTAATACAAACGACCGAATGTGATACAAGTCCAGCAAAATACAGTGCGTATCAAAAATAAGTTTACACTTAGAACAAATCCTGTAAAATCATATCCTGAAGATTTTTCCACATTTTAACATTGGTACAGATCCATTTAAGTAAATGACGTTATAACTGTCGAAAAATATTTCCGCTTGAGCACCACTTACTTTTGAAAAGTTAGTGAAAAATGATTTGCGCAGAACTTTGAAATAGTTATGCGAATAAAAGTAGACCTTAATCATGAAGAACACGTGGAATTTAGCTAGTAAAATTGATTTGAGGATATCTTTTACCATTTTTAACTTGTTTCCTTGCCCAAAACACTTTGAAGAGTGCATTGCGCCCACCCACTCCCCCACACACCGATGCCATCGTGATGATATTTGCTTTACACTGAGCTGATGTGATGTAAACCCACTTTACATGATAGAAACTTAGTGAAAAAAATGCTGGAGATGTCTGATATAACTTTTGTTCAGATTCAGTTATGTCCTCGATCCAGCTGGCACAAAAAGGGTAAAGGTTGTGCTCACTAAGTGTTGAAATTTCAATTTGGGTGGCAAAATTGTTCCAAAATGCTTGAATGTATCAATTTTATTTCAATTGACTTAAAGTGCAAGGGAAATGTATGAGAAATGTTTCGAAGGGTAAGTTTGATTTCGCCCTTTCCCCTTGACACAGGGTGAAAACGAGCATTTCTGCGCAAACAGATTTCTGCGAGCTTTACAAAAATGGACAGTGCTCACTCAAGTGTAACAGTCATTCTGTCAAAACTTTTACTTTCATTGGATAGATGAGACCCATACCCAAGATTATATATTAAAAAAAATAAACACATGTTGTATATTTTTCAATTCCCAGGGCTTTTTTAAAGTGTAAACTTTTTTTGATACGCACTGTATAGTATAGATATGATTTTAAATCAAACTTGTTTTCTGAATTTATTTTCAGTCTTCATAATTCATTTGGCCTGGAAACATTCTTTTTTCAAATGACCGTTTGCTAATTAAGTTACCATGGCAGGAAATATTTCAATGTATCAAACAAAACATCTCTACATGTAGTAACGCGATCAATTTTGAATATGATTTGCGAATCCAAAGATCATATTAACAAATGTCTCATTTGCGTTTCGACTATTGACATTTGCTTATTAAATTTAGATTCCCTCTTTATCATGTTTATAAGGAACCTATACACAGTAAAAAAAAATTATTTACAACGCTGTTTACTCTATGAAACTTACAGTAATTATACAAACAGTTTAAACAAGCGTTTTAAATCTTAAACAACAAAGTACAATACTTAATTCTCAATAAATTAAAACTGTTAAATGTCCCCTCTCTTGACATCAATTATTTTAAACTTTTTTTATTTGGTCAATACCCCCACCAACCGGTGAGGGTTTCCAAGGAGGGGGGGGGGTTCATTTTGACGTTTTATCCGACACATACAGTTCTATCTGACAGTTGCCAAAGCAACAGTGCTTCTCAGCCAATCCAAATAGAGGAAAGTTGTCAGATCTGACAACCTGTCAGACGACAAATGTTGATTAAATGCTTCAAGGTGAGGCGATGGAATTGTATTAAAGTAAATCGTAAAGAACTTATTTTGCATTTATCTATAAAGATGTTGTGGCTTATGGGAATAACATAATTTTGTGCCCTAATTAGTACACACACATACTTTGTTATAGGCACCACTTGCAACGAAAAATGGAAGCACATGATAATTCAGGTGGAATAAATCATATTTACATTTCAGTCAAAATAAAGTTTTAAAATCATGTTCTGACCATTTTAGAAAGATTATGATCCTTGTTCTTGGTTGCAAATCTTATACCAAAAACATCACACGCAGATTGCAAAATACAATCCAAAATTAAGATGGTCAAAATACATCTAAGACCAGTGAGTGTTGATTATTCCCCAGCAATGAGAAATATGAAGCAACAATGATGTGTAGTGAAATGACAGTAGGTCAAATCCACTCTATCAAAAGGTTGTACTTAGAAAATGCTATACATAATGAATACTTTAAAAAAAAATCATTGGATTCTCCTTCCTTTACTTACAGTATAGAGGAAGTGGAAGAAATTTCCAATCCAAATCAATTCGAGCGGGTTCCAAATAAAATACAAATCAATAATCTTTCAACTGAGAACAAATAAGTACACTGCTATGTGCTATAGATTGCACGAATACTACATACATGTAAAGTATCCTATTTCCTTTGGAATATCAACGTGACTATGAAAAGATGAGAGAGAGATAGAACTTCATACATGCAACCCAAATAAAAGCTTGTTTTAGAGGAAAAAGAAAAATCAGACAAGTTGATAGGTGAAAGTTTGAACATTATCGGACAAACAATAAGAAAGTTATGAATTTCTAAAAGTTGTAAATATCACTATACCCATGGAAACCTCATATTGGCTGCATTTGATGTCATGTAGTGATGTAAGGCAAGGACTATTCCATGTACTCCAATACATTAAAAAATTGTCTCTTTTTTTTAGTTTTACTTCAAATTATACTTTTTCTTTCATGAGGACAAAAAACAATATACTACCTGGGTTATATTTCGATTACTGCCCCAGGGAAATGGGTACTTTAAGAGAAAACCACAGAGCCCTGATAATTAAGTACATGGCTTATATGGGAAAGTTGTCCTTGCCCCTTGTCATAATTTATTTGCCCAGTTGCCAATTTGAAATCCACATAGTCTTTAGATATCAATTTTAAAGGAGCCATAACTTAATTATTACTTGTCCGATTTCTTACAAACTTAAACCATTCTGTTTTATTTAGTTTTCTACTTTCCAACACAACACTTTATGACCAAGCCCGGATTCCTCTTTAAAACTAATAATAATGACAAATTAATACACTGGACATTCAAATAATAAGACACTTCTTCAAATGTTATTTACCTGAAGATGTACATGTTCAATCAATGAATCCCATCTTTTCACTTGTATGCTTAAAGAGCTACATGTACAAATATGTTTTGGTATTTGCTGCCCTCATTGACTGTCTAGACCACTCATGATGTAAAAAAAAAAAAAACCTGCCTACATGTACAATCAATTTTGCAACTTTATAGTCTTCTTTTCTTTTTTTTACATTGTTTTTACATTGAGGAGCGAAGAATTGTTAGACCACATTTCCAAAGTTCAATAATTAGATTGCTGTTCATCACCTTCATGATCATTATCATATTCCTTTCATATTTTTTCACAAGATATTACAATTTTGCACTGAATATATTAATGAAGAATATTCTATCGTATATTGAACTTCCCATTACTTTTTTTTCTCAATAAATTACTCTTGAATAAATAGTTTAGGTCACACCCTCAACAATCAGCACTGGCAACAATCATCAATATATATTGATACAAATCAAATGTTTGTATAATGACCTATCATCCTTTTTATATTGTTTTCATGATTAGTCTTTTTGACAACCTAACCACTCATTTTAATTGATGTATGGATCTATTACTACATGGAGGCACATATACAGACAAAATTTGTATTTTAATCTGAATTATTCTGTATATCTAAGTTCATTACATGTATTTTCATAGAATAAATCATTTATTGCACTTCCCATAGAACAGTATCACATATAGATGTAGAATTAGTTATAATCTATGAATTCATTATTTTTCTATCCATATATACATATAAGATAAATAAATAGATCTGCAAGCATATCCAGTGCTGCATATAGCAAATAATATCAAACCTTCATTTATACCATCATTCCATATCCTTTTTACTCAAGAATCATTTGTGCTATTAGAAATCATAAGAGCATTGAAAATAAGTTATGAAGATCAAGTCCATTCAAGCAAAAAGTTTATTTTGACAAATAGAAAAATTCAGACAAGCACATCACTGAAAACTTGATCAAAACTGGATGTAAAATAAGTGGACGATATAAGTAGATTTTAAGTAGATTAGTGGATACATTTTGCGATTCGACATGAAATATACATAGGTCGGGATCCCTGCCCAAAGTATATTTACTGCATAATTTTGTTGGGTATAAAACTATTCCGCATGCATAAAATCAGCTATTCTTTGTTAATAGCTTTCTGAAAAAAATAAACCTAAAGAGGCGCAAATATATATTCTCGAATGTAAAATTCAAATTTTCACAAAGAATGAAAGCCAAAGGATTAAAAAAGAATTTACAATCACTTGCATTATTTTTCAAAGATTGGAATGTTAGATGACAATATAATTCATTATCACATTATCTTGGATATAGAACTGTGTTGTCTTCAACTGGGTTTTTGCAACAGCTAGGCGGATGCTTTCTCGAATTTAGAGAATCTATTGTCAAATGCCCTTCATGACAATGAAGTCTTTGTCGAAGGTCTGTGAATCAAAATAGAAGTTCCGTCCGTGACTCTGGACAAATGACATTTGCAATTTTTTTTTGTCAGCTCTGAAATGTCGGATGAAACTGCTGTTCCAATTCACCAACCCTCGACAAAGACTTAATTGTCATGAAGGACATTTGACAATAGATTATCTACGTTCCAGAAAGCGTCTACCTAGGTGTTCCAAAAACAAAGACTTCATTGTGATTTGACCTGCATTTTCATTCATTCTGCGTCGCTAAGCAAAAAATTGCAATCGAAAGTGGATTCAGAACAGGAACATCATAAAAGAGTACATGTGAATTGCAAAGTTTGGCTATACCGGTACTCATTGTCCTCTATCCTTCCCGTTCAGGAATAATAGTTGAACTATATTTTTGTTACAATTAAAACACATGAATGAAAATATACATTCAATGTACCCAACATGAGCACTAAAGCAGCAATTAGCTAGGTGTTGCTGCCCTCTACAGTCATTGGTCATAACCATGGAGATGATGTCTTCATGTTAAACATGTAACTATTGCATCCCATTCAGTTACATGGATTCTTTTTTTATCTCAATCTTTGATCATTGCATTATTATGGCAAAATGAAATAAATGAAACACCATCTTGATATCAACACATTTTTTTTTCATTTTACCCACTAAATTTTTATATGAGGGGATAATACCACATCTGATATTTTTACTTCCTGCCTAACACATTGTATGTTGATAAAGCATTGTTTATGCCAAAATAGATGATTAATACATGTACATGTAGCAATTATTAGCATGGGAAGGTAATGTATCTATATAACTCTTTTACATGTACATGTAAGTACTACTCTATTTTCATCCGACTCCTACAATCCGTCATTTATGAGTTTATTCTATTCTTAAAGCCACTCTCCCCATAATAGCTTGAGTAATCATTCAAAACATTACGAAAATAAATTTCAATTTTCAAAGACTATTTTTTGGTCAATATCTAAATTTAGGGCTGTTTACTAAGATACAGCACCCTCGTTGTGATCTCTCTCTTACTGTTATGTGAATCACTCTCTTTCTTTCCCTTTAAAGTTTTGAAAGGGTCCTGTGATCCAAATCAAGTTTATTTCTATTGATGCACAGTGTTGAATAAAACTTAGATGTTGCTATTTGGATAATTATTAATATTTTTTATCATGCCAAGCTCCAACCCTTACAAATAGAGCTCTAGATCTTATAATTGGACCATGACATCAACTCTTAATCAGAGTTACATGTAGTATCACTAACATTTACTTTACTTAAAGGACAAGTCCACCCCAACAAAAATTGATATAAATAAAAAGAGAAAAATCCAACAAGCAAAGCACTGAAAAATTTCATCAAAATTGGATGTAAAATAAGAAAGTTATGACATTTTAAAGTTTTGCTTAATTTTACAGAACAGTTTTATGCACATCCTGGTCGGTATGCAAATGAGGAGACTGATGACGTCATCCACTCATTATTTCTTTTGTATTTTATTATATGAAATACGAAATATTCTAATTTTTTCCTCATTGTCAAGTGAAACAACGATTAATACCTCCCTGAACATGTGGAATTAGCATTATTTAATATTACATGTATATGGTTCAGTCAAGTTGGTCCATATTGTCAAAAACGTAAAAAAATGAAATATTGTATAATTCAAACAATAAAAAAGCAAAAGAAATAGTGAGTGAAGGACATCGACTGTCTCATTTGCATGTCACTGAATGTGCATATCACTGTTTTGCGAAAAATAAGTGAAACTTTAAAATGTCGTAACTTTCTTCTTTTTTTATGTTCGATTTTGATGAAATTTTCAGCGTTATGATAGTTTGATTTTTCTCTTTTTATTCTAATCAACATTTTTCTCGGGTGGACTTGACCTTTAACATTGTATTAAATAAGAGTTGCATTCAGTACTGAGCATTGATCAACATGAATTTGGGTTGGACGGGTCCCTTCACGATTGCCCATCTTATATTAATACAAGTACATGTACATTCGTACAAGACCATTCTCACTCATCCACCTCCATCGCCACTTCCCGAATCCCTGTGTCTGGCTCCTATAGGGCAGCACTGTGAACAACTGAAATCAAGTTCCTTATGTTCATCAGAAGGTATCGGCAGGAACAGAGGCTGGCCCTCTCCTCTAAATTCAGGACGAGCACTCAATATCCTATCCACAAGCTGGTCAAATGTCTCTGTCACATTAATGTTTTCTTCCACGCTGATTTCTATCACATTGGCGCCGTGGTGCTCGGCTAATTTGGTGATTCTGTCACCAGGTACTGTTCTTTGGTCTTTCTTGTGGCACCGGGTTCCCACTAGTATTACCTGCACTCTGTCTGGATGATCGGTGTACTGCTTAAGATCTTCCAACCTAGAGTGTATAACAACATTGAAATAGCACAGGAGTTCTTAAAATTCAATGTTTTGGGCATGGCCACTTTTCTACGTGGCACATTTCACTTTTTCATATTTCATTTTGTAATTTGGTGGAAACTGGAAAGTCTATTCATTGCTCATAGTCCCCCTTATGAATTTCCAATATCTTGTAATCATACACAAAAAAAATCCTCAGCCAAGCATAAGCAAATGAATCATTAACTTACATTAATAAAATGGGGATTTTTTGTTATTCACAAAATCATAAATAAATTATGCAAATAGCAATTCACTTTATTGGGGTTACTTGATTCAGAGTACTGATTTCATTTTACCCCATTCCTTCAATTGGGGTAAAGTCACTTTTAAATGAGACCAATAAATAAGTGTTTGCTCAATCATAAATAATTTGTATTTTAGAAATTTAGATGGCTTCTGGGAGAAGAGACTTTGTAGAGCATATACGAACATTAAAAAAAAACCCTCGCCCTGTTTTGTAAATTGTAATTCTGACAGATCTTTTCCCAGAAAGTAACCTTTTTATACACTCAACACACTAAAGAGCAAGACATTAATTTCACACAATAGTGAACCATCATTCATTCTTTCCAACTTTTCTATGAAAATGACATCAGACTCGATCAGAGCCTTTTGATATTTCTTAGTTAATCCTGTTGTTTATAGTGATTAACAATAGACTCAATTGTGGTTTTCATAACACAGTACAAGTCTATATGGATACAAATACAAATATCTAACTCAATTCAGCTGCAACCAGATAACACTCTGTTAAAGGGTTGATCACTTTTTGCCAAATATAACCACTGTTGAAGTATGAATTTAATCACGAGAGACAAGAATACTTCAAAATTCTGTCAGGTTTTTTCCCCCACTCAAAGAAATGATCATTGCATTCTGTGATAAATATAACTATGCAATCTTCTCAAGAGTGCCTATTGTCATTTCTTTCCAGCTAAAGTCAACACATGTGACTCCCTTTACTTGCAGAAAGTACATAACATTAATAGCAGACACAGTCCAATTTAGTGCTCAAAGGTAGAGTTACAGTGTATGGAGTTTGCACATTGACTCAATTGTCATTACCTAACCCGTCCTGACCAGACATGTACGGTATGCGTATTTGTATGTACTCTATTGGCATGACAAGCACAAAAGTGATCTCATAATTCTGAATAGTTCTCTGTGATATTACTGTTTTGACTAAATTCACAAATATTTTATATATTCATAAAGTAAAAAAATAATCCTCTTTGACAGAAAGCTCCCTGTAAGATCAAGTTTATTTTTTTTCATACTTGTAAGCATTTACTTCAATTCAACTGAAAGCAATGACCCCCAATTTCCCTGAAAACGCACTAAAATAAAAACAGTTATCCAGTTTCCCACAAAGGCAGATCAAAATTCTTGCATGTACTGCAATACAATAAGGCCTTGTGTTTTGAACTCATTACACCGAAACAGTGGTTTTTCTAATAATTGTTCAACATTTTAGAATTCATTAGGTTTAACATCATAAAATTGGAAGCTGAATAACAATGTAAATATGAGTATCACATGAAATCGAAACACTGAGTAAAGTGTGCATGATTGAATGAAGACAGACAAAGGTGGTTGATTGGGGAAGGTTGTGTAGTGAACACAAACTAAATTTAGCAGAATGTGTTTATGTCTTAAGACATTTGACTTAGACATTTATTTTATTCAAGTAGGACGACAGAAGAATATACTGTCTAAATTCCATTAGACATTATCCAACATTCTACTCAATGCAATCTGGTGACTTTTTAGCAAAATAATTCAAATTTCATACATAGTATCAACTATCAACAATCATAGTCATTTTTGATAATTTTATGGAGAAAGATTCCTGCATAGTATGAGCACACAGATCACACAAATATTCTCAGGACTAATTTGCTCCATCACACAAGTTTCTTTTATGAGATGACAATATATTTTAGCCATTTATCTTGCATTGTACAATGTACAATGATCAGCATTCAAGAAAATATAAAGTAGCCTACAGGCCTACTATCAAAATCTATTCTATTAAAACTCCTCAAAAAAAGTTTGGAAATATGACTTTGATCGATAATTCCTCCTCGGTTTTAGTGAATATTAATGTGTGATTGATATCAATGAATAGATCATTTAATTTTCTTTTAAAATGATACCCTACATGATATGATTATGGTTCACATGGAGGTGCAGTGCCTTGAAATGTGGAACAAGGTCAAAATTCAAAAGTTGCAAAAATGACACAATATTGAAAGTCACTGTTCTTTTTTCTGTGGTGATGAGTGAGTTTCTCAGTGGTTTCTTTTGTTTTCATGCACCTTAACCATGCTAACATCAACATTAACATGGAATCAAACACACCTCTGCACAAGCAAACACATAACAAACAAACAAACATGCATGGGTATTTCAAACCACGACTCAAACCATGTTGTCTCATAGAAACATCACTACATAAACCACAACAAAACATCAAAATGAGGAAGCAGGGGCTTGATTTGAATGGATTTTCATCTCTATTGACACAGACACAAGAATCATATTCTTTATTGTCCCTTCATGACTATTTCTGCTCGTTCTGCAGGTTTTCAATTCAGACCTCATCCAAAACTTTTGAATCCTGCTCTTTTCGTGACGGCATGATCATAACAAGCATGGTATCATGTTAAAGATAATTAAAGGGATGGTCCGGGCTGAAAATATTTTTATCTTAATACATAGAGGAGAATTCACTGAGCAAAATGCCGAAAATTTCATCAAAATCGGCTAACAAATAATAAAGTTATTGAAGTTTAAAGTTTAGCAATATTTTGTGAAAACAGTCGTCATGAATATTCATTAGGTGGGTTGATGACGTCACATCTCCACTTTCCGTTTTCTTATGTTATTACATAAAATCATAATTTTTTTTCATTATTTCATACTTGTGTGAATAATATGTCTCCCTTATAATGAAATAAGTTGCAGCAATAAATATCTAATGCACTAAATCAGTTGTCAATCCAATTTTTCTAGTTCTTGGAGGAAAAAATTTGAATAAACCTAATTTCATATAATGAAATACAAAAGAACAAGTGGAGATGTGACATCATCAGTCCACCTAATGAATATTCATGATGACTGTTTTCACAAATTGTTGTTAAACTTTAAAATTCAATAACTTTGTTATTTGTTATCCGATTTCAATGAAATTTTCAGCATTTTGCTCAGTGAATTCTACTCTATTTATTAAGCTATAAATACTTTCAGCCCGGACCACCCCTTTAAATGATCTTTTGAATGATATATGCATTGTGTAAAATTGGGAGAAATTAATGGCCAAACTCAGATTTCCAAACTTATTTTGAGGGGTTTATAATTATCAGATCAATATTGTGTAGTAGGGGTTCTTCCAGTGGGTCATAAACGTTATCTGTGGAAGGCTATACAGTATACTCATGAGCCATAATGGACTTCGTGATTGATTGATATGGTCCTACAGTTAATTTGTGGATTTACAAGAAAATATCTTTGCCAAATTCCTGTGCACGATCTTTTGGCAAGACACGAAATGGACCCTGATCCTTTTTGCATTTATTAAAAACAAATGATGTAGGGCGTCATTTTATTTCAGTGATAATAACTACAAAATATATATTGTACAATTGCCAGATCTTGACTTCAAGCATTTAAGACAGCACATATACATATTGCTCACTGGAACAAACAAGGAAGTTTCAATTTCTTTCATAATATTGTTTATGCCCACCTTACAACTAAAAAAAATATAGGTTATTAGGATGATGATCTTGTAATATGTCAAAATAGAAATATCATAGAGGGCTATGGATGAATGTCAGTAACAGCAGCATCAACAACCAGTTTCACTCACTGCATGGCCCTAGGAAGCGGGGGGGGGGGGGGGGGGGGGGTGCTGCGGGTGTTGTTCTCCATAGGCAACAACCCCTGGAATTCTGGTAGGTGTGGCAAAATGGAGAAATGTAACCAAAATGACCTACATTTTGTAGTGAAACCCTTTTTTTTTTGCTTGTCAAATTTACATTATAGGCATCCTCTCTAAAAAAATCATTCCAGGCCCAGGGCCCTGACTCACTGTCTCATTTCTCACAAAAAAACGTAACTATGAACACTAAAACCAAATACATGAATTTAACAAAGAAACTAAAAACACAAAAATGAATCAATACGAATAAGAAATAATCAAATAATCAATCAATAACTCATGAATCCTACAAGAAAATAAAAACAGAGCTGTATGTGTGGTTTAACTTACCAATGAGCGACATTTGAAAAACTCTTTGCATCCGTTAACTCGAAGAGAACCAGAGCTCCTGATGCCCCGTTGTAATGAGACTTGGTCAAGCTACGATATCTCTCCATTCCTATAGAATTGAATACAATATCAGTAATGTTTTCACATGTATATCAGAAGTATTTTGAGATCATACATGGAAGCAAGCTTTATCTGGGCTGTTCAACAGTTTCATTTAATATAATGTCTACCGCATTTCAGACAGCTAGCCATCTTTCATGCAGTGTGGAGGACCTATATCTCATTCACACAATGTACTACTCCCCTTAAAACTGGGGTTCTGATTTTACTCTATTGAATCTCCCTTTGTGATGAAATTGCAAAGTGGTGTTGATGAGTACACAGTAGACACTGATTATTTTCAAAAATTCAATCACGTAGACTTGGAATGACTTCAGTCCAGTGTAGGAAATAGAAAAGGGTGACAGGCCACTAAAAATTTGTAAAATGGTTCATGGAATGCTTTGAGACAGCTGTCTTTTCTAAGGTTGCCCCAATGTCTACCACAAACAACATTCAATAAAATTCAGGTTATCAATATTCTACATATAAAAATAGCAGAATATATGATTTGACAAAATAACTGAGCAAAAAGAAGCCCTTGAAATGAAAGAAATAGCCCCCAAAATTCAGCAATGGCCCCAATGTGGCAAAAAAACTGCCCGCAAAAGAAATAAAAATTATTTTCTACCTTGCATCGGTCGATGTATGAGTAGTAAAGCAAGACATAGTCCAGTGATACAACTGAAAAAACAGAGATCGATCACCTCTTACCCATTTCCTCCCATTTGCCTTCATTATTTTTTATTATTTTTTTTGTGGACATGCAAAGACAATCGTCTCGCGATCACGCATATTAGTTAGGCATGAGACTCCTACATTAGGTTTAGAGACTTAGTGCATGCAAACAAATCAACGAGTACTGGTTCAGGTGCTGGTCAGAAAATTGGGATCGTCCCAGTTTACAGGGACCGTCTCATTTTCAAAGATTTCTCCACACAAGAAATCTCGGAAAGTTCATTCACCTATATTCAAGCGCCAACACTAATCAAGGGCAAAAGTCAGTGTAAACATATCAGGTTTCATTACAAGGTTATTGGAAGATGGCAAGTGATGAAAAATGGACAGTGAACTGGGGGGAATTGAGGTCACTGAAATTCAGTGAAATTAGGATTTACGGGGATTGAGAGTGCTAAAAATAGATTCAGTCTGAATTACGGCCTAAATTTAGGTCTAACTTATTCATTATAAATTTGTAAATTAATATATAAATTTATAATGAATAAGTTAGACCTAAATTTAGGTCTAACTTATTCATTATAAATTTGTAAATTAATATATAATTATAAATTTATAATGAATAAGTTAGACCTAAATTTAGGCCGTAATTTAGAGGGATTGGCTAGATCAAGTAGAACAACTAGCACTAGAACAGAAGTAGAAATAAAGGCGAAACCAACAAACACCCGTTTGGAGTCGCCTTTTTTAACACGCCTACAAAGTTGACTGACATTTTGTCACTCTTCTTCACCCCCCCCCCCCCCCCCCCCCTGCGACAGTGCGAGTGCAAATGAAAGAACCAGGCAGGAGACAATAAACAAAAAAAAGAGCACGAATGGGACTACGTACCAGCAGTGTCGCGAATATCCAGCTGGATCGTCTTGTCATCTCGGTGAATTATTTTGCTTGATGTGTCCAGAGAATTTTGGTAACGATCAGAATCATCTAAATCAGATTGTGTATACTTGAGCATCAATGATGTCTTTCCGGTTCCAGCATCTCCTAAAAGGATGATTTTCAAAAACAAATCAGCTTCTCCGAGCCGTTCCCGGGTCGGAAAGGAGGCCATCTTTCCATGTTTCAATCACGCTCTAATATCGCTCTGATCTCTATCAATCAGCAAAGGTGACGTCATCGATCAAACAGCTGATATAAAGTGGGCGTGGACCGTGGTAGTTGAATTGTCTAAAGTATTGAGAATGGCGCGAAATAAAGCAAGTAAACAGTTTTACATCATTTTTAATCAAATAGAAATGTTTAATGGCTGAGCAACATGGGGCTTGATTGCTTGACTCCCTCAAAACATTTCATCTTACAAATTATGCTCCACGGTGACTATATGAAAATAACATTACGTATGGGATAATTAGACTATTTCTCATACGTATATGTCCGTTTGTAAATAGTTTCCAGTCTGGTTAGCATCTTGACCTTATTTTAATACTTTTCATTTTGTAGATAAGTATCGGCTAATGATCAGGTTAATTATTCCAGTGCCCCGCTCACTCACAAGTCTTGCTTCTAAATGGGTCTTAAAACCAATTCGTCTATGTTATAATGAAACCGATGTGTGTTTACGCATTTAATATATGTATTGTGTATATTTATGTGATTATAATTCGACGTCTTTGGTGTCAAATATAAAATTAAATTGATCCCCATCATATATCATGCTCCTCCCCCATTGCCTTATTTTGTCAGCATTCCCCTTTCTTTGCTTCTTCTAACTCTACGCTGCCTCGCTCGCTCCCTCCCTCCCCTTCTATTTTTTTTTTTTTTTCTCTCTCTCTCTCTTCTATCCACCCATATCCAAAGCCCCCCCCCCCCCCCTGCTCTCTTTCATTCCAGTCTAAGATTGGAACTCAGTAGTATATTGATTTTGTATAATGGGTATTAAAGTCTTCTAGATCAGAGGACTTGCATTTTCCATTTTTCAGAGGCCATTTCTAAACTTGAAAAACCACCTCCACCTAAAAGTCGCCTCACTCACCTGGTCAATTTGAATTCCAGTTGAGTGAATTAGACACCCCCACTTTATTTTTCCCTGATTTTTTTCTTGTCATTCCAGCTGTGACAGGGTTTTTAAATTGGTTACAATGTATAAGTATAAATCTTTCTATTCTAACTTAACAAATGAAAAAAAAAACAATTTTCAATTTTATATATATATGTGTATAAATATCTTTATTTCACATCAGAGTACATAATAACACACTTGGTCTGAGGTCACCATGTATAATTAATAATGTATACATATTTCAAATTTCTTTGATCATGATATGCTAATTCCAAAGATGCATATAATATAAGGCCTGCCCCATTGAAGATGAAGGGGGCCAACCACTCCCCTTATGATAATAGAAAAAATACATTATGTAGATTTTCAAATGTAACTTGCCAGACCTGGAAAATACTGCACTCTATCAACTTTTTAAAATTTCAAACATGATTAATCAGATTATCACTCCCATATTCAATCATGATTCATTCAAGAATAAGTTTAATTTCAATTGATTTATTGGCTTTGAAATGATTCATGACCTCTACGACCTTTGACCTTGTTGTCCCTACATCAGCATGAGATCATGATCACATGATATACATGATCTAATTCTTCCAGTACAATCACAAGCCCGGAATGCATATAGGATATAGAAGTAGCCCTGGGTTTGTTCTATTGGAAAATTACTTTCACAAATAGGCAAAGTATGCAGACTAGTCACAAGACAGGATTCAGTCAGTCATTAGTATAACATAGAATTAAATAAGTTTAATTACTGAATTAAAGGGGAAGTTCACCCTGACAAAAACTTTGTTGTAAAAATAGCAGAAAAACAATATAAAATATTGGTGAAGGTTTGAGGAAAATCCATTAAATATCAAGAAAGTTGTTACAATTTCAAGTTTTTTATTTGTAACGTCACAAACGAGCATATATTATGTAATATACAATGCATACATTTCATATTTTAATGATTCGTGATGACTTACTTTTTATTTTCTTCTTAGGAGCAGGTGTGAAATGATTTGTGTATTGATATACTGAAGGTACAATAAAAACCATTTTCAATTTTCTGAGAAAATTACATCTTATTGATTTTTTACTATACAATATGGAGGAAACCAGCTCGCATATGACTTCACAAATCAAATAATTAAATTATAATAACTTTTTTATTCTTTGATGGATTTTCCTCAAACCTTTGCCAATATTTTTTTTATTATTTCTTCTGCTATTTTTACAATAAACATTCTGTCAAGGTGAACTTTCCCTTTCAGCAGGAAACAAGTAAAGTAGCTCATGAAAGAGATGAAGGCAACTTATAATTCTAAATCTGAATAAAATCTCTATTTACATAAATATAATTTCAAAAATATTAGATTTAAAAGTATGTATGATCAAATTACTGTACTCTCTATCACTGAAAGAGAAATAAATGTTGTAATTCACTGCCAGCTAAAACTTGGGGTGGGGAGGGGGGGGGGGGGTCCTCAAGTGTCAATGGGTACTTAACAAAATAACATAGGGAATGAGACTAATTGCACAAGTCAACCTTTCAAATGTCAAACAAAGTCAAAGCTAATTTTCAAAATATAATGTGCAAAGCATGTATTACCTACCTATCTTAAGTTGAACAGAACTGTTCATTAAAAAAATTCTGGATCGTGAAATGCATCGTTAGCATGTGTTTATTTTAGGATGTTGAAGGTATGGACATTAAACCTCTCATAGATAGACATTAACAGAAATACTATACAAGTCTCTTTCAAGTTGTGATAAATTTAAGAGTCTATACCAATTAAAAGATTAAACATCAATAATATTTCTATTCATTGTATTAAAACCATCACATCATTAAACCCTTATAAACTCAGTACATACAGAATAACAGATATACAACTTTGTGCAAAATAAATGGTATATTGAAAATAAGCCATGAAAGACTAGTTGCACATACACATTTCAATAGGGACCCTGTCATACAAACAGTTTTGATTTGATCTAATTGATCTCAACTATGAATAGCCAGTGCCTTAACTGCATATGTCCATTCAAATTATTTTCTGAATATGATCTATGCTCATACATATATCATTAACTGGACAATCAGCTCCTCCGTATTTCCAAATGGACTTAGTATACATTTCCAGTATGAAGAATTACAAAGATGGATTACCATCGTAATGATTGATTGGATCTATCACAATTCTTTGTAAGACAGGGCCCTGATCACCCCCACTATATATACACGTAAGTCAAATCATAGATTACAGGCTTCCTTGAATTTGAGCAACTGTTGAAGATTGATGGCGCCCCCACCGCACACGACGACCACCACACAGCCAAGCTTCTTGGGCAATTTGCCCTCGGCCTTCAGCTCACCTAGGACATCACTGTAGACTGCAGATGCGGCTGCCCCGCACGCTGGCTCAACCAAAATACGATGGTCATCTGGGGAGTAAAGACATATAGAAAATAATTGATTATGCATATTCTTGCTGTAGTGTGCTTACTATTTTTTTCTTTATTTATTATAGGTCTATTTGTGTTCCAACATAATAGAAGTATTCGGGTAGTCCTTTATTTTTTCTTATTATCATCTATTGCCAATATATGAAACATGAATTTTGTTTATGTTTTTATCATATATACATGCATGTAGAGTACCGAAGTGATGCATCACAAAAAACTTTTTTTTGCATTTCAGCATTTTTGATACCATATTTTAGTTGAGCATGATGCAATACCTCTACAACCCAAATTTGGTGGAAATTGGTCCATGGGGGCCTTGGATATGGCCTCACGAATACCTAATTAGCCCCATTGCAGTCAATGTATTATTGGTCTGGTTCTAAATGTTACTAGGAACCAGGCCAATAATACAATGACTTCAATGGGGCTAATTACATGTATGTATTCATGAGGTCATCTTCAAGGCCCCCATGGACCGATTCCCACCAAATTTTGGTTGTAGAGGTATTTCATCATGCTCAAGCACAATATCATATCAAAAATGGTAAAATACAAAAAAATGAAAATTGATGATGTCACACTTTGGTACTCTGTAGAGGTTTGATGTATGATTCACTGACCTGCATGATCATAGTTCTCTGAACCTTAAAAAATAAACTGTACATAATGCACAATGTTTGTTTATAATTCATGTCAAAATCACTAGGAATTCTGGGTGGATTTCCTTTCATCAACAGGAGAGGCAAACAAATAAAAGAAAGCAAGGAGTTAATGTGCATGAATGCATAGGTATATAGCAGAAGGCACTGGAGCAAACATAAAAAATAATAAAAATAAATTGGAATGGCAAAACATGTAGTTTAATCTTGAAAGTACAATATATATGTTTAATTTGAGATTTCTTACTCCTAAAGAGACTGGGCCAATTTGAGGGATAAATAGAGTGAAGGAAAGAGACCTGCTTCACACCCCCCCCCCCCCCCGATCTCATAGTTAAGCTTTACATCTGGATATACCAACTTTATTATGAATAAAAGTTTCTCAAAATTTCTCAGGGAAATAATAATGGAGTTGTGATCACATAAATCAGTCTAATTATCCTTTTACCTTTTAATTTTACATAGAATTTTAATAAAAATTTCATTCTTATGCTTGTTAGAATTATTCAATTTTCTTGGAGTGGACTTGGCCTTAAACTCAACAAATCAGAATCTCACTAGAATACAAGGGTACCCACCAAGTAAATGCAGGCAAGCATCTATGGCTCTTTGATCAGTAACCACACCAGAAAGAATATTGTGCTCTTTGTTAAGGGTTAAACAACGCTCAGTTACCCTCAGAGAACCAAGCGATTTAGCCACACTGATGACGAGAATTATAGCAAGATAGAAAAAGGAAGAGAAAATAATAAAATGAACAATACTTGGATATCACTTATTAGTGTTATGCAATTTTTTTAGCAATACCAAGGGTAAATATGATTACAGTGGAAATTCAGCCAAACAACTGATCTCATGATAACTGGGTCCGGTAACACAACAATTAGCAATTAATTGTACGCTTGATTTTCATGATTAATTGTACCTCGTAGTCAATGCAATCAATCGTTAAAAAAATGCCTTACAATGATTGCTAAATTTTGTGTTACGGGCCTCAGGAGGTGTCATTCATCAATGCTTCTGACCAAGTGACAGTTGTTGAACCTTTTGAACAGGTGTTTCCTTGTAGACAGAAGTCCCAAAGATAAAGATAATATCTGATCAATTGTAAACTAATTACAATTGGTTACAGCTATATCACGTCTTCTCTTGATTAAACTGGGACTCCAACAATGATCTTGAAGGGTCATTGTCATTAATTGGGAATGAGCCTTTTGACTTTTTGAAAAACAGGTAGTAATATTTCATAAAGCTGGTTGTACATGACATGAATAGGGATCCTTTCTGTGCAAGATCAGATTCTTAGTAATTCTGTATTCCTGTCAGCTTAAAATTTTTGTTTATCACAAGCATTTTAATTCAAATTTCATAGTTGTGTCAAAATTTTTAAAGAAAAAGGTCACAAAAAACCCCCATAAATTGGGGGGGGGTTCTCATTTAGCACATCAAATGGTGACTAAATGTATGTTCCAGCTTTGTGTACATGTAACTAATATGAAGTGGCCAGAGGTCCCTCAGAGAAGACCTAAAACAATCAGTACACTGCTTTAATTCGTACAAGCATTCATGTTTTTAAGCCATGGTATAAAATCATTACTAAACCACTTGTGGACAAATCAGAGATTATAAATGAAATCTTGGTACAAAACATATCAGATCTGAATTTCCACTGTATAATCACAGCAGAAAATCAAAAGTGCGCTTATTCCAAAAGTTATGGTGACATTTTCAGGCAAAAAAATAAATGAAGCAAACAAGTTATAATTTGTTAGAAGCAAAAGTTGTCTTGATGCAAAATCACCAACATACCAAGCAACTTCAGACAACCCTTTATGGCATCTTTGTCTGGAACAACACAAGGTATGATGGGATACTTGGAAGAATACTCCAAACTCTTTTCACACACGGTGAGGGCACCTAGACACTTGCACATACTGTAAGTATGAGAAGTAACAATTCTACATAGCTTGATATCAATCATTCATTATTAATATTATTATTAATTGTTTGGCATCAGTTATGCCTTGGAGGCGAAAAGCAAACTGAATGACTCTACTAAAGTAACCAATTAAAGGAATGCAGATGGGCCACTACACCAGGGCCCCCCCCCCAGCTACTCTTAAACAAATAGTGCAGTGGGTACTGTAAGTGCAAAGACAGTGACTCTCCTCTACATGGGGCCTCCATTTAACATCCTATCCGAGGGACGTAGTGTTTTCCTCTGTAACATATAGCCTGCGTCTATGGAACGTGGGAGGGGCACGTTACACACAACGTAGGTTTCACTCATCCTCAATTGGACGTTATACTTATTCATGGATCAGGCAATTTACATTCACTTCGTCTACGTCTCAGAAAGTCTCTTTTAGGACAAAGGTTAAACCCATTGGTCCTACTATCAATGTGGTCTCATTGCCGTTTGTTTTAAAACCACATTTCTTAGGTAGTAATTGTTTTTTTTATGCCAAAGAAGGATTTACTACAATATACTTAATCGGAGCACTTAAGAATATATTTCTGTGTTCATGATGTAAGCTGGCAAATAATTATGGTACTGGTATTAAATTCTAAAAATATTATCTTGAACATTTTTGGGGGGAGGGTGGTTACCGGTATTTGAATCTATGTACAGTTTTAAAAAAATTAATCTAATGTAATTGTTGATTGTTTTCTAACCTGGTTATATCTGGTAGTGTCACAAGTTTCCCAGCCTTCACTGCAGCATTGAAGCTTTCAGCACCAAATGTTTCCATGGCAACTACAGGAACATCACTCCATCCAACCCTCTGAAGACCCTGAACGACCCCGCAGAGCAGGCCTCCACCCCCGACGCATGTAACAACCACGTCAGGTTTTTTACCATGAAGCTGGTTTTGGATTTCCAAAATCATAGTCTCATGCCCTTCCCTGTTAAGTATTGAAAGGGGTTCAACAGCCTTTTAAGTGAGAAATATTAGGAACAAAGAATAAATGATAAATCATGTTTAATTTAAACCTATTTGGACCCATCCCATAGCCTCTATAAATTGTATTAGAGAAAATATGTCCAGAGGATGTAAATCAGACTATTCCAGACAAGATAGCCATTTCAATTAAATTTGTAGGCAATATTCAACAGATTTTTGAGAGGTGATGTTGGACAGTAATACCACAAATAACAAATTATCTGTGCTGTTTGATGCATAGATATTGTAATTTGACAATGAAGTAGAAATAAAATATCTGGACATCAACCCCCATTGTGCTATAACATACCGGTACATGATGTACCATGTACAAATAATAATATTAATAATGGTAATATTAATAATAATAATAATAACCACAATAATAATAATTATAATAATAACATTAATAATCATGAAAATAATATCAATTATAATAATAATAATAATAATAATAATAATAATAATAATAATAATGACAATAATATCAATAATAATAATCATAATAATCATAATAATCATAATAAAAATGATAATAATTCTACTGCTACTACTACTACTACTACTACTACTACTACTACTATTACTACTACTACTACTACTACTACAACTAATACTACTTAACTACTGATAATAATACTAATAGTTATACTAATAATCATTGATATTTATATTGCGCTTTAGACAAAAGTTTCAAAACAAATACCCATGATGGTAAGCAAAAATGCCTTCAATTTTAAAATCCCCCTTCCCTACTTTGGTTGGAGATAAGAATTGAATGTCCCATTAATCACATATTGCAAATATTTTTGTATCATACCAAACATCGGGATGATCAAACGGATGGATGACTACTGCTGAAGGATCTTCCTCTGCCAATTGAAGAGCATGTTGGTTAGCATAGTCCCATACCTGTAAAGAATCATGTATGATATGTGCTGATTTGCCAGACAAACAAAATATTTAAGACTCATGGTCAGTTTTCCAATGATCGAGTTAGGATCTAATCTTACAATGGACGTTAACCGTAATATATAGTTGGTTTTAATAAAACAAAAACAAACGAAACATCTATCCCACCAACATGCGAAACATCCAACCCCCTCCTTAAAAAAAGGGAGAGAAAGAGAGAGATAGAGAGAGAAAAAAAGACAGAGGAAAGAAATTGGTTTGCCTACTTTTCCATGGACAATGACATTGGCTCCAAGATCTCGTATTTTGTCTGCCATAAATTTGGGTGTACTCTCCGGAACCACAACTATTGCTGGCATACCAAGTTGTCTTGCAGCATATGCAGCAGCGTACCCGGCATTTCCTCCTACAAAACCAAAGATAAGACAACACTGTAAAATCATTGCAAAAATGTCAAGAGGGTGCTGATGACAGTTTGAAGTCATTCAAATTTTGTTCTTTACTGCATGGATTTACATTTCCCTACATGTATGTGAGGTTAAGAATCAATAACTGAGAAATTTGACACATTTCAAACTAAATTATGAACTGCCTAAATTAACAACCATAATTACTCTATTAAACAGGGACAACTTCTCAAAGACCTTGAGAGTTTAACTACTATATTGATATACATTTCAACAAGAGACCAAATTATCATCATTTTCAATCAGTTATCAAAGCAATAGACATCTCGTTATCTGAAAGGACTTGATAGACCTTTGTGGGCTTGCATACTCTTTAAACCAAATATCAACCAAAGTATAACTTATAAAGGTTGCCAGTTGAAAACACACTTCCAGGCGTTTGCTCAAGTAGACAAGACTATCTGAAATTACACTTCCCATACCTGATAGGATTGTGGGATATTACCTGATGAACTTATGATTCTTGTGTATCCAGCTTCAAGAGCCTGCAAATCACCAAAAAAAGTAAAATCAACGTCCATGAATACAGATACTCATCAATCCGTTTAGTAGTCCATGATTCGACATTGATATTTCACTTGTATGCACAGATGATAATAACAAAGTCCTGGAAAAACAATGTTTTTCTTTTTTGTGATGAGGCTTAGGATCATCCAATAGTAGTGAATTATAAACTGTTCATTTTTTTAAGTTAAGAATTAATCTCTTCTTTCAGTAGGCATATCTTACTGGTATCTTTTCAGAACTATTAAAGACCAACAAAAATAGTTTCATATCCTTCAATAATAATTTATATTCTATTTTCAAATTTCATTATGGGTATAGGCCTATTTACAGAGGTACATGTGGTTGGTCATGAGAAAGGGGGCAGTCTTGTTTTATAGAATGAGTTTATGGCATTATGGGCATGCAATATAACATCATACCTCTTGATTTTGTGTATGTGTGTAAGTTTTTTTTTATATATGTATAATAAGTACTATAACTACATCCTTCCTTTACTTTAGATATTTTTCATCAGAGTGTAACATTTTTAAGATCATGTTTTGTTATTTTAAATTATTAGCAATCATTAATCTTTGAACTGTGAAATTCAATTGTCAACAATCTTATTTCTATACAAATTATAGGCCTAATCTAACCTGCAAAATATGCAATCTGGTTGAAATAAAAACTATTAGAAGATTTTATTAAACATATTTACATTTATTCTTTCTGGAAAGTTCATGAAATTCACACTTCATGACCTTGGGTCACAAAAAATGGGGGTGTTGTTATAAACACATGTATCTATTGACTATATTCTGATCTCATTTTGTGGGTTGAATTTCCCTTACAAACTAACAACTTAAACTCAACTTAAACATCGAGTCAATGATTGACCACACAGAAAAGGGTTAATTTCCATTTTATCATGGAAACGGCCATGAGCGTTCCTCTGTGGCACAAAAAGCTCCACAACTCGGGCACAAGCTAGGTTCTCACCCATCCACAATCTGCACTAGCTGCACTGCAGCAGGCTTGCCTAATTTACAATAACACAGAATTCCTAAAGACTTAGACTTAATTCATTTCACAATAGTACTAGTAGCCTGGGGCCCGTTTCTCAACACCGTCATAAGTCTAACTTCTTGACTAAATCGGAGATAGTGAGCTACTTGTCCGCTAACCGTTTCACGAAGCCCTCTTTACCAAGATCGGGTACAACAACCTCACTAAATATTTATGACACCTCCGAACCTGTCATAACTTCTTTCTTAATGACGTAGAGGCATCACGTGGGTAGACTATGACATGCAAAATTGCCTCGAAATTTGAAAATTGTAATCTTACGTAATCATTCATAGAAGTTGAAATTACATTGCAAAACAGGTGTGATAGATCATTCAATAATAATTGTTATGCACAGAAACTATCAAAACTGTTGGTAAAACGCAACAAAACCACTCATTTTAAAATAGTAAAGTAATTGAATCGATAAAGATTCTACCACGGCAGGTCATCCATAACTGGACTCGTATTCGTCGTTTTCAAACACTTATCATCATTTTTGATAAATTCTATCTCTAATTTATGCAAAGAATTTGTCAAATCATGTGTTTCGGTATGTAAAAAAAATAAAAAAAATTAATTTAAACTATATTTTGATGATGTTTGGAACCATAAATAAACGTATAATTATCATTATTTTACAAAGATAACAATTGTGGTTTACTTTCGTAAACTATCAAAATTTACTATCCCGGGGATACCCATCTCATTGTCCCCATGTGATTTTTTAGTCATGAAATGATATATTCATAATTTGATTTTCTCAGCAATTACATGCTCAAGTCTTCATGGTTTATTAAGTATGCATGGTTCATATTTTGCCTCTGCTATTATTTTTATTAGATGTATTTCCAAATTAATCACAATAATTGCAGTTTTATCACATTTTTGCTTTTCAAAAATTATGCTATTTTGTGACTAAGGCTACATCTCGTCTGCTTTTTCTACCGATAGTATCGATATCAAGGGATTCTAGTTAGGAAGCCCTTCGTGAAACGGGTTTAGTAAGATTGGAACTAACTCCGTGGTTGGTGGATAAAGATATGACTAACTTGTCCAGGTGTTGAGAAACGGGCCCCAGGGTGCTAAAGCCGGAGTATTCTCATCATGTTAGGCAGGGCCCGCTGGGTCCAATCCCCGGCCCTGGCTGGGAAAATAGCTTTTGGAACTGATCTGTGATCTGTCTACGTCTGAAGACCCAGGAGGCAGGAGCCAGAACAGGACATTTAATACAGGTACAAATTATTTAAGAATTTTTCATCCAAGTTCAAACACGTCATCAAATATAAAATCATGAAAATCTAATCCTCCTAATATTACCCACGCTAATCATGTTAAATGAAATATTTTGCAACTTATTTAGTACCTTCTTGCATCTGTTTCCAATACCCCTAATTTTGAAGGATGCCGTAGGTTGCATGTTGTCACATTTGATGTACACTGGACATCCTGCGATCTTCGTCATTGGAATGCTCTCCAAAAGAGGTGTCTTTATATGAAGCTCAGGTTCAGATCCTGCCATTACGCCTGTCAGTTCGTTTTCTTCTAAACCCAGGAGAAGGTTGCGAATGTCAAATGTCGCAAGAAGATAGTTTCGGGCTTTCAGATATTAGCTATTAAAAAGTGATAAATGTTCAGCGTGCAGTGGCTCAGCTTCACCCGGCGCGGCAGTCGTTAGGCTAGCACAGGCCGGAGAGCTCCGGCACCAGCCGGCCGGAGACGCCCAGCTGACCGGCGAGCCCTGCGAGCTGCAGGCGAAGTAGCAGCAAAGAGCTCCGGGCGGGGGCGCGTTTGGGGGCACGACCGAGCCAACCACTCACAAGCCGACGCGGGCTTAGGCTTTAATCCAATAACGTACTAATTGTTCAAATTTATTTTATGTGTCAATTTAACCCTATGTATTCTATATTGACATTTTTATGTCACATTAAAATGTATTTCATTTACTTTTATTCATATTTTGCTTTAAAAATCGTTTTTTTATACAGAAATTTACAGACAAAATAATATACTAAAATATAACGGCCTGAAAATATGGTAAAAATAGACAACACGTAATGATGATCTGTCCGGATTCGATTCACATTATTTGGAATCACCAAATCACCTTTTCGTTTCAATTTCCTGCTGCTGTGCAAGTGTAGTGTGATGTGATTAATCAACTTCTGACAAAGTTTCATAGGCATACAGTGAATTGATTGTTTTGAGGTAATGTATGCATTATTGTCGGGCATTAACCCTATTAAACCCAGGGGCCAGGTCAGGCACAGGGCTAAATGAGTGGCACAGGGAGCTTCGCGGGCCGGAGTCAAATGAGCCTGGATGAACATCGCTTGAGGTATACATGTATGATGTACCCTATTTTCCTGGTGACAGTGCAGTGTCGACCCATGTATTGTGTGCATCTAACTTAGATCTAGACTAATCCGCTGTTTTGGAGAAAGATTTTTTCATCATTTTTTTTTTGTTTTTGTCCTCCTATACCGGTACTAACAATAAACATAGATCTACTTCTTGATCAAAATACATAGTTTTACCGTACGCTGCCCAATCGTCGCTCAGTTTACGTATTTTCCTTTATGTTTCATTCAATTAGCTAGTATGATACCCTTACTTCTATATGTCAACTGAAAGAGAAAATACTGGAAAATTGTTTCATAGGATAATAATTATATGTCTTCAAAGCACCGCTGTGTAATTCGCCGTTTTCGGCACCCCTTGCGCCTGTCCCATTCGCCGCTCACCACTGCCCTAACTCTGCTCACTTAGCGCGCTCATTCATACATGTAGTTTATAAGGCCTGATACTGTCTAACTCTTTTTTCTTGCACTTCTGAGTGAGAAAGTGTGTAATTTTGTTGTGATTAAATGTATTGTTCACAAGTTTTATAGTACTATACACTGTATAAAATGTTCCTTTCGCCAAGTGCAATTATTTTTAGGGCCTCAAACTTTTTGTTACTGATCTACGCCTATATATCATTTTTTTTAATCCTCCAAACTTTATTCCGTATTTTTTATAAAATACATATTTAAAAAAAAACCTTTCCCGACAAACTTTTAACTGATTTCAATTGTCTAATAATATAAATATGATTCTAATCCATTCATGAATTTTATGAGTTTATTATTATTATTTATTTATTTCGGAAATGAAAAGTATATGAAATTGGAACAATTAATGTAATACAACATTAACAGAGTATAGATTGAGCACCCACTGGGTCAAATAAATTCCTGTTGTCAATAAAGACCATGACCCTAACCAGTGCTATAATAAGGGTGCTTACATAAAATCGGAAGCGGATAAAAGAGTCAGCATGAACAAAAATGTTTAAAGAACAATATATATAATAGAATAACATGCTTGATATAGTTAAGTTAACTAACTTAAAATATCAATATTGATGAATTTACATTCTTATGAATAAAACGCTATAAAGCTCTTTTAGCACATTCGCCATTCAAAGTAATCATTTTCGCCACTCATCCAACTTGAGTGCCCCCCCTTGTCGTCCCTTCCGCTCATCGCCCCCTGATGCCATTGACCATTGATTTCCATTATTATTTTTTTATTATTAGAAATAATTATTTGCATCCTCTTTCAGGTTCTAATTCAAATTTGTTGCTTTTACACTGTCTTGAGTCTTGACTCATTATTTATCAAGTATGTATTCGCGTATCCCACTTTTTTGTTTACTTTTTCGTTTACTCTTTATTTATTCCCCTACTTTTTCTTGTCGTATTGATATCCCAGGACCAAAATCCAATTGAAACCAGTTGGATTTCTAACTGGTTTCAATTGGTTTCAATTGGTTTCAACTGGTTTCAATTGGTTTTAACTGGAATTTAACAATTTCCAGTTGAAACCAATTGAAACCAGTTGGGTAACTGGAAATCCTAACTGGAACCAGTTGGGCAACTGGAAATACTAACTGGAACCAGTTGGGTAACTGGAACCAGTTGGGTAACTGGAAATCCTAACTGGAACCAGTTGGGTAACTGGACATTTCTTCCAACTGGAAATGACTTCTAACTGGAACCAGTTGGGTAACTGGAAATCCTAACTGGAACCAGTTGGGTAACTGGACATTTCTTCCAACTGGAAATGACTTCTAACTGGAACCAGTTGGGTAACTGGAAATCCTAACTGGAACCAGTTGGGTAACTGGACATTTCTTCCAACTGGAAATGACTTCTAACTGGAACCAGTTTGGTAACTGGAAATCCTAACTGGAACCAGTTGGGTAACTGGACATTCCTTCCAACTGGAAATGACTTCTAACTGGAACCAGTTGGGTAACTGGAAATCCTAACTGGAACCAGTTGGGTAACTGGACATTTCTTCCAACTGGAAATGACTTCTAACTGGAACCAGTTGGGTAACTGGAAATCCTGACTGGAACCAGTTGGGTAAATGGAAATGACTTCTAACTGGAAAGTTGGGTAACTGGAAATGACTTCAACCAGTTGGGTAACTGGAAATCCTAACTGGAACCAGTTGGGTAAATGGAAATGACTTCTAACTGGAAAGTTGGGTGACTGGAAATGACTTCTAATTGGAACCAGTTGGGTAACTGGAAATCCTAACTGGAACCAGTTGGGTAACTGGAAATGACTTCCAATTGGTTTCCAATTGGAAATTTTCCAGTTATCCAACTGGATCCAATTGAAAACCAGTTGATTTGCATATTATCTGGCAATGTGTACAGATTAATGTTTTATGTGATTCATCATTATTTACAATGTATCTATCCATTTCTTTTCATTCTCAAGTGCCACACTTTTTTAAGATAAATGTTTCGAATACTTACCAGTGAAAACCATGTTCATAAATATTATAGATTATAATTAAAACAGATTAAAAGATAATTAGTACACCACTAACTGTTACCAAATTACATCAAATACAAATACATATATTCGAAGCTCCTTCATGTAAATTTATATATATATATATGAGAGTCTACATTTCATCAATGCCCTTTACATTGGTATTTATAGACATATAACAATGCTTCTGTGTTGGCATGAGCAATAGTTAGTACGAATGCTAATTAATTTGTAACTAATTAGGTTCATTCCAACTGGAAGTCCCAATTGGATCCAGTTGAAACCAATTGGTTTCAACTGGAACCAGTTGCCTCCAATTGGTTTCAACTGGAACCAGTTGCCTCCAATTGGTTTCAACTGGAAATCTCCAGAAACATGACAAAGTTTCATCTATTCAAATCAATCAGGAAACTACTGACCGAATTCAAAGGCCTATATAGGCCCATTCGTGGGAGATTTTTTCTTATTTATTCATTTAAATTATTTATTTTATTTAGATTTATAGATATGAATCAGATAGGCATGCAGATAATGCGTATAGGCCTAACATAAAATATATGTATCATTAGGCTCATAAGTTATCACATATAGGCCTAATAACACATCTATTTGAGGTGACGTGTATAAAATCCTTGTTTCATTCCAATTAAATTATCCCTCAATTTCATACTCAGAGTAAATAATATTGGTAATCATCAAAATATGAATACACCACATAAAAAAAACAGTATTACGATCGATAATAGCCTAGAAGACATGCCAGGGGCCGCGGAACCGGGGGAGGGGCTTCACCCCAGAACAAAAAAAAAACTATCCCTATATCTCCACGTTGTTTGTACGTCGGTATTGATAAACATCGAAGTCTCATTTTTTGTCTCACCTGCATAGCAGAGTGAGACTATAGGCGCCGCTTTTCCGACGGCGGCGGCGACGGCGACGGCGGCGGCGGCGTCAACACCAAATCTTAACCTGAGGTTAAGTTTTTGAAATGACAGCATAACTTAGAAAGTATATGGACCTAGTTCATGAAACTTGGCCATAAGGTTAATCAAGTATTACTGAACATCCTGCCTGAGTTTCATGTCACATGACCAAGGTCAAAGGTCATTTAGGGTCAATGAACTTAGACCATGTTGGGGGAATCAACATCAAAATCTTAACCTAAGGTTAAGTTTTTGAAATGTCATCATAACTTAGAAAATATATGGACCTAGTTCATGAAACTTATACATAAGGTTAATCAAGTATCACTGAACATCCTGCATGAGTTTCACGTCACATGACCAAGGTCAAAGGTCATTTAGGGTCAATGAACTTTGGCCGAATTGGGGTATTTGTTGAATTACCATCATAACTTTGAAAGTTTATGGATCTGATTCATGAAACTTGGACATAATAGTAATCAAGTATTACTGAACATCCTGTGCAAGTTTCAGGTCACATGATCAAGGTCAAAGGTCATTTAGGGTCAATGAACTTTGGTCAAATTGGGGTATTTGTTGAATTACAGCCATAAATTTGAAAGTGTGTTGGTCTAGTTCATAAAACTTGGACATAATAGTAATCAAGTATCACTGAACATCCTGTGCGAGTTTCAGGTCACATGATCAAGGTCAAAGGTCATGTAAGGTCAAAGAACTTTGGCCACGTTGGGGGTATTTGTTGAATTGCCATCATATCTCTATAAGTGTATTGGTCTAGTTCATAAAACGTGGAAATAAGAGTAACCAAGTATCACTGAACATCTTGTGCGAGTTATAGTAGTTTTCAAAATCAGCACTGCTGCTATATTGAATCGCGTGATGCAGGTGAGACGGCCAGAGGCATTCCACTTGTTAGCATTAGTAGACTTGTTAAGAGGTTGTACAAATGTCCCACTTGGCACAAATGTTCCTTGAGTCAAAAGAAAAAGATTCATCCAAAGAGACACGCTGTATCTATGCAAATAAGCAAGTAATTTGCATAAATTTGCATATTATGTCGATATAGTGAAAACAAGTATTTAAGAATATATATTTAACCAGAACTGCCCTAAAATTGGAAATAAAGACTTAGGCTAAGAAAGGGAAGAAGATTGTCATAAAATGAATGGGATATCCTTGTTTGTTATTACTTAATTTACATGAATTATGCAAATTATGATTTAAAACAGAGTATTTTTTCATGAATCCTGAACTGTTTTATAAATAACAGCAATTAATGCACAATATCAATATTCTACATGAAAGATAATATATTAGCGAAAACATCGATATGCTCCATGACAGTATTAGTGTATTAATTTGCTAAGAAAGAGGGAAAATATGTCAAAATGTATTACGTGATATTGCGCTAAAACGAGACCAAAACAAACCTCTATATCCAGTCACACTAACGAATCCGACAATAAAGCGATCAATGGTATGTCATTTGAGATAACACAATCCCAACACAATAGCTTGCATCAGCTTCTCGTATCGCTTTTGTTGGTGTGTCTGCCACGCCGTAATCTATGGTATATACGGGCAAAATGCATTTCGGTATCGGTAAAACACCATTTGTTTTATTTGTTTCTAATTTGTTTCTCTTGGAAAATTTACAGGATACATTTCTTTGCAGGTTACTGCTTTAATGAAGCTCTGGCACTTCAAAAATGTAAACACATGAATCATGACGAATGTTCCCCCACCTCAATCCATATTTCAACTGTATTAAAATATCTAACTTTTTGGAGACCCCGAAGTGGCAAATTTGCATTCCCCCGGCATTCCTACTACTTTGCAAAACCAGTTTGACTTGTATTATCGACTTGGAAAAGACAGATGTATGAGACATTAGTCAACATGTTTCCTGAAGAAAGTTTTTGGTTTATTTCAGCCTACGCCTACGGGAGCCCTCCGAATTTACCCCATTCCCCCCATATTTCGACACTAAATAAAAGAATATCGTGTTTTAAATCCACCGGCAAGGCAAATGGCGTTTTTTGGGTATAATAAAGCAACAATTATATTCATATTTTTATATTAATATTCATTATTATCATTATTATTTTAGTAGTACATAGAGGGGATATTGTTCTGCAGTTTGTAATAATGCTCTAGCACAGTAAAGGCTATAACCCAACAGGAGCATGCCTAGGATACCCTTTCCCTTTTGGTTTTATGTATTCAAAAAGAATTTATTGTCTTTAGAACTCTCAAAAGATTATTTTTGTTTGTATTGATATCTTGGAAGAGATTAAGGAGAAAATACTCTACAAGTGACATGTAGAGGAGTTGTGGTACATTGAAGAACAGCCACACGTAAGCTCTTAACTGCTGAAACCCCTTTATTGATTCCACTCTATGTTGAATTTAAATATTTTTAGAGCCAAATCGGAAGAAAGATGCATTTCTACTACACAGTAAAGCCGCTTTACGTTCTCCTCTTGGAAAAAAAACATAGAAGGCATTGTTTTATATCGCATAAAATAAGTTTGTGTACATGACCATGATGACGGTGGCCTGTCGAAGTTGCCGGCCCAACCCTTTATTTTGTTTTGACAATATATATTTAGAATATCGTCTAAATGAAGCCCTCATCTGGAAAAGGGCACTTATTAAAGGCAGCATCTACATTATATAGAGGCCCGGGGGCTGAAGCACCCGCAAGATTTTCCGGGGGGGGGGGGGTTGCTGCCTGTATTATCCTCCATAGACAGCACCCCCTGGAATTCCGGCAGATGTGACAAAACGAAAAAAAAAAAGTTACCAAAATAACCTTCATTTTGTAGTGCATTCCTTTTTGTTTATTTGCTTGTTAAATTTCTTGGGACCAAAATTTTACATTGAACCTTTTTTGCTTTTCAAATTTAGCACCCCCTGTAAAAATCGTTCACAGTGCCTTGGAGGAGGCATTGTTCTAGTGCACAGGCTATGTAAATAAGAAATTCTGGCAAATTAAAGCCTACTTCTAAGGGAGCTGGTTCCCCATCTCTTTCTATATTTTGACTATATTGAAATATTTCATGTTTTTGTAGCCCCCACGGTGGCAAAAAGGCATCTTTAACACCTAATAAAGCAAATTTTAGTTTTATCGAACCTCTGTTTAATAGATAGAGGAGACGTTGCTCTGTCGATTTCATGTTATAAGTTAATTACATCCTATACCACAAAGGAGCCTGCCTGTCGAAAGTATCACATCTCATTACGCATTTGACTCTATGTTTGAACCAGCGTCCTTTTGGAACTCTCAATTGAGACAAACGTCATTTTTTTTCTACATGGAAAAGTCACTTCCATTTTTTTTAAATTGATTTTTCTTTAACACAGAGGGGACACTCTACCTGTCTGCAAGTTACAGGTAGAGAAAATCCGGCACATTGAAACATATCCAACATTGTGTGACTGTCGAAGTACCCCCCCCCCCCCACAATTCTACATATTATATTACATATTAGATAAATATAGGAGGCATCATTTCACAGGTTGCATGTAGAAAATTCATGGTACAGAGCATACCTTCATGGTTCCCCACTCCTTTCCATACTACCCTTTTTAAATCCCCTTTGGGGCCAAAAGCATTCCTCTTACTTTTTAATAACTTTACCATGGCTAGCTAATGTATAGTAAAAGCACATTTTCCAATGGAACCTCATATTTAGTATTACATTACAAGAAGATAGTGGAAAATGTACCAATACCCATCTAAATGAAAGAATATGTCTATGTTACGAACAATAATATACTTAGATGTGTGCTCGTGTACTAGAAATGCCATGGGGGCTCCCATTGGGAAAGGCTTTGATGTTCCAAATGCTAATGTAAGCAGTAGAGTAGGCTCTTCTATTTCTTATCCAAGAGAACAATGAGTATTAAAGTGGTTTTTACAGTGTAGCAGAATTTGCAGAAATGTAATTAATAAGATAATTAGTCGTGTAACTTCTTATATATATTTTTCGATGGGGATAGGCTGTAATTTGTCAGGATTTCTCTTCATTCAATCTTTATGCCTCCTTTATCTTAGGACGTTAATGAAAATATAAGCTGATTTAATATTCAGCAAAAGCGCCCCTTTTACAGAAGGGGCGTTATTAAAAGGCTACTTTAAATAGACTTATATAGTCAAAGGAAAGTGATTGGGCTACTTTGACAAGCAACAAGAAATAGTATAGGGTACAGGCTTCAATGTACCAGGACGTCTTTTAATGCAACCTTTAGTCCTCTGTCAAAAGATTAGTGGAAATGATAGCGATAATTTCGAATAAAAATTATATAACTCTTGATATTGAGAAAGGGGTGGGGAGTAATTCATTTGACTAAAACATGGCTCAAAATACGCATTCACAGAAACCAGAATAAAATTAAGTACAAAAACTGCAATAATGCCCTTTTCCGTCTTTCTCTAATTTTACCAAGAGCAGAGGAGGTTTCATAATTAATATAAAAACTTGTTTTGCTAACTGTGGCAGCATTTAGGAAGCTCTAAAAGTTTTAGACCGTGAACTCTAAAACTCTAAAAGTTTCTTTAACTGTGGGACCAACTTTTGTAAATATAATCCCTATGTATATGTTAGAAGAGAATCGATTTAGTTTACACAAGCAATTAAATAATACTGTCTGGAACTATATAATCATACCAACTGTGATTAGCATAATATGAAAAGTTGCGTAGTTATACACCCAACAAACTGTTCTATCTGTATTTACTTTTCTCTTTCATGTCATAATGAACGTTAGTTTTCATTGTGCCACAATGTTAATTGGGAATCAGATATAAACTGCGAAAATTAGCCATTTTGTGTTCGAATTTGCATAATGTATGACAATTTATGCATAATTCATACATAATGTATGCAAATTAGACGACAATATTGATGGATAAATGTTTTCTTTTCCTCCATCCATAGCACGTTAGTACTGCCATTTGAGTAAAATGCCTAATTTTTGGTAATTGAAGTTTTTTGCACTATTCATGGAATTAGTATATAAGTAAACTCATTAATATGTATTTATGGTAATAAATGGTCATTTGCATAGATGTAGTGAATTCCTTGTGCCCGAATACTTTCTAACAACCCTTTTTAACACATAAATCATTATTTATTAAGTTTAAATCATTCAAAATCACACAAAAGCTTAATACAGTACTAATTTGAATAATGTATGCAAATTATGCTCTGAATATCACAAACAAATGAATTTAACGCAAATATTGAATATTACAAAGATACAGTTTTCTGATGTATAGTTTCTTTTCCTTTCATCATCATAAGATTGTCCCGAGTAAGACATGTTTTACTATTAATGCGGTTTTTCTAATGTTCAGAGCATTTTGCAGTTTTATGCATAAATTATGGTAATTAGGGATTATTTGCATATTTCACAAAGTTTGTTTGTCCAATGTTTTTCCCAAACCCTAAGACACATTTCTACTATTTATTATTTACATACCACATTTATTGATACTTTTATTCAAATTAGATTATCCAGAATCATTTGAAAAAGAGGCACTTTTTATTGAAAATTTGTATAATTTATGCAAATTAGGTAATGAAATGTATGGTTACCGCATTTTTTTTCATTAGTTTTCTTTTGCTACCTCCACACAGGCTTTGGGGGGGGAGAGAAGAAATCGAAGGAGAAGTGAGAGAGGAAAATGTAAAAGAGAATAAAGAAGAAAAAATGGACGCGTCGCAAAAAAGACAACAGAAGAGGAAAATAATGAAATGAAAAAAAAAAGATTAAGAGGAAGGAAAATAAAAGGAAGAAGAAAAGACGAAAATGAGAGTTGGGGGACCGACAAATACCTGTACCCTTCATTTAGAACAAAATAACTATTCAGCCTGCGCTTCGCGCCCGCATTGCCCGTTTGTTTCATTATTCATGTCTTGTTTTCAAGTCATCCTCGGTCTGTAAGATAAAACATCATTACAGAAGTGCTTAAAATGTCTCGTTTTTTCTCCCCGAATCAGGGGCGGAAATCTCTCCCAAAATTTTTTTTTTTTTTTGGGGGGGGCAAGGGGCTGGAAAATTTGACAAGCAAAAAAAAATTGTTCAAGAATTCATATGACACTCGATCTCTTTTCGATCTCTTTTAAGACTTACTTTATTATTCATGCATTACAGTTATAATCTGCTCTAGCTAACAATGAGCATAATAATATAGGCTGATCAATCGAGCTGATTTCTCTTAGAAAGTTGTACAAGCAAATATTACCACTATTCTTATTGAATGTTTCTTATGAGGTAGGCCTATACTGAATTATGACCTGAAATAAATTCAGACATTCCTACATTGTTTACATTTAATTTTCATCTCATATTAAATTCACGAGTTGAATTAGTAGAGTAATCAGGCGTTACCATGGCAACATACCATTACCATGCATTCAAATGAACTTATCCATGCAGAACACTCTGTTGTTTTCGATATTTAATTCAAATGAGTTGGTCAAACCTATATAGATTTTGGCATTTTCATTGTCATTTTCCACCATTCATCTTTTCCCACCATAATGTTGATTTATGATGGCAAGTCAATAAATGCCCCCAATGTACATGGCCAAAGTTCATTGACCTTAAATTACCTTTGACCGTGACATGACCTGAAACTCACTATAGGATTTTCACCGACTCCCTCATGATAGCTATAAAAACCTGTAGGCCTACCAGTATTTCAAACTTATGATTACATTTCACAAACTTATCCTGTTTTAAGATTTCAATGTTTACGACGCCGTCCGCGCGGCGCCGTCGGAAAAAGCGGCGCCCTGTCTCTGCAGGCAATCAAGACAATTGTATTTTTCTGCGGGAAAGATAAGCCGTTACCATGGCAATGGATCTTTTGCAAATACTTTGATGACTTTATAGGCCTATATCTAGAAATTAAATTTGGAAGGCTTAAAAATGATAGATTGGACCATTTAAATTGACAGGGTAATATGCCATATAGGCTCAATATGTTATTTTTTAAAAACATATTAATCAGTTGCCATGGCAACGGCGGAAGGAGGCATTTATGAAACTGGCAACAAGCGGATTCATGTTCAGCACCATATAAATAGAGGAAATGACACAAAAAATCAGATTCTAAAGAAAAGTCTACTTGAAAAATTATGACAATTCCGTTTAGGCCCTATACTCTTACAAGTATTATCATACTACAATCAGGTTGAGCGGAGTTAGGGCAGGCTGCTATCTCAAGGTATGCCCTCGCTAATTCATTCACACAACAAATATTCATTCTAGAAAAATTTGTCATGACGACATATCAGGACCTCCTGCACCTGCGACTCTCACATTTTCATTCATCATATAAGAATATAACATTTTTCACTGTTTTTAGGAGTTTTTAAAGTGATTGAAACAAAACCGTAATTTGGTGCAGTTGCGGTACAGTTGATCGAAGTTCAAACAGTTATCGGGTTACTTTACATTTAAAGCAGTATTTCACGATGATTTATTAAGGGATTGATTTTATTTTTCCACACTTTGTTTTTTCATGTAATGGTCTCCTCTTGGGTGCTTAATTATGCGAGTATACTAAACAATAAGGAATTTGGGACGAATTTAAAATGATAATCATAATAAGCAGCGTGCGCATCGCGCTTGTGAGGGTGAGCGAGAATTGGGCAGCGAACGGTACTGACATACAGCCTAGTTAATACAGTTACAGGGGTACATTTTATTATATTTATAATCTTATTAAATTCTTGTTCAATCTTAATCTTTTAATGGCCTTTTAAAGTTTTTAGTTTTAAGAGCATGGGTACCAGTACCACTTCATCAATCTGAGATTGTGAACTTGTGAACCTCACCCCTCCTCCCACTAAAAAGAAATTTCATTGCCCTTGCACAATATCATTATCAATTTATATTTTTATTCCTATATTTGCAGATGGGAGGTGAGGATGTCTATGTGTGTTATCATGAAAGTGACAACAAGTTTGCACAATTTCTAGCTGGTAAGCAAAATCAGGGAATAATTTTCCCGGTATCACATCGCAATTTACTCCACACTTTTTAAATACTGCTACACATACAGACATAAAGTCTTTTGTACAGCATATTTTAACATACAACTGTACATTACTAAGTTGAGACTTGAGAGCTTTTCTCTTAGGACCAAAAATGCTATTCATATTTGTAAAGCAAAATTACTCCCTGAAAATATAGATATTTGACTGACTGGGCTGAGACCCTGTGAGATTATGTAAAGTAATGTTACTTTATAACAGTGTAAACAAGGTTTTAAAATCCCCTAAATACCTACATGTATTGTATCAAATCAAAATAAATATCCATGGTTATTAGTACATGTGTTTATAAATAATGAAAACCTAATTGAAGAGAAATAAAAGGAAAGATAAAGTCTTTTCATTCACTTGCTCAGTTTTGAGTTTTAGCCTTGGATTTGTTTGAAAATCCTAGAATGTATCGATATTGCTATATACAATTACCTTTTCAATATGATTATTTTTCCTCACCTTGAACCTGGAAGTATGAGGTGCCCTGCATAGAAAAACAAATGTCTTAATTCTTCTGATTACTGTTTTGGATTTCACAGATAATTTAAGACAAAATGGGTTGGGAGTGTGGAGACCCAACACCGATGCCCCCTCCAGCAAAGGCAAAGCTCTTGTCGATGCCAAGGTAAACTAATATGTACCTAATGATTCGTAATGACATCTGGGTGAAATTCTGCAGAAATTAATCCCACCCCCATTCTATTTCTATGGACATTTCTATTTCCCCTCATTCATGAAATCCTGATTATATTAATATGAATTTCTCTAAGACTGAGTCCCCCAACATATAAAGTGTGAAATATCAAACAGGCACACAAAAATTATTTGGTCATTTGTATATATATATATTTGGGTATGTATCATAGTGATACTTGGATTTTATATGCCAACATTGTATTATATTTTTAGAGTTTTTCAAACAGGAATATGGAATAATTCATTGGTACTATCAAAAGAAAATTAGAAAATCAGTTCAGCCTTCAATTGCTACATTAAAAAAAAAATCTTATTGAAACAGGCTTGAAAAATATGCATAAAACAGCCAATTTGTGTATTTCTATCCGAACCACGGGTGCAAGAATTATCAAAACAGCTTTATTTATGTTTACAGGTCTGTCTTGTGATCTTGAGCGAGGCTTCCCTGCAGGATAAATCATGTGAAGATGCAATTTCTCTGGCATATATATCTGATAAACCTGTCTTCCCTGTAGCCATCAAAGCATTCCCAGATCTGGAAAAGAATCTCACCTTCTCCATGTAAGTTGCAAAGAAATTTTTGATATAAAGAAGAGGCATTTTTGTGGAAGACTAGAGTTATGTTTTTTTACCATAGTGATATCAAAACTAAATTACAAATCAAAATGTTTGCGTAATATAAATACTGACTAAATATGTGGATTGATCACTCTATTCACAGCCATTAACCCATTAGTGACTGAGCATACATATATGTAGGCTGGAGTCTATGGAAAATGTGTTATAGCAAAATTATCCAGTCTCCAACGGGTTAATATAAATGGCTCTGTTCTTCCTGAAAGTACAACAAAACTTACTAAAAAAAGATGTAAGATGTTATACACATATATAAAAGTACTTGTGCAATATTAAAAAAAATAGATAAAAAGATCATAATCAATGATTTAATGCACATCTAAATAGGTTAATAGGAAATTGACTCCCACCAACAAGAAAAATATTAAGGTTTATCTTGAAGTACAAAATGGTCCCCAGTCTTCTTTAAACCCAACATGTACATATTTATATTCCTCATAACAAATTGATTTTTGTATGAATTAATGTTTACGAAAAATGTAATGAAATGGAAGAAAATAAATGTTTATTTGAATTGAATTGAAAAAGTCATGCATCACAGCTTTAGGAAAACCCAAGGCCTTTTGTGGTCAAAATCTCCTATTCACATTTTTCATGTTTACTGCTCGTTTGTTTTTTAATCAGCAACGTCATATTAATCACGTAATAATTCATCTTTTCTTCCAGGAGGCTGATATTGGCCAAACTGAACTGGGTGTTCTTCATACCATCCGAGGACTCCTCCGAGTACCCCACCCAATCCCTGCCTGTCCTCATTTCATCCATGAAGCGGGAGATAGAAGCAGTCTCGCAACGTGACAAGCCCCAAGCTGGAGATATCGAAGGTAATCTCGAGGGTGGTGGTTCATCCCAACGAGCTTTCTACAAACGATGGAACAGCGTGAAAGATGACGTAGAGCAGATTGATTTCTGGGAGGAGAACTTTGGCAGTGCAAAAGAAGTCACATGGATCAAATTCAGGGAAGCTTTCCTGGATGTCTATGAAGAACAGATCAATGGTCAGTTTTTTCTATTGGAAAGTTATTTTTAAAGTAAATTTTTTCTCTTTTTTTGAAAGATTTTTTAAAGTTAGCATCTTTTTTGTAAGTTGTTTGAAAAAAGGAGAAAATCACAGAAGCAGATTGATGAAAGTTAAACGAAACCAGCCAAAATATATAAAGAAAATTAATATTTTTATGTTGTAATAAGTAGTAATCACTAGATCTATTATTCTGTACATATAGGTGGGGGATTTCATATTCGTCAAAAAGATCGTTGTTAGGAAGTGTACAGACAGACAACCACTTGTGCTCCTATTCCAATACACAAAATAAACATATCTTATATTCAGAATATTTTTCATTTATGAGGGCATATAACAAAAACAAATCTTGTAATCTAATCACCATTCCCATGGAAAAGGCAAAACCACAAAGTCCTGATAAAAATGACAAATAGAAGGGTTGTCCTAACCACTTCCCTAATCAAGAAGTTGACAGTTTGCAATTCCCATGGAATTAGTAATCTCATTTTTCAAACAGTCATTTTAATTTTCTTTAAAATTTTCAATATTCGGTTTCCTTTTTTTTCATTAGTACAAATCGTGAAGTTTGATTGGCCTTCTAATAGCTGACCGTGGGGGTCAATTGTTTTAATAATGTATTTTGATAATAATAGTTACATTTATAATTATATAGCGCTTTATACATTGGTTTATAAGTGCTTTACATTGTGACTATTATTACCCTGGTCATAGGATCCATCACTGTTCCACACATGAAGTGCACCATCTCCACTCCCTGGGGAGTATCCTGGCCAGGCAACCTTTTATCAGTGCACACATGCCAATGTTATCATAATTACTTTCACATCCTACCGGGTACCCATTTGACACCTGGGTGGAGACTGACAAATGTGGATAAGTGCCTTGCCAAAGGACATTAGCGCCGGATGGGATTCGAACCCTCCACCGTTGGTTTAAGAGTCAAGTGAATGAACCACTACACCTTCCATGACACATCCACAAGAAATGTGGAGGTCACATTTCAGAAATGTGACTCAGAATGACAATAAATGTTCTGGAATAACCAGAGCATTAATAATAGTATTGATTTAACATGCAGAATGCATCCATTAGTGTAAACACCCAATACTTATTGCTTGTTATTTGATTATATGGAACAAAAATGAACAAACTATTTAATATAATGTAATCTGTATTACAATCACAGCTGTACATAATGTGACTTAGGCTCCTGGCTCTTGTGGCTGTAATATAAAGCCTTTATAAATCCAAGTGATTACGTCAAATTTGTGGTTTGGTTCACTTTGCTTTGTTTTTATTGTCAGTGGAAATTATTATTTCAGACCTACAGTCACTTGAATCCCCCTCCCAACGATGATGAAAACCTGATGAAAAGTCCAGCTAAAGTAAAGTTGGGTAAAATTTGAATTTCCACAAATTTCAAGACTATTCTTCCTGTAGATTTTCAAGGTTATAAGTGTGATATTGTCAATACATAGATTTAAGTGTTCTACATATAAATTTACTTTAAAAACATAACTCTAAGATCTAAATTGATTCTGGTGTCTTGTGTTGCTAGATCAAATTACATCCAGCAATACCCAATGGATCATCAATATCCTGTATGGAGATGTCCTGGAGCTTAAAAAGACTGTATCAAAGAAGATGTACGATGATTTCTGTGGAGACGCATCCTGGGGTCCTGATCGATTCTTCCTACGTCTCATGGATTACGCCAAGGGGACTATCGCTATGAGAGGAGTCTTTAACATGAAGAGTACTGTCAGACTTGATGCTGTCCAGAACCTTGGTATGTGAATCTCAGTCATAATATGCTTCATTGTCGTTTACCTGCAAAAATTAATAGTACATGCATGATAAGTAAAGATTCATGCTTGCTCCGTAACAAATAACAACTCACTGTTGCGACTTTTTCGCAAATTATCACATGGCATCTATGGGCAAATGACAATTGCAATGAAGGGGAGGCCCTTATATTGTTTGAGATTTTGCAGCTTCTGTGTGCACAGGACTACATCCAGCTCGCGAAAGATGGCTAGGAATCTTTTTAATTGCCGGTTCCCACTTGTGTGACAAGTTGAAGCGGAGCCCTCTCTTGCGAGGGATGGGCTTTCCACTCTTTCGGCTTCCTTGATGCTACATTCAAAACACCTGGATTCCTTTTCCAACATACCTTAATACTTGTTTTATTCACAATAGCAAATTGGATGGACACCGTATGACATTTTATAGATTATGGAATGCATGCTGAAAATCAGGTTATATAGGGAAAATATAGGGTTTGCTGAAAGGATTACTTTTCAAGAAAAACTGATACTTAACATTATGATTCATTTCACCCTTTCCTTTACCAGGTCAGTTCCGTACTGCACCGGTGATAACATCTCTTCTCTCTTTACTTGATGACAAGGATGCTAATATGAGAGCTGTAGCAGCCATTGCTTTAGGAAAGACAGGTAGGATGAAGAGGTATCTCAGTTTTTGTCTCGCCTGCGTAGCGGAGCGAGACATAGGTATCACTATTTCCGGCGTCGTCGTCGTCGTCAACAATTGCGTTGTACACCCGGGGGGGGCCACTTCCATTCACGAGTGGATACCATGCGCGACCATGGGGTCTCGAAAAGCACCCTAAACACGTAATTTCCATATTCTGAAAATGCACCCCTTAACAAGTATTGGCGTGTGAAACCCTACCCTTAACAATTATTGGAAACAAAACGATACTCTTGGCAAATATTCCCTGAAATGAACCCCTAAACAAGTACAGGAATGTTTTATTGTTACGGGTCCTTCGGTCGTCGGCTTTACCTTATTTTGGTTTAGTACGACCCCACCTTCTACACTTTGCGCAAATCGGACTCTAAACACGAAGTGTTGGGGCAAAATGGACATCCTTTATAAAACATTTTAATTTTGTTTTATCATTCCCGCAAATTCGACCCTAAACACGTAATTTTCCTAGCGAAATAGACACCCTTTTTTCATTATTTTTGTGTTTTTGATATACCCTTATCACGTTACGTACGTAACGTGCCCTATCGTGAAAAGGACATCCTTTTTACGTGTTTTTTTGGTCGCGCATGGTATCCACTCGTCAATGTAAGTGGCCCCCCCGGGGTTGTACACCCAATAACTTTCTATAGCTTCGAGGTGGGATCACCAAATTCATACCAGAGGTCCATCTCCTGAAGGCACAGGTCAAGTTTGAATATGAATCGAATTTGAATAAGGTCAAAGGTCAATGAACTTTCCATGACTGGCACTGTGCTATGTTGTACACATAATAACTTTGTATATCTTCGAGGTGGGATCACCAAATTCATACCAGAGGTCCATCTCCTGAAGGCACAGGTCAAGTTCGAATATGAGTCGAAATGTGAATAAGGTCAAAGGTCAATGAACTTTCCATGACTGGCACTGTGCTGTGTTGTACACACAATAACTTTCTATAGCTTTGAGTTGGGATCGCCAAATTCATACCAGAGGTCCATCTCCTGAAGGCATAGGTCAAGTTCGAATATTAGTCGAATGTGAATAAGGTCAAAGGTCAATGAACTTTCCATGACTGGCACTGTGCTGTGTTGTACACACAATAACTTTCTATAGCTTCGAGTTGGGATCGCCAAATTCATACCAGAGGTCCATCTCCTGAAGGCACAGGTCAAGTTCGAATATTAGTCTAATGTGAATAAGGTCAAAGGTCAATGAACTTTCCATGACTGGCACTGTGCTGTGTTGTACACACAATAACTTTCTATAGCTTCGAGGTGAGATCGCCAAATTCATAACAGAGGTCCATCTCTTGAAGGTGCAGGTCAAGTTCAAATGTGAGCCGAATTTGAATAAGGTCAAAGGTCAATGAACTTTCCATGACTGGCACTGTGCTGTGCTGTACACACAATAATTTTCTATATCTTTGAGGTAGGATTGCCAAATTCATACAAGAGGTCCATCTTTTGAAGGTGCAGGTCAAGTTCGAATGTGAGTTGAATTTGATGAAGGTCAAAGGTCAATGAACTTTCCATGACTGGCACTGTGCTGTGTTGTACACATAATAAATTTTTATATCTTCGAGGTAGGATTGCCAAATTCATACAAGAGGTCCATCTCTTGAAGGTGCAGGTCAAGTTCAAATGTGAGTTGAATTTGATTAAGGTCAAAGGTCAATGAACTTTCCATGACTGGCACTGTGCTATTTTGTACACACAATAACTTTCTATAGCTTCGAGGTGGGATCGCCAAACTCGTAACAGAGGTCCATCTCTTGAAGGTGCAGGTCAGGTTCGAATGTGAGTTGAATTTTATTAAGGTCAAAGGTCAATGAACTTTCACACTACTTTGTTCCTCTAGTGACATGAACTTTATCATTTTATACTTTTTAACACTAACATTTTACTTCAGAACTCAGTACTCTCTATACCTGAACCAGATTTTGTATTTTACTTGTTTATTCTTTGAAAACTGTTATTTATTTAATGAGCTATAGTTCTTGGCACCATTTATAATATTCACACAAATTTGCCAATGGTACAATAGAAAAGCTGTCAAGGTTTCTTAAATGTTACCCTTTAGATTTGACATGCAGTCTCTTCATGACTGCAATATGCAGGCGAGACAACGCTTGGCGTTTGCCTTGTTTTAAATAATCACATTTGAATAATATTTGACCTTGATGTATTGTGACAAGTTTGTTCACGATCCTATACACCATGCTTAGTCTGCTCATGGAAACAGTATGTAAACATTTATTGAAATTATGGGGAAGACATATATTGAGTTATCTTGAAGTAAGTGGCTCTGATATTAAATAGAATCATGCAGCTCTTTTACATGTGTTTTAAACATAATTTTCGGATTTAAACTTTTGTTTACTCCCTTCTCTATTCCACCGCTCTGAATACAGAGGTGAGAAGCAAACGGGTCGTGACTAAGCTGATCTCTAAACTGACGGATGAAGATCGTTTGGTGAGAGAGGCAACATGTTTATCCCTTGGTCATCTCAAAGCCAAGTCTTCAGTGCCCAAGTTGGTTGAAAGATGGTCAGTACCTTATGTCAAAGTTTACAGACGGATTATCTCTTTGAATTCATTTACTTTCTCTTCTCATTCATGCAGCAGTGTATGATTGAATTATTAAAAAAATAATAATTTCAAGATAGAATGGGATGACAGTGCCTCCTGGCATGTCTGGCAAGCAAACGCCCCCTGCCCCCCTAAAAAGTACATAACTGTTTACCATTTCCTATTAGTAGGGTATTTACTTTTCAAGGGAAACTCCACTAGTTACAGCCCTGAATTTTTCCAAACCCATTACTAGTCCCCCCCCCCCTTCCTCCCTTCTCTCTCTCTCTCTTTCTCAAATTCTGTGTGGGGTGGAACTTTTTTGTTTTGTTTTGTTTATCATTGGCATCTCCTCTCTTGGAACCTCTATAAAGAAATATTCCATTCTCGACTTATCCACCACAGGAGGAGCGATGTGATATCAGATGTGAGAAAATCAGCAGAGATTGCACTGGAGCAGGTGGGTTCCGAAGAATCCCAGAATGCACTCCGGATGACGTACCTGCTCTCCCAGGAAATGACTAAACTTGAAGCGGAGGATGTGAGCTAGATAAGAAGGGAACAAGATAAAGTAGGCTGATAGGGGGGGGGGATTGGAAGTAGTACTAAATCCAAAGTTTTGAATCCAGTTTTGTCCCTGAAAACAGGGGTGGCCAGATTTCCCACACACTTGCAGCGCAGCAATCACCCTTGAGTAGCGGGCAACAATTTTTGAGATTTTGGAAGGGGCAGTTTGATAGAGTTATTATGAATTCTTATTTGCAGATAATTTGTAGGTAATTTACATGAATTCATAAACTAACAATAAAAGAAAATACAGCCTTATCAACGTCTGTAATTGAAAATGCAGATATATCTTTACATTAAGAATGTCTTTCATATTCTGCCTTCATCTCAGTTTTTGTCTTTTTTCATGTGAATTTAACTAAATTCATTTGCAATATTGCACTTATGCTAGTACTGCAACTATACTGCAAGAATCCAACAATATCATTATAAATCATAATCAGATCATATAAACCATGTATTCAATATTTTCCAGTCATAAAGAAGGCAATAAATATACATACAGATGGAATTTCTTATCCATGTTGATATTCCTTTGTAAGACTTTCAATCATCACTTTCTCAGAAATTCTTAGCCATTTGCAACATTTAGCTTGCCTGTAATTTTGCTTAGATTAGTTACTGCATAAATGCACCGATTAAATAGTGCGTTTTGTATAAATAATATGAAAAAAGATTTAAAAAATTGAAATGTAGTCTTGGAATAATTTCTTGGTTATAACTTGTTCAAATTATATCAACCTATAAGCTATTATATATATATTCCTGATTTATATATTCCTCAGTATCTGGTATCTTGGTCTGTTGAAGTGCAATAGATAATAGAGTAGTTTTGTATATTTTGCTATTTTGGGTTTTTTCACATAAAGATATGTTGTGTAGTGCGAAGAGCATTGGTGGTTAATTTCCAGAAGGTTTTTAAACCGATTGTAAAATAGCTGTTTGAACTTGCATACCATTTAACAAATATGCAGATGTTCACAGGTCAAAACAAGAAGAATGTATTATAGAGAACTTTTTATTATTTAATGATAAAACTTATCAAAATAATTTCACAATGGTACAAGTACATTTCATTCCAAATACATTGACATATTTATTAAAAATAGGGTTGTATATTTCACTCCATTCCACATACATGTACATCTATTTATCTCACAGAACTATTTATAAAGTACCTCTATACTGTAATTCAATAATGATCTTCTGCTGATGTTGTCCCTGCTTACCACATCTGCCAACTGTAGGTGGTTAACAGAAACATTATGGCCCAAATTCACAAAGGTGGTTTTGAAAACTCACGGTTGAGTCCATGGTTTATGCAGATTTCCTGTATAAATTACGCTTAATTTAGCGCGTATCGGGCGCGTGTATAAAAGATTCCAATGCTGATGCGCGCTTTTGTCACAGTGCGCCAAATTGACGCCTGTTGCCGTGGATATCCACGCTATTTTATTCATGAGTCTACTGTTTTTATTAATGAGTTCACTCTTCAAACAGTGGACTCATGAATAAAATAGCGTATCTAACCATGGTAACAGGCATCAATATGGCGCACTGTGACAAAAGCGCGCATCAGCATTGGACATCTTTTATACACGCGCCCGATACGCGCTAAATTAAGCGTAATTTATACAGGAAATCTGCATAAACCATGGCCTCAACCGTGGGTTTTCAAAACCACCTTTGTGAATTCGGGCCAATTGGTTTATAACTCATAATTGACAGATAACTACAAAATAAATTCCTGACACAGATTACCTGAACTCTTTCATTAAAACCAATTTTTTCAACTTAAAGTTATGAAACAGTGAAATAAAAAATGCTAGGGGATGTAGAATTAAAAAATATCAAACATGCATTACACTTGTACCAATGCAAACTTCGGTAGTGCAATTCCTGTTTTTGTAAGCTTTGCTTTTATACAATGACTATTCAAGACTATCAAAGTGAATTGATATGGTTTTTTTTTTCACATTTGTAAATCCACTTCTAGTATATGATTTAAAGTTCATTCTTGGTGCTGGTTTTGATGTTAAACGCACAATTTAGAATGCCTTTCTTATCTCTGAACTTTGTGGGTTTGAGGGCTTATTTTATTAACCTTAAAAATCCTAATTTACCTTGTATTTTAATAATATAGAGTCTCCAATAATATGAATTATGGCTCACATGGAAAGAAAATTAAATTAAGAAAATATTAAGAAATAGAATTCTAGGTATATTGCATGGGATTGTGGTTCATTGTGCAAGCAACATATACACCCATTTATTAACAACTTAAGAGAGATCAATACATGCATACATTATATTTTTCTTGTCAATTAAAAAAAATATTGTATGATTAAAAGAATTTAAGAAGTATATAATGTACATTGTGTCCCAGTAAAAAAAATAAACAGAGAATTGTGTTTTAACGTAACATTAGTAATCACAGATGTCATGAATTGATGACATGATTGTAAAGCAGTGTCCCTTTTTTAAAAATTTGTTGCAACTCATATGATGCTTCAACCACACATCAGTGAGTAAAACAATTTAAAGAAAGGATACCATAGTCATTTGGTGGATGGTATCTAAATTTTTTAAAAAAATCACGTCTCAGAAGTTCCACATGTGCCCTTTCATTCAAAGAAAATAAACAAGGATAACAAAGTTCTACTTTTTTTTCTCCAAATACAAGCATTTGTTTAATTTCATTAAATACATGCATTTTTCTCTGATTGCCTAACATAGCAATATCATGGTTCCCAAAGGAATTGATGTGAGGTTGATTGACAACAAAAAGAGGTGGTGAGTTTGTCCAAAGGTCAGCTTGTGAAAGTATCATTATTTCAAGAAAATAGAACATTGTTGTTTGTTTGTGATTTTCAGATACCATCAGCCAAATGATTTTTTATGTGCTTTCTTAAAAGAATGTTACTCATGAGTAGTATGTGTCATGTGAGTTGCATCAGATGAAAGAAGTGAAACTAAATAAGGTTTACAGTGAAATATCATTAGTTAATCACATCTGATGAAATATGAATAATTCTCAATTTTTTTCTGTGACACACTGTGTAAACAAAATAGAGATGCAAGTTCAAGTGTCGTTAACAGTTCATAATGTACTATCATAATTACTGTTATCTTTTATATAAGAAATTTGTGTCATTTTACATAACAGTTTATATTGCAAATTTTATACCATATTTTCTGATTTTGATGTGAAATAAATCCGCGTTTATTGCAACTCTTCAGAATGAGATCTACTTATGATTTTTGTGCAATTACTGTTTACTTTGTGTGTCAGTTAATCATACCCCCCCCCTTTTTTTTTTTAATGGGTCTCACTTTCCTAAAGCCTGTTCAGATATAGTTCGGGCAAACTTAGCAACCAAGATTACCACCATTTAAATTCAATAAAAATCTAGATAGTTGCTTTGCTACAAAAAGGGAAAATTTGAATTCCTATAAAAAAGTTAGCACAAAATATATCACAAGTAGTTTGTCCAATTTCAGGCAAGAATGCCCTTTGATAGTTGTGTGATACATGTAGCTGAAAATGCTGAGCTTGGTCATATATTCTAAACAATGCATGTACTGAATTACCCATGGCATAGTCTCAAGAAGGGGGAGGGGAGGCAAAAGATTGTATTCCCTTAACCCTACATGAGCTCAAGAAGGGTCGTATTTGAAAACCCCTACTATAATATGATAAATCTGTGTTCATAAACACAATCAGTTTCCCAGAGCCTTCGTACTTTACTTCTAATAGGCATTAAAATGTAATGGGACACTACTGAATGGAACAATTTTCAGATTCTTCTTTAGCATATTACCATAGACCTGTTTGGGTCGTTTCTCTATCTTGTCACAATTTTTACTTTTGTAATTTCCCTTTGTAGTATTAAAAGAATATAAATCAGATATTAATCAACCTTTAGTATATCACCATAAAACTCCCCATGATTTTTATACTGGGGTATGAGAGAGGGGATTTAAAACCATATACATTGAGGGGGAAGGTAATTCCTTCGGAAAATATATACCTGTACAGCATACCTGAGAATACCCTGAATAATGTTTATAAATATGTTTGGTCCATTTTAGAACAACATGTGGGAGCTTTCAATTATAAGTCAACCTTTCCACATGCATAGAGACTAAATGGTATTAGGCATTTCTAAGAACTGAGGTACAATATGTCATTTGTCAATTATAATTGTTTACGATTAAGATAGGATAAATCATCAATAATTCTTGGTGTCATTTTTTTATGGAAGATACATAAGTAGTATATGGCATGTCATTGTATAATTCAGAATATGTAATGTATGAAAGTGTCAGCCTGGGCAAGCCTTGTGTGTAACTTGAGGGGGACAATTTGTACTACCTAGAGGTCCCCGCAGATGACTTGCGCCTGTTTTTATTTCACTTTATGAAGTATCAATTGGCCTGTCCACCACAAACTTGCTTTCAACACTAGCAAAATACCAAAAAGCATCTAAGCACATTTTCGGTGAAAAACTGACAAAAAATAATTAAGAAAATCTTTTTTTAGTATTTATAGCTCTTATTTATTAGTATCTCCTCATTGTATTTGAGGTATACAAGATAAATAACCAGGAATAAATTGATAAAACATCAATACAATTATTGAAGCACAATTTGAAAATGTTTATCTTTCTGAAACAGCTTCCAGGTCGATCCTTGGCCAGGATATTTGTCAATGTTATTAATATTATTATTTCAGTCCTCTTTGGCATCAACAAAGTTCAGCAGAAGACATCTCTGAAAGCTTCCTTTTCTAAATCACTGAGGTCAGGGTGCCAAAGGTCAACCATTAGAATGACCCTTGACCCATCAATACCGTTCACTGATCCTTCATTTGCATTGACTGCTTCATGTAAAAAGGAGTCATCAAACAAGAGACAATCCTCTTCTTTCCATTGCTTGCATTCACCAGCCACTGTCAATGAGCAATTATCTGGGATCTGAATGCCTGTACAGATGGGAAAAACAAAACATGTTCAAAAGTTGTTATTATTTCGGCTACAATCAGACAATTGCAAATACAAATATATGATAATTAATATGTAATCCAACTTGTATTACATGATTATATTGAAAAAAAAATGACAAGATACTTCACTTACATTCCTATTCCTCCAATGTTGTTACAATTACTTTCTAGGCTGGTCGACAAAGGGCAAGAAGATGTTGCTATCCTGTGGAACCTCAACATAATAAAACCTTATAATCAAAGCACTCTATCAAATAACCAGGGGCATTTCATAAAGTTTAGTTATGCACAATGCTAAGTATGACTGGTGACCACTTCTTGTGCTACATGAGAATGAGGAGATATTTTTCCTGTCTTAAAACCATGGGATTGCACTTCCAAAAACCCTAAAACCATAAAAAAATAAAATGAAATAAGATTTTAGGGTGTAATAGTACCTAAATGACACCTAAGGCGGATATTACATGGTCCGTAGTGAGGGGATATGTGGGAACCTGGCTGTAGAACAGAGAAGCAGGCGTATCCAAATGACACTCCCTGCATGAAGGTCTCCAACTTCTCTAATACTTTCACAGTCCTTGCACATTTCAAGCAGTTATCCTCTATCCTTCTGCCTTGGTTAAACAGATGGAAGACATTCCACGACCCAGAGGGTACATTATTCACAGACCACCCGCTGCTGTCACCTTCCAAATATCTTGCATAAATGCTTTCAAACTCCTGTTTGATGACTCCAAACTTGTCTTTTAATATATGAACGTCACTCCTATGCGCTTTGCTAGATACAGCCTCAATGTCATACCATGGGTAGCCTTGAAGTATGGGATAGGAGTAAACCATTGGATTTTGAAGCTTTATCGTTTTCTCCTCAATGTCAGCTTTGTCAGATACACCATCCATACATCCTCCTAGCGTGTCTTGTCGAAAGCTTGCGCATAAATCTTTAAGGAAGAGTTGGTTCTCCGAGCATTGCTTCTCCAAAAACTCTCCAAGTCTTTCGTTCCACAGCAGGTGATTGTCTTTCCTTGGTTTACATCTGACACAGTCTGGTTGATGACATTGAGCGTAGTCTCCCAATACATCGGGCTTTGATACTTCATCTGCCTAAACAACAATTTAGAAATTACTAACATAGACATAACAGTATTTTGTTTTTAAATAGAAAACAGCACATGAAGAGAATGCTATTTGTCAAAAGGAGCAAGTGTGCTAAAACATTTTGCAACCGTATGTTTTCGCATCAAAGTTAGTTCTATTCTATGAAATTATTCATTTTACTGCATGCAAAATAATTTGTAATTTGTATTCTTTCAATAAAAAAATATAGGCCTACTAGTATTCATGAAATCTAGGGGAAAAAACATAAATTTCATTTATATCAGGATAAATTGTTTTCATTTCACCAATATATTGGTAATACACAAAGCATCATCTCACTCTCGATGCACACAAGTTTGTAACATATGACACTTGGAGCGGATCCAAGATTTTTTGAAAGGGGGGGCACATTTTCCAGAGGAAAACATTTGACAAGCAAAAAAAATGGTTCTAACCAAAAAAAAAAAAAAAAAAAAAAAAAAGGTCTTCACTTTCAAAAGGGTGGGCACACTTTGGTTTTCACTGCATTTTTACATTACAAATTTTAATTGTGCCTCTCAAAAGGGGGGCACAGACGGGCTCTGCCCCCCCCCCCCCCTTGATCCGCCAGTGACTGGAGTCATAAAATCTACATAACATCAGCAACTGCTACTGAAACCATCAGTCACTAAATTATTTTGAGAGATATATCAGACCTTGCTAAAAAAAAAAAAAAGCAACACTGGTGGATCCAGGGGGGGGGGCACAGCCAGCCCATGCCCCCCCCCCCTTTTGAGAGGCACAATTAAAAATTTGTAATGTAAAAATGTGGGCCCCCCTTTTGAAAGTGAAGACCCTTTTTCTTTTTTGCTTGTCATATTTTTTCGTGGACGAAATACCCTTAATTTTTGGTTAAAAACATTTGCGTCTTTTGGGGGTTTTTCTTCTTTTTTTTTTGCTTGTCAAATTTTTCCTCGGGAAAACGTGCCTCCCCCTTTTGGGAAATCTTGGATCCGCCCCTGCCTTGCAAAGTGTTTAATGGGCATTAACTGGCCTACTTAACACTTGTACAATCACAAACTGGAGTAGACTATGCGTCAGAAAAATATATGAGACCCCTACAAGCAGTGGCGGACCGTGACCCGGAGGAGACAAAGCATTGGAGGGGCACAACATTGTTCACAAACAATACAGTGCCCCTCCAATCATTGTCTCCTCCGGGTCATGGTCCGCCACTGCCTACAAGCATTACCTGGGAACCTGGTGAAAATTATTCACTGGTAAATCAAGTGCAGAACTTATCAAAGCTATTATTGCTTACTTTCTTTGCATCCTGTTCTGATGTCTCTGCTTTCCTTCCTTTGATGAAGATGTATAAAAGCAACAAAAGTCCTGCTGCGGTGGTCAGTACATGCTGGGAATAAAACTCCCATGTAGAATCACCCTCCTCTTCGTTTAGATCCATGTTCCGTCAGGGGAAGCAAACCTGCCTTGGTCTTAAAATAATTTTCCTGAAAGCAAAACCAAAAATAAGAAAAGAAGAATGGTGAAGTTTTAAAGTCAAATCCACTTTGACCCCCCCCCCTCAAAAAAAAAAAGGCATGCCAAAAAAGGAGTCAAGATCATCATACTCATAGACATATTATTATTAGATGGCAATCCAACAATGAAAGTCATCGCCGACAAATATTGATTCTTATAATAATTTAATTATTGGAATGGAAAGTACCTGTTTTGTAGCCCCACCTATATTGAAGTTAACTTTCAAGTTTCAAACAAATGAATTTTATACGCACTTTTCTTTTGAACAGTAGATCAATCAAGACCGACCAGGCCAGATGCCTTGATGAGCACGGCGACCCAGCATCGTGTATCATCAACGGTTCACTTCAGGACAGCATTCACTCACTCATTCAATGAACAAGGTTAGGATTTTATTACCATTCACCTAAGTTCAGCATCATGTCTCATGACTCGTGTAAAAAAAGTCAGTGTCGAGTGGCATAGCACTTAGCAGTATTCAGTACAGCCAGGCATATGACTGGTAGTGGTAGACAGGATAGGATAATCGTTTTTTGCAGGAGATTCATTAAAAAAATTCTTATACTTCACTTCCATTCCAATCAGAGTGAAGCCGACAGGTCGTTCAGCTCAGCAGGACAACCAATATTGCAATGCAAGAATCGAGAAAGGCTTCCTTGCAATGCAGTGTAATAGTGCAGTGGTTTACAACGTGTACGTGTATTGGTATTTTGTTTTCCTCAGCTCAGCAGCTCGCAGCGCTTTCGTAGATAGTCTATTTAAACTAAGCTTGTTATTGAACTTATTCGTCATTTTTAATTTATTTAAGTCTAGAGACAAATTATTGATTTATTAAATTTTATTCAGTATCTTGAGCAAATACTAATAATATATTTAATTGATATTATCATGATAGGTATCATGAGATATGCTAAAAATAATGAAAGTTACTGTAGATCTAGAAGCAAGATAAGGCTAAAATAGGGAAATTCCCTAAAACTGGGCGTTGTCTCGGACGCGACGCGGCTCGGCCGGTATACTCTAGCTCTGGAGGTTGGTAAGTGGCCATGGCGTACGGGGGGGGGGGGGGGTACTTAGATTTGGTTTGGCCGGGGTGTGCGGCTGAAGGTTCAAAACCCATACCCATATTTACGGGTCATTGTGGCTAAAAAGGTACCCATTATTTAGACCAAAAGCTTCGGTCTCTGTTATGTTGGTTGTTCAGCTGAACTCCGTTGGCTTCACTCACCAAATACAGAGACCGAAGTTCTAGCGCGATCTGTACAGGGGACTCAATGGCCATATGTTTATGTACTTAAGATCGGATAAAACGGGGAAGTGAATTTGCGTGACAGCTGAGGTAAGTCACTGTTTTTGTTCCTTTTAACTTGATTTTTCTCCGTTTTTTGGCAATTAATGCCAAGAGGGAATATTAATTTGCATTTTGGTCGCGTTAATTTTCAAAATTTTTATTCATTAAAGACAAAAATTGAAGAGCCCCGACGGGGGGATTTTGCATTGCAAGTCCCCTAATGGTGGCTGCACGCTAGCGAGCCGTCTGTGTACGAGGAGACAAAAAAAAAAAAAAAAAGTTAAAAAACTCCTCGAAACAGACGGCTGCCAGCTGTCTACCCATTATTATGGATTTATTACAGGGGCGGATCCAGGATTTTCCAAAAGGGGGGGGGGGGGGGGCACATTTTCACCTTGAAAATTTGACAAGCAAAACAATTTTGTTTAAAAGGTTATCACCCAAAATGTAAGTTCATTTCGAATTTGCACCTAAGACATTGGATGAGAATATGTACCCATGTTTAAGGCCAATGTCTAAAAATCGGGGGCCATGTTCAGGGATTTTCCGGCATAAAACCATACTAGTCAGGCAGCATATGTAATTTACTTCGACAATTTGGCTAAGTCTGATATTTCACTTTTATGTAATTGGTGACATCACAAGGAACAACTTTCAACTTGGTGACAAAATTCTAATGGTCATCTTGACCATGTTAGCGGTCAAAATGGGGTCAATTTTTTCAAATTGCCCTGATTCTGTCGAGTGACACATCAAATTGTTTGTCTTGTTATACTGAACAAAAAAGTGTACACAATCATATACTCTTGACCTTTTGTTAAAAAGTTATGACCGGAAATGTCAAAAGGTCAACGAACTTTCGTTTAATGGCAAATTACACTGAAGGTGTGAAGAAAGCTCATTTTCCGTGTTTTTATGCATGTGGGTACATTTTTATTTTCGATTTTGATAAGTCCATCATCAGAAGTCCTTATCCAGAAGATATAAAGGGTCAAAACAAGGTCAGGGAAAGGTCAAAAGGTCAACAAACTTCCATTGGAAGCCAAAATACACGTCTAAAAGCGGTTAGAAGTTTAGAAGTCTTATTTTTCGTGGGTTATTTATTTTGAAAAGTCTCTATCAAGGAAGACATTATAAAGGGGTCCAATGTGCTTATTTAGGAACATATATAGATAAACAGAGATAGACGTCGAATATATTCAATGTGGTATCATTGCAGGAATACCTTGAAACGACTTGACAAACCGTAATGCCCTTAATAGTCGTATCATTTTCATGATGTTATAAGTGTAACCAGCTCTTTCCGAGTTTCTTGATTTAGAAATTCAATTCAAGTTATATTCATTTTAAATTTACAAGTCTTTGATTTGTAAAGATACATTTCATCCATTTGCTTTGTACATAATATTTTAATCAACAAGGAGTATTGTAATGTACTGAGGTATATACATGTATGTGCACTTTGTTAACAGACACATCCAGGGACTCGATTTTAAGGCGCGCGAGAGCGATCGCGCGCTACATGCGCGCCTTAATCCATTTTTGGTAGCGCGATTAATAGCGCGCCTCGCGATAGCTGACCTGCGCGAAAATGCCTAAAGTCGCCCTCGAAATCACCCAAAATCATGCTTTCGGGGGCGACATAAAATCTGAATGTCGCCCCCGAAGTTATTGCCGAGTGATAACAACTCAACGGCCCACTAGTGCCATATGCTCGAGCTCCGCTTACCATTTAAAAACCATCCAAAATCCACACTCAAAATCACGAATAAGCCTTAAAAGTAGCGAGTAGCGCAGTTTCAAATTCCGAAGTTGCGTTATTTTTTCTGTACCACGTATTTCCATACACATGGTACCAGGTATGGAAAAAAAAATCAACGCAACGGTCGGGAAAGAGTTGCATGTATAGGGATCCATTATGACTACCACCGTGTGCCATTTCGAATGCACATGTTTCCCCTACAGATATCACAATTCTGTGATAAAATACGGTAATTCGAATTACACAGGAAATAAATCCCAGAGTCTAGTAACCTAGCATTGGTGAGTTGTCATTCGGCTTTGCTTTTTAAAACGGCTTATTAACTTCCAAAATAAGTTATCTAATTTATCAATTATAACAAAAAAATCATTTGTTTTCTTTTTCTAGGGGATGAGGTATTATATCAGACAATAAATCATCAAACAAAGCTCCATCTCTTTTACAAGGACGGCGGCAGGCTCACGCATTGGCGCTTTTACTAGCTAGCCAGTTGAAGCTCTGTCTCTCTGCCAGAGCTCTGGGGGACAATTCGCTCAGTAAAGGCCTCAATGATGGTGATTTTCTGTTTCAGACAGAGTTTACATTTCAGGAATATTATTCAAAACTGCCAATAAAGTTTGATGATTTCTTCATTGTCATGTATATTTAAGTTCTTAATGAATACATTCTCACCAAATTTAGACTCCCCCATAGAGAAATTAAATTTTCATGGAGATCTGCGTTTTCAAAGAACTTCAGGAAAAGTTAGGGTATGTGATGGGCCTTTATTACATGTACATGGCTGACTAGGGTATTGTACTGGAATAAATGGAGTAGAAATTAGATATTGAATTCATTTATATCCAAGTCCAACTCACAGTCACACACACACGCACACACCCACACACACCCACATCCAAGATTCTAAACATGATAAATAACTTTAAAAATCATACAATATTAAACAAAAAGTAATAATTCCTTAATAAGTGAACAGGTATTCCTCAAAATACAAAAAAGTAGCATTTAAAAAGAGCCCCCGAAATTTGACAAAAAATTAAAATGGAGCCCCCGAAAAAAAAAAAAAAGTTTTGACTTAACTTTTAGCCAAAGTCAAAACCTAACTAAAACAGGTTTTACAACACACAATCTAATTACAATACATTGTAAAACAATTATAAATACTTCCTTTGGTTGTTGATTGTAATTTTATAGTACATACATTTCCTCCATCCATTTTGTTAATTGGGCAAAAAGCTCCCCTTGTATGTTGAAGAAGAGCTTTTTGAAGTGCTCCTCTACCGCTCTCCTTAAAAGTTCTAGGAGAGCTTTTTATTGCTCCCCTTATAATTATAAAACCGAGTCCCTGCACATCGATTGATCAGTGCTCCCAGCTCCTCATGTCTAACATCTTATTTGGATTAACTTACGAATAAGATAATGAGGTTAGGATTGAGGAAGGTAATAAGTTGGACTCCAATACCCTCAATTAATTGTAATGTGTGACGGTTATATTATTTCTATTATTTCTGACAAAGAGGCAACATATCGTGCAGCAAGCATGCTGTTTGTAGTCAGTCATGTGTGTCCATCATGCTGAAGTGATATATTCTGACCATTATTCGATCTCTGGACTACACATTCCTGATTATGTGCTGACATTAACACGGCTTGTACTATTTTATCAAGTGTGTTTTTCCAGAGCATACAACTGATGTGCATAGATGCTAGATGCAGATTTTGTTTTTGTTCTTTTGTCGTTCTTGTTTTTTCCTACTTGCTGAACTACCTGGATGTTACTAGAAAGAATAATCACATATGTCATTGAAGTAAACCACAGCCATACCGCAGCGGAAATTAGAGGGGGGGGGCAGCTGCCCCCGGAAATTGTGAGGACTTGCATTTTTACTGAAAAATAAATAAAATTGACCAAAAGTATGCGCAAAATCCTTAAATTTCACTTTGCAAAATGCAAAAGGGCCCCAATGGTAAGATCAGAACAGCACATGCACCAGAAATGTGTAGTCCTTGTTGTCTCCAGAGATCAAGTAATGGCCAGAATATTATCACATCAGCATAATGGACACCCATGACTACAATGAGCATGCCTGCACGATGTTGCCTCTTTGTCAGAAATAATACAACCGTCATACATTAGAATTAATTGAGGAGCAATTGGAGCCCAACTTATCATCCTCAATCCTAACCTCATTAAAGATAATCCAAATGAAATGTTAGGCAACTTTCTTAGGAGTTGGGAGCACTGATCAATTTTTATGTTTATTCTGTTAACATAGTATTATACTTATACCCCAATACATTACAATAATTTCTGTTAATTAGAATATTCTGTACAAAGCAAATGAAGGAAATACTTCGTTACATATCAAAGACTTGTAAATTGAAAATGAATTGAACTTGAATTGAATTCCTAAATGAACAAACTTCCCTGGTTGCTCTTAATTATCACATCATGAAAATGATAAGATTTTAAGGGCATAAGGGTTTATCGAGTCGTTTCAAGGTATTCCTGCAATGACACTGAATTTGTATTCGACGTCTATCTTTGTTTATCCATTTGGTTCCTAAATAAGCACATGGACCCCTTTATATACAATGTCTTCCTAGATAGAGACTTTTCAAAATAAAGAACCCACGGAAAATAAGACTTCTAAACTTCTAACCGCTTTTAGACGTGTATTTTGGCTTCCAATGGAAGTTTGTTGACCTTTTGACCTTTCCCTGACCTTGTTTTGACCCTTTATATCTTCTGGATAAGGACTTTTGATGATGGACTTATCAAAATCGAAAATAAAAATGTACCCACATGCATAAAAACGGCACGGAAAATGAGCTTTCTTCACATCTTCAGTGTAATTTGCCATTAAACGAAAGCTAGTTCGTCGACCTTTTGACATTTCCGGTCATAACTTTTTAACAAAAGGTCAAGAGTATATGGTTGTGTACACTTTTTTGTTCAGTATAACAAGACAAACAATTTGATGTGTCACTCGACTGAATTGGGGCAATTTAAAAAATTGACCCCTATTGACCTTATTTTGACCACTAACATGGTCAAGATGACCATTAGAAATTTGTCACCAAGTTGAAAGTTGTTCCTTGTGATGTCACCAATCACATAAAAGTGAAAAATCAGACTTAGCCAATTTGTCGAAGTAACCGGTAAATCATGACATATGCTGCCTGACTATACCACATTAGGGATTTCTTCAAAAAAAGCGACCCACTCCAGCGGCATATCCCCGTATGCCTTATTTCGTGAGTAACCCCCCCCCCCCCGGGAACAAATCAGCAGAACCAGTTTAAAAAAAACACTTGAAATATGATAATTTTATTATTTTCCGGTTTGAATTGAATAAGTGTCCTATGAAATATGAAACAGAGAGTAATTATCATAATTTAATAACAATTAATCAATCTGCTATTTTAGCTGATGGAAGTTATGTGATAGGCCTACATACATCTGATTCTTGCATAGGTGAGGGAAAACATTTTGAAGAAAGAATATGAAAAAAATAACCTTTTTCTTTCTTTTATTAAAAAATGAAATAAAAAAGTTCCATACCTCTGTTTTAATTTGATTATCAATTTAAAATAAACCAAAGTCGAAATCAAGATCCCAGAAATAACCCCACCCCCCCCCCGAAAAAAAAAAATTTCGAGTACAACAATGATGTTAGCTTTCTGATACTTGCATTCATCAAACAATTGCTATTTCAGTTGCCTACCGTTGCAATAGCGTCTTAATACACCGATGATTTTCAACAAAATGAAGTGTCAAGTAAGAAGCCTAGCTGTAAAACGTCCTCGTGTAATACAATCATTCTCTTAATACCATCAAGGAAATTTTTCCTATTTCTTTGAATGATGTAATTACACCCCTTGGACTGCAAAGTACAAAATAATAGCTTTTCATATTTTTTTAGAACAAAATAACCTTTAGTTTACAGTGAACTTTTTCTGCTTGTCAGAATTTCTCGGTAGGCCTACCAAAATGACTTTCATTTATAAGTGAACCCCCCTTTTTTTTTTTGCTTGTCAAATTAATTTATCGGTTCCAAAATGAGTGAAATGACCTTCATTTTGGAGCCCCCTTGGGCTGCAAAGTAAAAAGTAATGACCTACATTTTGGAGCCAACCCCTTTTTGTGCTTTTCAAATTTTTCGGGAGCAAAATAACATTGAGTTCATAATGAACTTTTTTTCCTTGTCAGAATTCTCGGTACCAAAATTACTTTCATTTGGTAGTGAAACCCTCTGTTGCTTGTCAAATTTCTCGGTACCAAAATGTTTTTTTTTTTTTTTTTTTGCTTGTCAATATTTTTGTCAAACCCCCTCCTTGGAAAAACCAGGGGAGTGTTTCATGAAAGGACATGTCGGACGTTCTATCCGACAAGTCCCATTTTATCCGACAGTTACCATAGTTGCAGTGCTTGTCAGCCAATCAGAATAAAGGAAAGATGTCAGATCTGACAACTTGTCAGACAAAAATGTTGATGAAACGCTCCCCTGATCTCAGGGCCGTAGCTAGAGGGGGGGTATGGGGGGGTGTGACACCCCCCCAACATTCATGGCAGTCGGCAAAATCATGTACCAGTTGGCAAAATGGAGGATAGGGGAGAAAAAGAAAGAGGGAAAGAAAGGAAGAAAAAAAAGAAAGGAGAGAAGGGAAGAGAGAAAGAAAGAAAGAAAGAAAGAAAGAAAGAAAGAAAGAAAGAAAGAAAGAAAGAAAGAAAGAAAGAAAGAAAGAAAGAAAGAAAGAAAGAAAGAAAGAAAGAAAAAAAAAAGGAAAGAAAAATAGAGGTATCAACTTCGAAGAAGGTTACGACTCATGGAGTAAAGACAACCCATCGGCAAATCCAAGTCCATGTAGCCAGGCTTAGAGCCCTACTAGTCAGCAAAATACAAAGGACAAAACAGATGGAGCTATAATAACACACAAAGTAAGCCCCCGGTCCTCCCCTAATATAAACAAGCTTGTGAGTTTGCAAATTATACCACAATTATTGACGATTTAACAAACACATTAGTTTTGTAAAATTAGAGGCAAGACAAAGTGATGTACAAGTACTGCCCCGTTTCAGAACTGAAAAGAACAAAACTCTGCAGTTGGCAAATTCATGAAGACAAGTGTACAACTTGTAGACTTGTCTACAAGTTTGCAGTTGGCAAAAAACACAAGTTATTATTGTTTTGTGTAGTGATATGTGCTTTTTTCATGAATATATACTTGAAGTGACTGCCCCCTTTTAAGGCCTTAATATAAAACATTTCCAGTCTGTGTTTACGTTTGCATTGGTGTGGACCGATATAGGTACCGGGCTGGTGTTAAATCAACACCGGCGTGTTTTTTTTTGCAGTGCACAAATTCCTAAAGACAGTCCTTAAAATGTCCCTTTTTCTGATCTAATTATAACAAATTTTCAGCTCGCGCTTCGCGCTCGCATCACTTGATTAGCGAAATAGTAAATTCCTACAAACAAGCCATAGAATGCCCCTCTTCAGGTCTAAATTTCAAAAATTGTCAACTCGCGCTTCTGGGCCGCAATATTTCATTAGTGAAATACGTATCATGTTCATGATTGTTCATGATTACAATGACCACAAAAAGTGCTTCATGTGCTTAGTTGTAATTATAACAAAATTAGCAAGCGCTTGGCGCTCGCATTAGATGACTATGATGAGATACGTACGCACTTCATGAATTCCAAAAGATAGTCCTTAAAATGTCCCTTTTTAGGGTCAAGTTATACAAAAAAATTCCGCTCGCGCTTCGCGCTCGCATTGTTTGTTTTGTGAGACAGGTACATATCATGATTACAAAACTTTGCTTATAATGTCCCTTTTTAGGACTGAATATCAAACATTTTCAGCTCGCGCTTCGCGCTCGCATTATTTGATCACTAAGATACATATCCGTTTAATTGCATAGTCCTTAAAGTGTCTCTATTAGGTCAGTATACCTGGCAATTGAGCGCGCTTCGCGCGCCCACTTAATGACTCAAACTTTTTGCTGCCCCCCCCCCCCAATGCCGCGACCCACGGTACGCCACTGTTAGCAGTAGCACTCTTGAAATTTTAGTTGAGTGTCTTGCAAAGAAGGTCAATTAAAAATTAAAAAATCTTTGATTTTTATATTATTAATGCATAGGGTATATAATTATACTGCAAGTTAGCAACTACGGCACACTAGCCTTTCTATTTTGATCCAAAATGTTTATTTTTACAGTGCAAATATCTTTGTATATCTTTGTATAATTTACCTTAAAGTATTCACCAAATGCCACTAATTTAATTCTAAAAATTCAAAATCTTTTGGCATGTAATTATTGTAGGGGGGGGGGGCACATCCCCCATCAGACTACCCCTATGCTCACGTTGGTGCGATCACGCCAAATTTAGTTGGCAAATTTAGCTGGTACACCCCCCCAACAAAATGCTTCTGGCTACGGCCCTGCCTGATCTGCCCCTGATCATGTCCATGATTTTAATAAAGTGCTAAATATATATATCAACAAATTTCAGCTGCCTTGCATCAGGGAGATACGTATATCCTCTTCATGAATATCTATCAGTTTACAAACAGTTCTTGAAATGCATTTTACAGGCCCGGTATTTTCAGCTCACGTTTTGCATTCACTGTCGGGTCAGTTTATCCAAAATTTCAGCTTACACATCGCGCTATATTGTTTATCAAGAAACATTGGTTTTTTTTAATAAAAAAGTGCTAAAACGGTTTTCAGATCGGAATTACCACAAATTTTCAGCTTGCCATTCGTGCTCCGGGCATAATTTTTTAGGTATGATACTCATCGTATTCATAATTAAAATTACTGCAAAGGACACTATTGGCAAAAACGTCCCTTTTTAGGTCTAAATCGAAAAAATACAGCTCGCGCTTTGCGCTGGGAGTTATTGTTTATTGCATTGAGATTTACATATTTTTTTTATAAAGAAAAGCTGAGTAGACGTGCTTTAACTGTCCGAGTTTTTTTTTCATGTCGGTATATTAACATTTTCAGCTCGGACTTATGAGTTCTAGCCTCTTCAGCTGTGATTCATCCGGTGGGATCCACTGACGTACAGATGGGGGGGGGGGGGGCTTATATGGACCCCACAAAAAATCACGACTAAGGCAAGTAAGAAGAAAAAAGTAAAAAAGGGTGAACTTTTTTTCAATACTATGTCAAGATTTGGCAGTAGATTTTTGTTATCAAAAGGTAAAAAAAATTGATCGCTGCTTCACTTGCTTACAACTTTTTAGCAATTTCGCCCACTGTAACAATATCTAGCCCCAATATCTTTGTTGTTGCTCATTACCTACTGATTTGACCCAACATATCCTTAGTGGATGCTTACACATGCAGAAAAAAAAACTAATACAGTGAAACAAACTGAGGAACATGAAGAAAACTATTTAGTGCGTAATTGAACAATATTCATTCATACATGCATGCGTTAATTGATTGATTCATTCATTCATTCATTCATTCATTCATTCATTCAATCAATCAATCAATCATTCATTCATTCATCCACCCATCCCATCCATGATCCATCCATCCATTCGTTCGTTCGTTCATTCAATCATTCATTCATGCATTTGTCGCTTATAGGTTCAATGCACTCGACTAAGTCAAGGCACCGACAATCCCTACGATATGAGTTCTATATCTTGTAGAACATTCACTGTTATTTTTTAAGAATATTGTTACATGTATTATACATATATACAGTGGCGTACCTAGGATTTTCCACAGGGGGGGCAAAATCGGCCGCCAAAATATTTAAAAAAAAAAAAAAAAAAAAAAAAGGTCTTCAATTAAAAAAATATAGGTTTAACCAGAAAATAAATTGACAAGCAAAAAAAAAAAAAAAAAAAAAAAAAAAAAAAAAAAAGGTCTTCAAGCTCATCAGGGGGGCAGTAAAGGTCTTCAAGCTCGTCAGGGGGGGCAAAAAAGGTCTTTTAAGCTTGTCAGGGGGGCAGGTATATGTCTTTTGTATGGGTTGTTGCTCGTCAGGGGGGGCAGAGTGCCCCCCCCCCCCCGTAGGTACGCTAGTGCATATATATGATCATGGAAATTGGCGTATTGATGTATTTTTGATCGTGAATAATGTCAACCCAACCACAGAACTTTTCTAGTCTAGCGCCATCTCTAGTCTGCATCTTGGTTTTATTTGGTCATGTGACTGTTCACAGCGGCGTTTTTAATTTTTTTCAAACGTAAACCAGTTACAGACTCCGATCCCACGCATTCATTTCGCCGTCTGTGACTGTGTCAGCATTGCTTGTCTTGTTAAAAACCGAGACTGGAAGACTTGAGACTTTCTTCTTGCATATCTGGGTCCTTGTGTAAACATAAATAGAGGTTCGGGTATGTACCGTACGTCAATTTCAGTGATTTTTAATACTCATGAGTCATGTCAAAAAGTTAAAATAAGCTAGGGCCTAGGCCCTAGGGCTAGGCCTATAAATTATTAATGAATGATGATGATGGCCGATGGGGGGGGGGGGGGCATGTCTGAGACTGAGTCTGAGTGAGAGTGTACACTAAGTACTGTACTCTGTAGTGTGACTGTGAGACTGCACAACTTTTCTTCTTTATTTAAAGACTTAACGTTAGACTAGCCAGGAGACTCCTGACTCAAGGCCACCGCCAGTAGAGGCGCACGGCCAATATAGGAGACTGTCTCCAATGTGGGAGATTATCTCCAATATCAGAGACTTTTGTAAAGAATCTGGGTATCCAATTTCAGAGACAGTCTCCAGTTTTGGAGTCCAATTTCCTTTGTTTACATTTGCTGCAAAAGGATTAACTTGGCGGCAAATAAAAATGTGATAAGCAGATTCCTCATGAAAAATTACCCCTTTTCACCGTCTACTTTAAAAATTCACCGTCTACTTTTGTTTTGATAAGGATTTTTGTTGTCAATCACACACAAAACAAATGGGCTTCTGACCTCAGTGAGACAAAATTTTGGGTGGAAAAAATCATGCTTTTGTTGGTGTTGTTTCTTTTGTCCTTTTGCAAAGCAAGTCTCCAATGTGGGAGATTGTCTCCCTTATTGGAGAGAGTCTCCCATATTGGCCGTGCACCTCTACTGACCGCACACCTTACTGTTCGCGATCTGATTTTGGAACAAATCGCATTTTGCTCATTTTCTGAAAAAGTGAATGGAACATATCATTTTATTTGAGCCTGAGGCTCAGCCTAGGCTGAGGTTAAAATTAATTGAAAGAATACTAATATAACCATTTTGAAAGATTACAAGCCTTTATTCTAGAGTAAAGGCAAAATTAGTTTAAAATCGTAGGCAATCGTGCGACTGCTATGACGTCATTACGATACGACTACTCGGACTAGATATTATTATTAAATTTGCTTTTAATTTTATTCTAAGAAGGGTGATAAAGAGATAGCATAGTCACAGATTTGAATGTAGCCTTGTAGGTATTCGTACGATGATTTAGAACATTACACAGTAGGATATTCCAAGTCTCAATATTAGCATCAAATTCTATACATTTTATTCTGAAATCGGGTCGGAGACCAATCGTAAGGTGTGCGGTCGCCTTAAGAGTTAAGGCAGCTAACCCAGGGTCAGGAGCTCCGGCCCGCTTCTACTCATACTCACGGGACTAGGGTAGATTGTGGTCACAATAATTTGGAAAGAAAAATGTGAAAACGGAAATTATGCACTTACCACGATTATAATTTATATGAAAAGACGAGAAGAACTTGCCACCGTGTTTACGTCGCCATCTTGATTCTTGATTTTATTGTCTTTTGCTTGGCAACAGCACGCAAATCGCGCGGTTTAGTGTAACATCTGGGTGTATGCATGTACCCTGTATCCACATTACATAATACACAGTGCATTAAAGGACAAGTCCACCCCAACAAAAAGTTGATTCAAATAAAAAGAGAAAAATCCATCAAGCGTAACACTGAAAATTTCATCAAAATCGGATGTAAAATAAGAAAGTAATGACATTTTAAAGTTTCGCTTAATTTCACAAAACATTTATATGCACATCCTGGTCGGTATGCAAATGAGGAGACTGATGACGTCATCCACTCACTATTTCTTTTGTATTTTATTATATGAAATATTCTAATTTTCTCCCCATTGTCAAGTGAAACATTGATTAATTCCTCCCTGAACATGTGGAACTAGCATTGTTTAATACTATATGGTTCAGTCAACTTGGTCCTTATTGTCAAATCTGTAAAAAATGAAATATTGTATAATTCAAACAATATAAAACAAAAGAAATAGTGAGTGATGGACATCATTGACTGACCCATTTGCATGTCACTGAGTTGTGCATATCACTGTTTTGTGAAAAATAAGCGAAACTTCAAAATGCCATAACTTTTTTATTTTACATCCGATTTTGATGAAATTTTCAGCGTTATTTTTGTTTGATTTTTCTCTTTTTATTCAAATCAAATTTTTGTTGGGGTGGACTTGTCCTTTAATGAGTATGTTAGATTCATAGACAGGTCTGTGTATCAATGTGTGTAAAAGAGAACATGACTGCACAGAGAATCAATGAAGCATCTAAACCAGGTCAACTCCATGTCTAACAAAGAAGTGAAATTTACAAAGACTGAGCAGATGAAATGAATTGCATCTAACATTCCAACTTGTTTATAGAAAGTTCTCTGACCTATAGAATACTAAACTGCATCTAAACTGTACATGTAAATACAAAGTTCTCTGACCTATGAAAATAAGGCTCTACACCATGAATACTGAGCATGTTATCCGGGCTACACAAGATTCAGGGATTTTGAAGAGAAAGGCTGGTCTACTTTCATTTAGTCTAATGCCATTCTGTCCATTAACATTTCGTCTAACAACCATTTGGTCCATTAACCATTTGGTCCAATCATCACTTCGTCTAATCACAATTTCGTCTCATAACCAGTTGGTGTAATATCCATTTCATTTTCATTCATTTTGCACAATTTAACACTTAGTCCAATTAGACCAAATAATATAAGGACAAAATGGCCATTGGACCAACTGGTTATTAGACGGATGGCATTAGACTAAATGAAAGTGGGCCATGTGATGAGTGGACGAACTGATGGTAGACCAGATGATAGTAGACGAGTTGGCAATTGGACGAATTGGCATTAGACGAATTGGAATCCTTGAGAAATGCTTGAACTGAACTTTGTCCCCAATCATGCCGATATATTTATTTTTAAACATATCTTCATGTTTGTCAATTAGATTCTATTCCTAGGTCTATATACAGGAAAGGAAAGTGTTGAACTTAGGGTAATTAGAGAGAGAAAGAGAGAGATTGAAAGAGACAGAGGGAGACAATACAATAACATACATTGAAATTGTTAGTATATTTTTAAAAATTTTCTTTTAAAGTGACTCACAGGCCCCAGTTTTACTTGACCCCCATCATGATAAAACGCCCTCTTAGAATGTTGGCTAGTGCTATAATTATGACCAATTTCTGGGGACATGTGGATCTCTTTCAGAATATTGGCCCTATTGCAAATATTATTTAAAAAGTATTTAAATTTACTAATTGAAATTATCACTGATCTAAATAATTTATACCTGTTTTTCAAAAGATTTGGCCAGAGTTGAAATACTGGTGGTAAATAGAACGATCTACTGCCTTGGCAATTTTTTTAGAATAATGGGAAATGGGTGGAAATGCTGGGAAGGCCCCCTTGGTAGACCAGCAGCACCGTGATTGATGCTGCTGGGTAGGGCCTTCCGTTTTCATTTGTCAAAAATTCATATACTATTTGTTAACAGAAATTCAATTCAATTCAAATACTACAAAATATACTTCTTGAATATTTCCAGGTATTGCCCAGGAAATCCAGGAAGGTGGCAGAGCTGCCCTGAGTTAATATTTTTTTTGAGCATGCTAAGAGAAAAGTTATGAAAATGCAACAATAAAATAGATGGCATTCCCCAGAAATATTGATTTCTGAAAGGTGACATATGAGATATTAAGACTGTATTTCACGAATACCGCCCCCGGGTTTTCCCCATGGATGTCATACATGTATAGAGATGCTCCATGATTTAGACCTACTTTGGTTATACAAATAAATAACATTTAATTCTGTTTGTATTTTTCTCACAGTAGCAGAAAGAGATGACAAGCTGAGAATAAATACGAAACAAAATCATGTATCAGAGGACACCATTCCGTTCTCAGAGGTTGACAGAACCTCTGAGAGACAAAGAAAACGTCAAATCTACTGGTTTAGCAGCAATGGTGAGTAAAAAAGACCACTGTAAAATAAGAACAGGATAATTCAACTCCTGACTGTAACACAATTGGTGTTACCTTTCGAGGACTTGATTTGTCTGGTCTGCGGTTTTGTATCCAAGCACTTTAACTTTGTCACCAGTCTCTGTGACAACTTCCCTTCGATTTTGTAGGAATTTTGCTTTGCTTCGATTTGTATAGTGTTAAGTCAAAACAGTATGTAGTGTTGTGGTATTATCAATCAATTTTCTATTGACAAAATATTAATGCTTGAATTGTTAAAGAGTCACTCATGTCAATCTGTAGGCCTACATATAGCCAACTCAACTTCAAATGCAAACAGTCAAAGTCGATGGACGATTTCAAGTATTAAAATCCAATATTTTTTAAATCTGCTTGAAATTTGCAGGGATCCAAGAGTATGCCCTAATGACCAAATAAATATGTATATTTAGCAATTTTCATTTAAGAATGGAAAATTGTCCTGATTTTCTTTGGTTTCAAGATGTTCATGTATGGAGTCATTTGGATGTTGGGAGTAATGAGTTGTAGTTTTTGATGCTTCGAGGGATATACAATGTAAGATTGTTTGAATCAGACGAGTTTTTGATATTGAGTCCAATTGATTAGACTTACACTGAGTTCTATGTGCTTTTAGATCATGCTAGCTTCAAACTATGTAAGAGAAAAAATATCTATTTTATGTTGGTGTTATGATTGAATGTGATGATAAACCTTCTACTCTTACGACCTTCATTTCTCTCATTCCATTCCAATTTCCATAGGTACCTGGAAGGGCCAGAACCCCCATGAAAGCATTTGACTCTCCTCACACACCCCTCACTCCGTTGAGGCAGCCTCTAGCTCTGGTGAATGGGCCAGGGTCGGGTTTGAAAGGCCAGCAACCTAGGAAGCAGAGCCTCAAGCCTTCGTTACCCCGTATCGAGGCCCTTCGGAATGAGGGTGGGATAGGGAAGCTAGATGGGGGCTCTGCCACGAAAGGGACTAAAACTCCAAAGAGACCTAAACGACAGAAGTGAGTGGCCAGTTTGCTTGTTATTTGAATTTTAAAACCCAAAATAATTTGGTGTTTTTAGCTTGGTTAATTTATTGTTGCCAATATTGCAATCCCATTGTTGCAACAATTTTCATTTGCAGAGGTTTTATGTACACACACTGCATATTTTTTTTTTTATTATATGGTTAAATGCACAGATGAAATAAAAAACATTTTACTTGATTCTTTGTTAGTACATTTAATGAGAGCATCTCAAATGCGATCTCAAATTTGAGGATGTACTTTCCATTAGATTGTGGATGCTATTTAAAAAAAAACTGATACAAGCCTTACATTGAAGACAAGTAGTGTCTATGTCTAGGGTTTGCAGTCAAAATCACTGATTCATCTGTTTATTCAATATTGACTGCAGTCCTCTAGGTCAGAAAGGAATGGCTCTAGAGAGCCTTATGTATATAAGCCAAGTGGTCAGATATTTGTCACAATAAGTCTTTGTGATAAGGTTACCACCATACTGGCATTTTTCCAGTATTCATGGTCTTTGTGTGTTGCATTCTGCTGCACTGGACCAGCCACGCCGACGGCCCTTTGAGTGTTTCAACTTGGGTGTTTGGGATGCCACAATTATTTTTCACCTTTTTAATTTTAAATTATTAATGACTTCCATTTCATCTATTAAGCTCAGGTATTTGTTATTTATTTATATGGTGCATGTTTCATCTTGTCTGAAGCAAATTTTGGCAAAATGAATTGATCTCTTTAAACATTGAGCGTCATTTGTTTCTTTCAGGTCCAAGAGCTGTGCTTCTACACCCAGCCTTGCCAGTGTCACTAAACCTAAACCGGATGACAGTGTTGTAGATTCTATTACATCTCATCTCTTTGATCAGATTCTTCAATCTGAACTGGGTCTGGTCAAAAGTAAAACCACGTTACTTCAGGTAAGTCATTGACCTCTTGAGGGGCGGGGCTCCACAATACATTTGATCAGATTTTTCAATGTGAACTGGGTTTTGGTTTGAACAACGTTCTGCTAAGTGAGTGACCTGTTGAGGGGCAGGGAACTACAGTGTGATCGGAATGTTCAATCTGAACGGGTCTGCTTAGAAATAACACCACCCTACTAAGTGAGTGACCGGGGGGGGGGGGGTTACATGAGTTTGATTTATTCAATAACTATTGGATTCTGTATTGATCACAAAATAGGACTCATGATTTTTTTTTTACCTAAGAAGCTAATATCAGGGTTATAACCATAGATTTTTTACAATTCAGATTGTATCTGCTGTTATCAAGGATTTTATTGATTTCTGAAGAGCATTTTGTAAATTGATTTACCAGTGGGTTTTAATCCCAATTCATGTTTCATGCACCATCATCTTGGATGGTATACAACTTTCTAATGTTTTTACTTCCCATTTTCCTTTTTTTCATAACTATTAGTCTTAGCAGAAAGAAGTGGTTTGTGAAAATTGAAAATTATTATGAAGTATAGTTAGTATCTTACCATATAGTATTAAAGCAGATTATAATCAAATACCCAAATAAAGAATATTGTGCAGCCCTATTCTAGAGTGTGTGTTATTTTATGTCATTTGTTTGCTGATTGATTCCAATCAAGATGGCACATTATCTGTACCAATTCATTAAACGTTTTAATCCTCCATATTTGATTGTTGATTTCACACTATTTGTAAATCACGGTTAACCAGTACGCCTCTGTGAACATGACTTTGGTTGTTCAACAGTCATCTGCTGTACACTACATACATGAGAGGTTTTTAGTATTGTCCTCTTTTAAAGAATGAAATGAAACTGAAAAGCTTTTTCCTTTTTTTTCAACAGCCAAAATTGGAAAGAAGCATTTCCCCCGTAAAGGTCAGAAGACTTTCTGACACTGTAGAAGATATCCAGGATGGCCAAGACATCACTGAGCCTTGGTTTGATGAAGCTGTGTCTGCCTATGTAGAGGGAATCATCAGTAGTGCTCTTCATTCCCTTCACCAAGAGGTATGCCATATGAGAGCATTGTGGTCTAGTTGTTCTGACTCTTGCCTTTAAATCAGAGGGTCATGTGTTCAACTCCCAGCCATGGCATTACTTTCCTTGAGAGGTATGCAACATGGGAGCATTGTGGTTCTGACAATTGCCTTTAAATCAGAGGGTCATGGTTTCAATCCCCAGCCATGGCATTAGTTTCCTCTAGAGGTGTGCAATAGGGGAGCATTGTGGTCCAGTGGTTCTGACTCTTGCCCTTCAATCAGAGGGTCATGGGTTCAAATACCACCCTTTTCTTCAGCAAGAAATCTATCTACTTTGTACTTTACTTGACCCAGGTGAAGTAAATGGGTACCTGACCAGTAGGAATATTTGTTCTTTGGAGTGCGTGTGCACCACAGGATGACCAGCTTGGCTAAAGCCAGGATGAAAATGACAACAGCATCTTGATCTCCCAGCAGAGTGGATTTGTGCACTCTATGCCCCGTGTTCTGAAGTCTGGTTTAACTTAGGCCATGGTCTAACTTTGTGTTAGAATTAAAAGCTAAACATTTTATGTTTTCTATCTTTACTTTGCATTTTCATCATGTTTTGACTGCTTTGAGTATCATATGAGCTGACAAATTGAACTTGTACCATTGGAGATACCTGTTACAATTGGCTATCCATTGTTAAACCAGAACTTAGAAAAATTAATTTGATTTTGAGAGTTGACATTTTGCTATTTACCACAATGGCATAGTCACCATTATATGCTAAATTTTAAGCTGTGCTGCTCTGATTTGATAATAAAATCAAGAATCTAAAGAAAATATATATCTGCCAGATCTGTGTTTGAAATACCTAATTACAGCATATTTGTATGATACCTTTACCAGTTGACAGTCCTTAGATTTCTACTTTCTCTTTTTTTTTTCATTTGGCTTATAGGCACAAATGGCGTCCCACAGAACTGATTCAGAGGTAACGACTTACAACCAAACTTTAAAATCACCTTCTTCAAGACCAGAGCCATCGGATGAGGACATACAGACCTATGTTGATGCTGTCCTTTCTGTGCAGCTTCAGCTTGTCAGAATGGAATATGAGGACAAACTGAATTCTTGCCTGGATCATTCATTGGGTTCTCCTCGTGAAGCCTCAAAGAATAGTCTTCAAGATGGTTCCTTGACTTCCTTCAATGATGATGGACTTGAGGGCGCCCTCGATGCTGACATTAATGATAGTTTGGTAGGTAGCCTTTCATTTGCGGACACTACCCCATCTAAGGTGAAAATGCAGTGTGCTAGTCCATGTACCAGCCTTCTTCTCGATGCATTTGCTTCTCTGAGCGAGGGAGGAACTCCACTTTGCTCATCTCCAGGATACATGCTCCTGCCGCCCAGGAGAGAGTTGGTTCATGGTGAAGCCGGAGTTACCTTGCGTCATGCCTCTGCTGACAGCCTGGGCAGCTATGAAGATGAGTTCCTTCGGTTTGTTCACGGCCAGTATAGTTCCAAGAATGCTATGGAAAGAACCAATTTTCCTTTCATGCAAGATACTGGGGTGTGCACAACTCCAGGATTGAATGATGTTTCAAGAAACAGTTTGTCATATGAAGTCAGAGACACCTATACACCTTTGAGGCTGATAGATAATTCCACCAATATGACACCAAAGAATATTGTGAATACAGAGACCTCTATTACCCCTGTGAAGCTCTCTGACATATCCACAGAAACCAATGCTGTTTCTTTGCAGGAGAGTAGCACAGAGACCGAAGCTGTCCAATTGCAAGATGCCATGATTGGTTCACCGTTGAAGGTAGCTTCTGTAGGTGTATCTATGACTCCGGTCAAACCCAGCGATGCCCAAACAAATACCTCACCAACCAAAGTCACAGACTCATCAACAGACATGGGAATAGAGATGGCGGACTGCGGCTCAGATGCCAGAAAGCTGGAGGTCTGTGATGCGATAGTGGGGACCCCGGTGAAGCAGTGTACCTCTGGAGTTGCCACATCCCCAGTAATTTCCCAAGACACCTCATCCTGCATGACACCTGTGAAGATGGACAGCACCGCTATGGGGACCTCCTCTGCCAAGGTTGAAGACTGTGGCACCGAGATGCCAGTCATACACCTGATGGATACTGGAGTCGGTATGTCACCACTTCCCACCAGGACAGAAACGGCTGTTGGAACCTCACCAACAGCAACTGCAGACAAAGAAGTGGGATGTACCCCTATTAGGATGACTGATATGAACTGTGGAACAACTCCACATCAGGTTACTGATAGTAACACAGCAATGACTCCTATTCTGGTCACCAACACCCAAACGCTCACTTCACCACCAGTTGTGCCAAATCTTAGGTAAGTGATCTAAAATTTAGGTTTACAATAATATTTTTCCCAGGGAATGTAAATCTCTAAATTATTTCAATAAATGTATTTTATTGATTACTGAGCATTTCTCTTTTTTTTAATGAATGATCCTAATGTAAATGTAAATTAATTTACATAAGTAGTAGACTATTTAACCCTGTTTGTGACCATAGAGCATTTACTCATAATGCTTTTCACCGTTTTAAAGACACCTAAATGTATTGCTGTTGAGCTATAAAAGAAATAATGGTTAAAGTTTGAGTGTATGTCTAAACCAGGAGGCTCAATGTAGAATCATGAACACCATCTGTAAGCTTTTAATCAAGTGTTTTTGTCTTTGGTTCTGCTGAATCGTCTATCAAAAATGCATCTTTTCAGCAGTTTGTGTGTGCATTTTGAAAGATGATTTTACGACCAACAAAAATTGATTTAACACAACCATGGTTTGAAATAAACGTCTTTGAAAACCGTGGTTCTAAGGATGAAAAGTGTGGAATATACATAGCCTAAGGGTAGTTTGTAATTTATAATTACACATTACCTTTTAGATTTAGCATGAGTCCAAACTCTGTGGATTTGGTGAAGCTAGTAAGCCATGTTCAGACGGCAGCCATCAGCAACCAACTCCTCAGGACTGAAATACAGATGCTACGTTCCGAGAAGGCGCAGGCAGATCAAAGACTTACTCTCGCTACCGAACAGATGCAGAAGAAAGAGCAGGAGGTGCTGATGAGTGAAGATACGATGGGACAGTTGAAGAGAATGGCCAGGGTATGCATTTCTTTGTTTAAACATGGTGATGAATGATGGCTTGATTAGTAGTCACTCTATGGTGGCTTGAGCATAATAGTTTATCACTTTTTGATCATTTCAGCTTGTTTATAATCACATTCTATCTTACTGACAATATACTGAACGTCTTATCTCTTCAAATCATCACCCTCCATGCATATTCCAAGACCTGTTTAAAGTTTAAAAAACTGGACAGAGCTGGCTGCCGCACTCAAAAGGTCAAATGCAAGATTTTTTTTTAAAGTCACTCATTTAGCCGACCTCTGGACCTAGTCTTGTGCTGGCTTTTCTTCACTATAAACTCAATTGTGGACAAGCTCTGGCTGAGAATGTAACGAGTCTAAAGTTTATGCCAAGTTTCAGCTTAATTCCCAAATGAGGATGTTTGTGTTAATACTCTTGAGCTGTGGAAATTTAAACTTTGTACTGCATGCATGAATGCTTTGAGACCCATTTTCTCCCTTTTATTGAAAAGTAACTTGTCTAACTTCATTATAGTCTTAGTATTATTTGAAAGGGTTTTCTTCTCTGAAGCATAGCAAGTTATGTATCATTTCAAAGTATAGATTGATTCTCTTTCCATCTCGACTAAAAAAAAGAAAATTCAAAGTTGTGAATGTAATGATTGTTTTGTGGTGTTAGGCCACATAATCCTTTTCTTTAATTCTTTACAATTTATATATATTGTAAATATATTTGTATAATGTGGAATCTGAGTTAGTCAAATCAATTCAAACTGATTTTGTAACAGGCATCGGCTGATAAAGAGATAGAAGATATGATGTCTCAGGTTGGAGAACAGATGATGCAGATAGCTCAACTGGAAGCAGCACTTGGAGAAGTATGTCATCACTTTGTATACTCTGTAAAACAAGTTCATTTGAACTATCAAATATTTACGATATTTTACTCTTGTTTTAGCGATGTCGCTAGATACTTTTTATTATCGCTCTAGATGAGTACTTGAAGTTAGCTTTGGCAGTATACATTTTGCCCCAGCAAAAAAGGAAAACAAGATTCTCAGTCATTCTTCAAGCATAGATGATTTTCTATGATATTTCATATACATCATCTGAAGTTCAGGTTTAATACCTTTTATGATAGGAAAAGTTTTTGCATAGATGAGCAAGAAGAGTTTGAAATTGTACTGCCAAACTGAAAGTTGTGCAGAAAAATTGGTCAAGATTTGTGTAGGATATGACAACCTTGTGTCGGAAAAGGGTTGCTTCTTGGCATTTCTTTTGTGTTTTCTTCAATAATACTCTTCTTAGAGTTGATCCAGGGCCTCGTCTTACAAAGAATTACGATTGATCCAATCAATCGTAACTGTGAAAATCCATCAGTGTCATAATTTTTTCTACAGGAAATGTGCACAATGTCCTTTGTAAACAAAGAGAAGCACAGTGAATTTTGAAGACGACGATGAATGCATGAATGTACATCATAGCTAGAGAATATTTTGAACAAACATGCATAATAGATGTTGACATTGCTGGCCGTCCATAGTTGCGATCGATCGGATCAATTGCAACTCTTTGTAAGACGGGGCCCAGATTCATCACTGATGTTCTGATGTAAGTTTCATGGAAAAGATTAGCTGAATGGTTACCCTTGTTTCTCTTTTAGAAAACCCAGATGTTGTCTAGCCTCAAGGATGACAATGAGAAGATGAAGAAGGATTATAAACAACAGATAATTGACTTACAAGATGATCTTTGTAGGGCTTACAGGCAACATCAGCAACAGGTATACCAAGATTCTGTGCAGGGAGTTATGTCCATTCCGGCCCTGTGCTCTCTAACATAAAAAAAAAAGGCATTTGATTGTATCTATGGAATGCCAAAATGGCGAAGGTTGAGATTGCTCCGACACTGATTGTAATGTATGCTTTTGATTTGTTGGCTGTGTGGAATGTGTTGAGGACTGATAGCCGATAGCTCTATTTCATAGTTCCTACTAGAAAGATTAATCCAGTGAAAAGCATACAGTGTTTGAGCAATATGCATATAGTTGCCTATCTGGCATTCCATACATGGGGATAGAATCAAATGTTATTCATCGTGTTACAGAACTCATGGTGGGACGTAACAAGCTGTTGAGAGAAAAATGTCTGTTCATTGTACTGGAAGTTAGAGTTTCATACCAAGTAGTTTAATCCTAGTTTGTCTACAACCAGTTTGTCTACTAACCAATGTTTGGTATATTACATGGGATATATTCTTTCCTATTAAACAACTATCAGACTCAAGGGCTTACAATGCTAATTCCACATTTTCAGGGAGGAATTAATCATTTTTTCACTTGACAATAAGGAGAAAATTATAATATTTCATATATCATATAATAAAATATAAAAGAAATAGTGAGTGGATGACGTCATCAGTCTCCTCATTTGCATACCGACCAGGATGTGCATATAACTGTTTTGTGAAATTAAGCAAAACTTTAAAATGTCATTACTTTCTTATTTTACATCCGATTTTGATGATTTTTTTTTAAAATGAAATGCTTGTTGTATTTTTCTCTTTTTATTCAAATCAACTTTTGTTGGGGTGGACTTGTCCTTTAAACAGCTGTCTGATTTAGAGACCCAGTACAGGAAAGGAGACTATGAGAGACACTATACAAGGAGTCAACAGAGAGTGAATGAGCTTGAGACTCAACTTGATGCATTTATACAGCTACAGGATACAGTAGACAGAGCCATTCAAATACAGGTTTGTCATCATTCTTCTATACAGGCAGCATTTGAGACTGACCAGCATTTATTGCAATTATTGACAACCTGTGCTCTGTAGAACAAAGGTTAGCGATTAATTGCGAAATGACATGGCCTATCAAGATCATCGTTGCATGCGCATTTTGCTCCGTGGACTGACTAGGAACCTATTAGAATTGTTCTTTCAAATTAGCAATTAATCCCTAATCTTTGTGTTACGTAGCCCTGTGTTTGGTTGACTGTCATACCACTTTCATACTGACAGCCGAATTGGAGTTAATCCGGAGTCCAGAAGGAGTTATTCCACTTTGGAGGGCAGTATGAAAATTCTAGGGTTATTTTGATCCAGATTCAAAGCGGAATACTCAACCCACTTCGAGAAGAAGGTTACAAACATAGTAAGTCCGCACCGGGAATGCGGTATCTCGCGCGTAACTTCATTCATTTCTGCATGGGGAAGATTCCGCGCGCCACACTCATGGCGCGAACTTGCTTGGAAACCACGGAAACGACTGCCGATATACCACTGCAGAGCTTGTCAGTTTGAAAGGGGGTGTGCAGTAATGTTGGTCTGCAGTACAAGCATATCAACTCAATCCGGAGTTACTCCGGAGTAACTCCAACTCGCCTTCAGTATGAAAACAGTATTAGTCATGTAGTGTTTGCTGTGTAGAACTGTTATGTGGAGAGATTTTGATCGTAGACCCCTTCATCATTGAAGAAGCTATGAGAGTACATGAGCTTGAGACTCTATTTGATGTATTCATACATCTACAGGGATACAGTAGACAAGTGGGATAATTTTTACAATTCATTTGAATGCAATCAAATCTTCACACTCGTTGCAGGAAAGCACAATCATGCATTTTTTATTTCCTCATGCAGATATTTAGGATACCCCATTGTCGTGCAAGATAAGCGTAATAATAACATATTGTGTTACATACAGATTGTGATTATTCCCACTCTCTAAAATATTACCTCATGCATACATGAGGTTCTCCTGAAGACGACAAGAACACACTTGTTGCAACGTCAAGTTTGGGTTTTCAGGACCAACATTTGCCCAAGAAAGATGTGTGGTGTACCGTGAAACCTACTACATTATCAATTATTTGTATATTATAACATAATACTGTTATGTGAATTTCATTTACTGTATCTTTTATATTTTATCCCTCCATTTCTCTTCTTTATTTCAGGATCAATTCTGTGTTGCTAAGAAGACTTTTGAAGATGTGGAATCATTGTTCAAGATGACGATACAGAGTCGTGATAGAGTTACAGCACAGGTGAGAAACATAAGAATGAAAATGACACACTCATAATGGGCATATAATAGACTTTAGGTGTTTCAGAAAGTGTGACTACGGTCGAACATATATTATGGTTGTGTGCGGTTTTTATATAACGCATCATCGCATTGGCCACATCATCTTAAAAAGATGCACGCTACTGCGTCTTTACTAATGATTGCATGTTTAATGTCATGTGCTCGTCAACATTTTAACCATGATTTTCAAGTCACAATTATATTTGTGAAACACCCCCCCCCCCTTCTCCTGGGGTTTATTTCAGGGAAATTCCTTCCCATGTGGAACATCCCTCTTATATTTCAAATGCTATATTTCAGACACTGTATTTCAAACCTTATTTTGTTGTCAAAATTTCATTGATTTAGGAACTATGCACAAACTATACCGGCTATTGTTGGCCACCTTGACATTGTCTGTTATATCTTTGTTTAGGAATATGGGAATAGCACATGAAATGGTATATTTGGGACAGCATAATAAACAAAATGAAATGCAGTGAGATGGGACTGTATTGAATGTTGAGCATTTGAACGATGAAACCCTATAAATTTTCTGCCCTTTGTATATTAGATGAAGACATTGGAAGACAATAAGACCAGTCTGGAGGAGGAGAAGGAAGCATGGAGACATCAGATTGAAGATGGAGAGAGAAAGATGAAGGAAAACAACGAGAAGATGGAAGAAATGAGAAAGATGAAAGAGGAGGCAGAGAAGAGTAGATGTGAGATGTACAAGGAACTACAAGAAACCTTACAATCTAAAGATACAGGTGAGCTTTCAGTAAAGTGTTTTAAAACCCTAGTACTCCTAGGGTATTTCTGCTCATATTGTAGTTTGGGAGGGGACATTATGCCCCTCTAAGATCTTGGCTGCGAATTGTGTCATCACAGCAAAAACTTGCATGATGGTAGATATGTGAATCCCATTTTGCCCTGTTGAATTCATTTAACACAGCAACAACTTGCATGATGGTAGAAATGTGATACCCATTTTGCCCTGTTAAATTCATTTAACATTCAAATTTATGATGACCTTTATCCTAGAAATTTCCAAGAAAGACAAAGAAATAGAAGAACTATCCATCAAGTGCACTCAACTTGAGGAGAGGGAGGTGGCTCATTTCCTTGAAGAGCGTAATCAGGAGGCGGCCATCATTGTGCAGCTTGAGCAGCAAAAGGCGATTAAACTTGAACTGGAGCAGACCAAAACAAACCTGCAAGAAACCATTGATCAGCTTCATAAGCAATGCCAGAGGTAGGTTGAAATGATTGGATTTCTAATTTATTAACAGTAAATTTTGATGATTTTATATATTTTTGGGATAGGCAGTACATTATTTCATGATATTGATGGCATCTCTAATTTAACAACTCTCTTGAGAACTCTACTTCCATGTCACATTTAACATCTTTTAATTTTTTTTTTTTTTTGGGGGGGGGGAGGGTAACAGACCAAGTTCCATTGGGGAGGGAGTTATTTTATTTTGCAAGTGCATATTATGCTTCGGTCACAAATACCTTTAAGAACACGGTAAAAACAATTTCATACCATTTCTTGCTATGTATAAAAATCAATCATACGGCACTGGTAAAGGTATTTGTGACCCTAACATTACAAAACAGTAAATAAATGATCTATGACATTTCATACAACATTATTATAAATATTGAATAAATATATATTGATTTTACTGATTTATTATTGATCTGTTTTTGTTATTGATGTGTGACAAATTGTATAATGGTGATGCATGGCAATTTATTTTCATTTGGCAGTGTATCAACTGAGAAGCTTTCCCTTAGTGTCAATTTGAATTCTACCAAGGCCAAGCTCTACTCTGTGGAAGCTGAGCTGGAGGATACAAAGAAGACGAGTGAAGAGAGACGGACCAGGCTTTCTGACTTGGAGCTTGAATTGCAAACCTGCAGGAATGCTAGTACAGAGTTGCAACTCGTCAAATCCACACTGAAGGTGAGTGGTTTTTCTCTTGGTTTTGTTTCGACTGAATGCTGGAATGTTACAATTTGGGCCACCCACTTTCAAAGAAATGACTTATACTGATATTTCCGCCAAATATTAAGTGTCAGAGATTTCAAAAACCTGGCCCCGTCATTTCCTCTGCATGGGCTGTATGTGTGTGCATTGGTTGCAGCTGTAGCCACGTAAGTTGTAAATACATTGGCCGTGTTGATCCAGCAGTTGGTGTAGCTGGTTTTCGTTGTCATTTCAGATATTTAATGCTGCGCTTACAAGTTGATTTTCTTGTGCCAACAGGGTGAATTATCTGCACAAAAATACCTAATCAATAATGATGACAATGAGTGTGAGTTCTCATTTTCACAATTTGCAGGGGGAGTGTTATTGAATAAAAGCTTAACAGGAAATGGGTCTAATGGTAATTTGAGTAATGTAGCCTGTGGGAATGTATAGCAGATCGTCTGAATTAGGAGTAACAAGGTTAGGCCCTGTCTTACAAAGTTATGATTAATCACAATTTAAGGTTGATCACAGTTTTAGGTGGTATTTCATAATGCTGTTTGATAAAACTGTTTGATAAAAGTCATATGAGACAGTACAATTTCACCTGAATACAGAAAATGTAGTTTTGGGTCTTCCAATCAAAATTTCCTTCTTGGTAATAATGATCAATTATTTTTTTGTGTGCAGACACTGGAGAAACAGTTCCAGGAGAACAAGCAGTTCCTGGAAGAGGAGAGGACAGCCCTGGAAGAGTCTGCTACGGAGACAGAGAATGAGCTGAGAATCACCGGTATGGAACTATCCAGGAGTAAAGCAGCATTGTCTGAGGCAGAGCTGGTCAGGCGACAACTCCAGGTTTCCATGTCATCTCTCAGGTACAGGCCATGGACTCATTTCAAGTTTGGTGTCAATCTTTTGGTGTTTGGTGTTGGTGTTGGGTCAAGTCAGCACAGCAACAAATTTGAAGTGAAATTGGTTCTGGGATGGGTCTCTCTTACTAGGTGTTTAGCTATCAATGATGTGATTTGAATCATTTTTGGACCTATTGAAGGCAACCCAAGTTGTACCTTCTGCACCAGCACCTACACCATACTTGAAATCACCTTTTGTTAGATAGAAGTTCCAATTACTGTCAGGTTGTCATTTAGCAAGGGTTCAGTGGGTTTGAATTTTGACTATACCAAGGTGGTAAGATCAGAGATCAAGACTTCATCTTACAAAGAGTAGTCAATCAATCACAGCTATGGAAAGCTAGCAATGCCAACATCTAGACTGAATGTCATTTCAAAGTGTTTTTTTTTATGATTTATACTCAAGCATACATCATTGACAAATTAGTCTGCTCTCTTTGTTTCCAAAGAGATGTTGTGTTCAGTTCTTATATGAATAATCATGAAATTGATGACTTCCATAGTTAAAATTGATGAGATCAATCACAACTCTTTTGAAGATAGGGCACAGATCCTTCTATGCTATAATTATAATGATAATAACAATAGTTGAAATTGATGAGATCAATCAAAACTCTTTTGAAGATAGGGCACAGATCCTTCTATGCTATAATTATAATGATAATAACAATAATAGATAGGATTTATGGTGCACCAAATCCACTCTGCAGTGTGCCCAAGGGAAATAAAAATAAGGAAGAGAGAGAAAGAGAGAGAGAGAGAGAAGTATGCATATGCAATGATAAAGAGAACTAGAGGAGAAATTGTACATGTACCTATTTTTTTCCATTTTTTTTTCTTTTGTCGACAGTGAGCAGGTAGAATCCCTTCAGAGTGAACTAGACCATACCAAGGCCCAAGCTCATTGGATGCTCTTTAATCAAGCATCGGAGATTAGCGACGCTACTACAGCTCTTGATCAACTCACTCATGGAATCTCAACAGCAGTGGCAAAGCTCGCGGATCACACTCTTGACAAGGTTAGTTATCCTATTAACCCATTTACTATTGAATTCTGTAATTCCAATAGACTTTGTCCAAGGACTATCTGGTTCCACTACACATTAGTCTTCGTCTCGGGATCTGGAATTGCAATGATCTGTTTTTTTATGAGGTAGATTAGTTGGTAAAAGGGCTGTGTATTAGGATTAGCTTAATCAGTGCCTTGAGAATACCAACCTTTACTTTTGTCTAGCTTGCATAGCGGATCAAGAATATAGGCAGCGGCGTCGGCATCGTCAATATCAAATCTTAACCTAAGGTTAAGTTTTTGAAATGTCATCATAACTTAGAGAAAGTATATGGACCTAGTTCATAAAACTTGGACATAAGGGTAATCAAGTATTACTGAACATTCTGCCTGAGTTTCAGGTCACAGGATCAAGGTCAAAGGTCATTTAGGGTCAATGAACTCAGGCCATGTTGGGGTATTTGTTGATTCCATCATAATTTTGAAAGTTTATGGATCTGGTTCATGAAACTTCGACATAAGAATATTTAAGTATCACTGAACATCCTTTTTGAGTTACAGGTCACATGGTCAAGTTTAAAGGTCATTTAGGGTCAATGAACTTAGATTATTTCGGGGGAATCAAAACGAAATCTTAACCAAGGTTAAGTTTTTGAAATGTCATAATTTTAAAAGTATATGCATCTAGTTCTTAAAACATGGACATAAGTGTAAACAAGCATCAGTGAACATCTTGCACAAGTTTCAGGTCACATGACCAAGGTCAATGAACTTTGGCCATGTTGGTGGTATTTGTTGAATTGCCATCATAATTTTGAAGGTTTATGGATCTAGTTCATGATCGTCTTGCACAAGTCTTCGGTCACACCATCAAGGTCAAATATCATTTAGGGTCAATGAACGTAGTATTCTATTATCATATGAATGGCATTTTTGTGAATAATTATTCTTTGGTTGTTTTTAAAGTCAACACTGCTGCTATATTTAATCCTGTAATGCAGTCTCTACTTGTTTACAGATTAGAAAAAGTGAATATTTGTAACATGGTACTAAGGTTGAACTCATTGAACTTCAAATTTTCCTTATAACAGGTTGAAGGAGCATCAAGTGGTTTTGTCACAGAACAACGAGGTCATGTACACCATCGCTCTAAGTCATCTGCTAAACCGGGATCTTTAGTGGTCTCTGTACTCCGAGCAGTAGACCACATTGAAACCCCTGGCAAGACATCGGGTATTGATGACCCAGTCACTCCATGTCGACAGAACAGAAAAGAAGATGGTTCGACAGCAGTGGTCATTGGTCAGTCCAGCTCAAGTGCCTTCTCAGTACCGAGACCAAGAACTGTGACTGACCACCAGGAAGAAGAAGCCATCGGCAACAATGACCAAGAGAAGAAGCCTGTTGAGGCGCTACCTGATCAGGTTTTTAAGTTGAAGACACTGTTCTCCAAGATGTTCACTGCATTCATTGAAAACGAGGAGAAGCTGAGGGAGGAAGTGTCTCGACTTCAACATGAAATGTGAGCATGATTGTTTTTCTAGCGGATGTTCACTCTTTCTTGAAATGTGAAAGTGGAATGCCCGAAGGGAACAGAAATAAATTGGATTTACTGCATAATGCAAAATAATTTCATATGTTTGACCCTCTGTAGCCCAGGCTGTGTTGGAATTGCACAGTTGGGGACTTATTTGACTCCCCTTGGATATTGGCTGTTGATTGCACAATCCCGCATGCTCATCATCCACAAGATAATCTACAGAACTGCATAGTTAATTGCTCTTACTTGTATATTTTATTTTTCAAATTAACTTTTGATTATTAATAATGATACTTATGAATGAAATTACAGTTTGGTAGTAAATCCTGAAATTTAGCCCCAAACTTTAGCCTCTAGAATTTGGTCTAGATACTCTTTCTAGGATTCTTATCAAATGTGCATTAAAGTGATGATATATTTAACAGTTTCATGTATTTTATTCTTTGTATAAAAAAAATGATCAATGGAAATCATCAGCAACACTGATTTATTGTTGTTTCAGTCAAGAGAAGGACAAGGGCTCTAAGAAGACCCTTCAGCGCTCTGAGAATCAAGTGTTGCTGTTGAGGGAGCAGCTGGAGGAGTCTCTATCTTATCGTAACCAGCTCCAGCAGAGTCTAGTAGACGCCCAGAGGCAGTCATCCGAACAGCTTCAGGCCCTGGACTATGCACAGCAAAGGATAGAAGACATGGCTACCAACCTGGCAAGGTTCTCAGATCAGAAATCAAAGATAGAGGTACACTAACTTCTCATTCATCATTGTATAATTTTTACATTTTATGAAGTGCTATAAAAGGATAAATCTATTTGTTCATACAGGTCCCGTGACATTTGCTCCGAAGGAAAATCTGCACGTTAAGTCAAACATAAAAACTAAATGAACTGTAATCTTATCTTTACGTTATTCTAAAACAAAAAATCTGTTATAATCCTAACTCTAATACTATACTCCCTGAGATATTAAGAATGGAGCAAATGTCGCAGGAGCATGTGTTGTGTCACCATTCATACAACCCCCAATTGTTCTCCTTTATTTCCTCACACCATGAACTGCTTAAGCCATGATAATGTGAGAGCATTATAATCATTGATATGAACAAAAAAAACAGGAATCCTTTTAGGTCTGTCCTACAAATAGGGGGTCCTACATTCTTGAAATGCTCCATGGAAGGTTCTACCCTCCTTCGTATCCAAAAATCAGGTTCCAGTCTTACAAAGAGTAACGATTGATCCGATCAACCTCGGCTATTTGGAAATATATCAATGTCATAGTTTTTTTCGACAGGAAATTTGCACAATGTCCTATGTGAACAAAGAGAAACACATTGACTTTTTAAGAAAACAATGTATAACTATGTGTTAATATACATCATATCTAGAAAATATTTTGAACAAAACATGCAGTTCAGATGTTGACATTGCTGGCTTTCCATAGTTGTGGTTGATCAGATCAATTGCTACTGTTTGTGAGACGGGTTCCTGATCCACAGACTCCACCTTTATACCGAAAATATAGTATAGCGGTAGTGTTCATCTAATGCATGCACATGCAGCAGAAATGGCAATGCCATGGATATTTTACCTCTCCAATATATTGATAGCTTTTAAGATATGGACCAAATGTAGCACAGTTGGTAGCATGAATTGAAATGTGACCCCTCATTGTGTTTACATCTTCCCTACTCTAGGCCATGGAAGACGAGATATCAGGTCTTAGAGCATCCCTGAAGATGGTTACAAGAGAGAAAGAAATAGTGATGGCTCAGTATGAGGCATTATCCTCAAAGTATCAACAGGTGTCAATGTCTTCTACTGGGGATGGAGAAAGCATGGGCAAGCTACTGAAAGAAAATCTCCATTTGAAGAAAGAGGTCGGTAGTCGTGATAAAAATTGCATTATATAAAATTGTCTTCTTAAATTTAGTTACTTATTCAGAGGCACAATATTATTATTACCTTGGATTGAGATGCTGCTACCATTAATTTATTAACCTCGTGTGGTTGAGAGCAGCAAAATGTGGATCAATTGCATCCTCAATGTGTAAGATCATATATTATGTATCTTGGGGTGTAACGCACACAAGCAAGCTACTGAAAAAATCTTTACTTTTAAGAATGAGGATCCTAAGTAGTGTAATGTGTAAGACAAACAATTATTTGCAGACTGGGGTGTAGTACATGTGAGTAGGCTTCTGAAAGAAAATCATTACTTGGAATTTACATATTGGGATGCAATGCTTAAAATATCATTTGTTAGGGATCAAATGATTAGCATGGGCAACTTGCTGAAAGAAAATGTTCTCTTTGTAGAGAAAGATGTAAATGAGTAAATGTTAATGTAAAACATTGTCTGTTTGCAAATGGGTGTGAAATGAGCTTTGGCAATCTGCTGAAAGTAAATTCCTTTTGAAGGAAGAGGTATGTGCTCTCATAGTCACTCTACTCTTACAGAGTGAACATGGGCTGGGTACTTAAAAAGGTAAGTTACTGAAACAAGAAGACTGGTAAAGTCAGCTTCAAGCTATTTATTTTGATTAATCAGATAGTTGAGTCGAATAAATTCTGAATAATTCCTTTTTTTTATATATCATTCAGTTTTTAATGATAAACTAATCATACAACTAAATGTGAAAAATTCTCATTATTTGTCTGTTGATTCTTTTAGCTGGACAAGGTTCGCATGAAGTTCCTAAAACGACAGGAAGACTATGAGCTGTTTCAAAGCAAAGCTGGAAAACAGGTGAGAAAATCAACTTACCGATGTAGTTTACTTGGTCAAAGGTCACAGCTCATTATATATGCAAGTTGGTCTCTGCATGATAACTTTGGAAATATTCACCATATATTAAAAATGTTTGGTTTAAAAAAAAAAAAATGGATTTAAATTTTTTTTGGTGTGTAGGTAGATGACACCAAAATACAGGCTAAGTTCGAATTCGGAGTCCGCAGGTCAAAGGTCACAGCTCATTAAATATGCGAGTTGGTTTCCGCATGATAACTTATGAAATATTCAACAGATTAAAAAAATTTGGGTGTGTAGGTAGATGACACCAAAATACAGGCTAAGTTCAAATTCGGAGTCCGCAGGTCAAAGGTCACAGCTCATTATATATGCGAGTTGGTTCAATCATATTGCATGAATTTCTGATCGCGTTAAGCGGGGGGCATGTCAAATTTCTAGTTTTGATTTACAGTGTATTCACTTACTAAGCATTTTCCTGATATGATATTGCATTCCTTTTGATGATTTGTCTAGATGAAAGTATTAGAGGGAAATTGGAAGAAAGCTGAAGCAGAGATCTACAGACTTGATCAACTCTTTGACCATTGCAGAAAGGTATTAATATATTTCCTTACCTCTTCTAAAAACGTCTTATTTGGAACAAATTAAAAAATTGTCATAAGCTACTGAAAATGATCGCATTAGTTTTCCTGTGAACAGATTTGTCATACTTTGCTGCATATGTCTTTGCGAATATATTTTGAAGACAAAATGATAAGAAAACATTACAAATTTCACCAGATTATTGGATTTAGGTGCCATTTCCTTTGATTAGATCTTTTCCTGTGTGAAAATAAAGCAAATAATTATCTTCTGGTTTCAGGTGATAAAACAAACTATCATCCCCTTGGAGATATAAATATATACACTATCCTGAAGTTGAACTTTGCAACAGAAAGATACATATTACTACATCCAAATGGCATTTGAATAATAGTGTGTCCCATCACTTTCACCAATTATACCTATTTGCCTACTTTCTGTATATATATATTTGTTTTCTTTTCTCTCTCTAGGTAATGGATAAGGTTCCGAGTCAGATGTGCCAAAAGGATCCTAACCTCAGGCTACTTTATGAGATGTTTAGCAGTCAGTAGAATGTGTCTCAAGGAGTTTGACATGTGAAACTGTTTACTCCTATATAACAAATGGGTTGTCCATAAACATCCTTCCAAGAATGTGTGTTACAATGGGCTTGCTTCATGAAACTATCCACAGCCCTATTTTGTAAACAGACTTAGAAATGTGTTAATTATACCTTATCATGAGCGAGTTTCACAAGACTATCATGATACTTATTTCATGAACACGCTTAGAGATGTGTGCCAAGTAATATCTTATGATTGGGTACTAGTGTTACAAGACTTTATTATTTCACGAACACCTATTGTTGAGATGATATCAAACCAAGATTACATGATGAAGAGCTTACAGTAGTTTGGTGAAACTGTCCTCTATGGTCTTATCATACTTCATAAGAAGAAGACATTCGCACATTTCAAATCTGGACCCCATTCAACAAAGAGTTGCGATATATGCAAATCAAACTCTTATTTCTATTGATCTCTTTGTGACTTTAGGGAAATTAAAATTTTATACCTTGAAGTTGAATATACTGGGACCATGGAAATCTGTTCGACTTCGGGGAAGTTTGACTTGGAAAAGGTGTATAAAACTTGATATGCATAATCTGGTCCAAGATAATGCTTTGAGTTAGGCGATTATTTTACTAAAGGAAGGCCAACCTATGCAGGTTTACCTGTATTTCATTCCATAATGTACAAAGTATGGTACATTTATGAGGCAAGGGACTGGAGGGAGGGGGAGGGGTATATTAATTGCTTTGCCCAGTTTATTTCTGCACTGCACAAAGTATAATAGTACAGTATTTTTAAAGTATTATTTTGCATCATTTGCATAAAAAATAAAGGTGCTGTCGTCTATCAGTATTCATTCACTGTTGAATAGCATTAACAAACATATCACTGAGTACACATTTCAGGTCAGATAAGTATATTCAACTCAAGAATTATTTTTTTTTACAAAAATCAATGGGAAAATTGACAGAATGGTTACATATTCTGAGAATATTAATTGAGGAGCTAATGTTTTTTTGTGCTTGACATAAAGTTCAACTTTGCCATTGGATTAAAGGTGGAATCTTTTCAGCTGTTATATTTGTCAATTATTAATATACTTTGTGTTTATTTTTTTCTCATCACAGATATTACATGTAATATTCCTGTATTAATGTGCATGAATATAGTCACTGTTTAGGACTGTGGTATAATTGAATTTGTAATATAAGTACTCATACTCTACTGGATATTGTTTATCAAATTTAGTTTAATTCTATTTGTCTTATTGACAAAAATAAAATGAGATGTATTACAATATAAAACCTTCAATGGAATCAATGTAAATAGGGAAAGAGAGAAAACTGAAACAAGACTAGACTTTGTTATGTACATGAAATGATACCACGTTATTTAAAGCTTCTTTGAAATGATTATGTACTGGTACGTGTATATATGTATTATAGGGGCTCTGATTATCCGGGGGGGGGGGGGGGGGGGTGGCAATTCATATGCCTACTTTGATTGTATCATTTATTATTGTTTCATGTATAGGCCTAGACCTTATGAATTGGCATCATCACACCACCGTCATAGAGGCTGAAGCCTTTGCCTTGCGTTTGTCAATGATCTGCAGCTGGCGCACCTCTGACAACTCTGTTAACAGATATTCCTATATCTGAGGGAGGGCACTATGAGATTATGATGTCACATGCATAAGATCCATTTGTACATCAATTCATATGCCTTTTAAACTAAAGCATGGCCATTCTGTGATGTGTCATTTGCTATGTACAGAAGTGTACATTCTTTGTTATTAGATTGAAAAGTGTTCCATAAAATTGTTGCTGTTTAAGTGGAGCACAGTGAAGTATATGTACATGTGTAACTGACTTCATAATGTTGTTATTGTCCTCTCCTCCGATGCAACATAATCTCTGATAAAATTTGAGCTGGTATTATTGAATTACTTAAAGCTCATTCTGACATGGTGCCAAATAGAAAAGCTACATGTTTATTTTTCGCAAGCCCTCTTCCCCTCAAAATAATTAATTGAATAAATAAAGAAAGAAAGAAATAAGTGAATAAATGAATAGATAAATAAATAAATGAATGAAAAAAGAATGAATGAATTAATGAAATGAATAACAAAAAAGCAATTAAAAAAAAATTGAATTCTTTAAAAAATCAGTTACACACAACCTACCCATAACGTGTGACCTGTTCTGCTGCTAAATAATTATATCTCAAATTTTGACAAATTTTTGCATTCTTGTTTGTCAACAAGAATTCTAAACTGCAAATATCATATTTCAACTTTAAAATTGAGAATCAATTTCAGAACAGGTCATCTATAGTATGTATCAAATGTCATATGTAACTTATAAACGGCTCACCTTACCTTAATTTGTATGTGTAGGATTCATAATAATAGACCTTTTTATGCCATCTACATAAAACTAAACCTATGCCCTAAATCTATGCATTCAAATCATTTCTTGGCATCAGCTCAGGTTGCTCATGTTCATATCACAAATATATGTTATGTTCCTCTATTTAATTTGCCCATCAAAATATTGCGCATACATGTATCCCAACACATTGCACTGTTCAAAATATTTTCGTGTTTTTGTATCATGTTATGTAAATATGTACATGTAAATTTTGCACAACTTATTAAAGTTGAACACAAATTGATGGCTGATGTTTGTGATAATTAAGATGTGAAGTTGTGATTTATGCGTGTGCTTTAAATAACACCTTTGTGTCGCTATAAACCAAGGTTTGATATTTTTTTGAGTTTATATGTATGCTTTGCAAAACAGGTGGTAATGATATGATATGCATCATGGGGAAGGGTGAGGAATGGAGGGGCGAGAGATAGCTATAAGAGGGGTGAGATAGAGAAAGGGTGAAGGATAATACAAAGGAGAATACTGGGTAGGGGGTGTGGAAGGGAAAGGAAGAGATATAACTTGGGAGGGAGGAGGAGAGAAAGGGAGAGACACAAGATTGAGAATATAAAGGGGAGGACAACCAGGAGCGAGGAAGGGAGGGAGAGAGAGATAGCAAGGGGGAGGAGGACCAATCGACAGGGGCATGAGATAGAGAAAGGATGAAGAATAATATAAAGAAAACGGTAGGATAGCAAGGGAAGAGATAGGGAGAGATCGAGAGGCTCAAGATAGAGGGGCAAATAATTAAAGGGGAGGATGTATGGGTATAGGGGAGGGAGAAAGAGATAGCTACTATAGGGAAGGGGAGACTCGATATTGCTGTATAGTAATGGTAATCGATACCCCCAAAAATTATAATATAATAATAATTAGCGTTTTTTGGGGGGGAGGGGCAGAGGTACGAGTGCTCATTCCATGATGATTTTGATTACTCAAACATGCCTCGACCGTGATCAATCTTAATCATTTTGTCACAGCTAGAGCTGCTCAATTAGCATAGCCTAAAAAACCCTCTGAAATTATCTAAAAAATTATTCAATTCAAAAGTTACAGCATTTCGATGGGGGTTTATACTTTTTTGTTGTGTATATAACGTTTTTGGGCAAGCCCTGCCCATCAGTTGCCCTGCCCTGGGGAAATTCATAGTCTACAAACACAGACCCTGGTCGAACTTTCATCAAGAAGTGATCCTGGCTGATACAAAAGTCTAGCACAAATACAAGTTCTTGTTTTAGATCTAATTTCTGATCAAGAATGCTTGCTTCCACACAAATATATCTGGGGAAGTCGCGCGCGCTGGCCACGCCCCCGGGGGGGGGGCACTCGACCAAAAAAGTGGTAGGGGTGTGCCGCGGGCGAGGCGAAAAACGGGGGCCTTGGAGCGGGCTTATTGTAAAAAGGAGGGTCCTCGGAACGGGCTTCGGAACTACAAATGTTTGTGAAAATGGGGGTCCTCGGAACGGATCTCCGTATCTCTGTGAGTGCGTATGCATCCCTATGGAACGGGCAATCGTGCATGACGCAGCTAGCGCGGCCTTGGCCGGGTGCGCTCTAGCTTAGGCGATGGTCGAAAAGCGCTCTACGGCCGCTTTTCACCAAATTGCAGCTCCTTGTAGCAAATCAATGCGACCGGAACGGCGTAACGAAAAATATGCCATTACGAAAATCTCCCGTTAAAAGCTCTCCGAGTTAGCCCTGGCAAACTCGGAATTGAAACATTGACTTCTCTGCAGCACCCCCAATAAACCTTATCTGTCCCCCAGACCGCAGAATGCCCTCGGGTGCGATAAGGGCTTGATAACCACAGAATATACAACTACTAGCTGAATTCCGACTGAGCTGCATCATGAAACTCTCCTGTAACAAAAGTTGTCTCTTATAATGGAAAAGTTGTTAACAAGAATTTGTATCCCAGAATAAGCTTTAAAGCATGAAAATGTGACTGGTAATAGATGAAATATACTCAAGAATCCTCTAAACACAGACATGATCAACTTGCATTTCGAAGGGAGTAGCCAAAATATGTTGTTTACACAATAGTCATCGCCCATCACTGGTTCTTGGCTGTGGTTTTTAGTTTTACCGCAAGTGCAGATTAATCTGACTGGCTCGAATTTCTGGACATTATGATTCGTTTTCTTGTTAGTTATTTCATCTTCATTTTATAAACAAGACTTCTTAAATTGATAGCTACCCCAGATATAACTTTGAATGGCTGAAAAGGACCGATAGACAAGACCAATATGTGGAGAACTTGAGTTCAAGGAGCATTTTGGGGTAAAAGTTGGGAACCGGTCTATTTCACCTAATTTGAATAGGCTGAATCTGATAAGACCGGTTCCCAAACCAATTTTTCATGTTTTGACAACCTAATTTGCATAAACAAAATGGCTGCCAAATGACAATTTCTAATCTTATTTTTACAATATTCTTTTATAATATTCGCTTTCACTGATATGGATACTCCAAAATCCTGCATACTTAACATGAACCATTTGGGAAAACTTGTTATTTCTGTTTGCGGCTAATTAATTATGCAAATTTATGCATATTTTGCAATATTATGCTATAATTTGATAATTACACCTAAAATGTTTATTATTTTGGGTACAAATAGCATTTGTATCATTATGATAATTGTTTGGCCCTTAAATATAATACTCAAGTCAATTTTTGTATGTATTTTATTGTTCTTTGATATTTCTTTTGTGTTCTTGTATTTTCTGCCATTTGCTTTGTATATGTTTGATATGAAATCTTTAAAAAAACTAATATCAATGACAGACAAATATCAAGCTTCAATGATTGAATCATTTGATAAACTTCTTTTGCCATAACTGTTAATTGTACTCAGCAACAAATACACACACATGCTCCCACACCCACACCTGTACATAGAAAGTAATATACTTGCAAGGTATAGTAGACATGCCCAATATGAAAACATTGATGCTGATCCTATAATCAAGACAATTACCAAATTCAATGAACCCGTAAGAAAAGAAGAGTTTAGAAGTTGGAAAACCTGTAATCATGCTGAACTTAAATTTCTTGAAATAGATATATTAAAATGTTTTATAACAGATCAAATAATCAATTAAACGTATAATTTACGCAGTGTAGTTTATCAATCGGATATAAGTATCAGTACATTGTTATTATCCTTGTAGCAAAATTATGTCTTTGATTCAGCTCCATCAGAACTGCAATCACGGCAGTTAACCAAAGAACAATTTGTAATAAATGCAAAGGGTCTGTATTACTGGATCACTTACTAGTTTTTTTTGGTCATTACCAATTTATTTATTTATTTGGCAACGATACATTTCCCCAAGTCAACCATCAAAGTGATAACTGAAAACCACAGCTTTTATCTAGTCCTTGCCTTGGAAGATTCTTTGACGAACGATACTGAATACAGAAGAGGAAATTATAAAAACATGGGGCTAAACACAAATTAGCTCCATGGTTAAAACATGGGCAGAACAGGGTTTCCAGCCCAGTCACTACCCAATGCAGAACAAATTTTCAGTGTGTTCTATGGTTCAAAAGTGCTAGAGATGCCTGTTGAAGATAAATCAGCATGGAAACAGTTGCAGAAGTCCAGTCTAGAGGTTATCCGGTCAAGGATGATATTTTCTGCACCACCTCAACAATGTCTGATCTCAGCAATTCTGTGGAGCAGGTAATATGCAGATTGGTAGACATGTGATGTGTGTTTCTTCATGCTCATTGTTTTATCAAAGACTACGCCAAGAGATCTAGCCTTGCACACTGGAGATATATAGTTTCCTTGCCTATTAAGACTGGAGTTGTAGTCATAATTACGCATATATGGAGATGACAGAACAAGATACTTCGCTTTTTATTGTTAAGCTCCAGGAAGTTGACCTTCATCCAACATCGAATCCTCAATTGCAGCACCAACAATAGCAGCTGCACAAACCTCTGTATATTTACCTTTTGGATCAAAAGTGAGGTATACAGCTGGATGTCGTCAGCATAGAAGTGTATACCAAGACCATGTCGCCACATTACAGAGCCAAGAGGAGTGATGTATAGTTTGAAGAACAAGGGACAAGGAAAGACTCCCAAGGAACTCTGTATTAAAGGGTAGTCACAGGAGACTGCATGCAAGTGATGAATACATCTTCATACAGCTATGTTGGCAAGGTAAGAGGAAACCTGCCATTGGAGTGCAGAATCATCAATTCCAAAACAGACTGTCAGTCTCCCAAGAGAATGACATGTCCACTGGTATCAAAACCGGTTGACAAGTCAAACATAACTGAGGCAACTGCTTTTCTCATAGAAAGAGAAATCCTGGCTCTAAAATCGAAGAAATTCTCGACCTAGACTTTGATGGTGTTATCTCAGACTCGCATGTAGCCTATCAGAGCTGGGTGAGCTATTGGATGCTGTTGGGTTTAAAACCGATCAAAATAAGTGGATTAATAATCACCTACAGGAGCGCCAAACATGCCAGGAACCGACCATCCTCAGAAAGATATCTTCGTTATCAATTTGAAATAGTCTATCTTATGAAGATATGAAGATGTGTGAATATTAGTAGTTCGATAAATGGCCTAGAAGACATTACACAATTCACTGCGGTATTGAGAATGTGCACTCCGAGCATTTTAACACCTGAAACAAGATCTGGTTAGACAGCAGATTCTCTCTCAAGACAAAAGTTAAGGTTTCTCCAGGATCTGTGACATGAGAATCGGACATATCTCAAGAACACAAACACGATTACTTCGATACGAACTGCCTCCGCAGAATACTTGTACTAAACTGGTTTGATTTCAACAATTAGAGATGACTTTTATAATATGAGGCTGCCCTATCAATCAAGCTATCCAATGGAACACCAAATCGATGATGACTGACATTGATCATTCAACACCCCGAAAATAAAGGTGTATATCAAGCTGGGGGAGGCTGGATGCCTCTAAGTTGGATGAAGTGGCAATCCTTGATAGGACAGGTGCAGTACTGCATTGGAAAATATATATTATGGAGATGCACATGTAATCCGTTAATGAAGTCCAATTAAAAAATATTGTTACTAAAGGGATATGCAGTGACTTATTCGTTGTGAAACTTTAGAACATCACAGTCTGGCTTTTAAAACACGGAAAACGGTCTAATTGATAGCCAAAATTAGAAATTAAATGGATTATATGTGGATTCAGTTCTGAGAATTTTTTTTCAATATTGGGACAATTTGACGAGCGTAATGGATAAAAACACAGGACATCTCTCATTTTCAGCAGACAGTTTTCACTTTATTTTGCTGAAGAAAATGCACTAAATATAAATACATTTATGTGTGATCAGATTCTGTTGGTCGGGAACATAACTACTCCAAAGGATATTAAATGCAACTGATTGACTATTAGGACGTGAGAATTACAGTACTGTTTTGACAATTTATCATCCGTAATTGTAAATATAAATGAATTGATTGATATCATAACTCAAGATACCATTTTATAATAAAAATATAAGCAATTAATAGTGACATTCGCTTAAATACAGATAGGTTCGTGAAATTCATTGAATCTTCACCAGTGTGCTTTTAAATGGGAAGGCCCTCCGTGCAGGAGTTTACCTTTGTATGCAGATGTGGGTGTGGGAGTGGGTGCATCTGTTTATGCCCATAGATATATGCGAATAAAAATGTGATTACACAATTAAATCATTAAAGCTAAGTTAGTTATTTTCTTCCACTGATAATCAATAATTTGACAGATCCCATAACAAAACATGTACAAAACAAAAGGTACAAAATACAAAGAAATACATAAAAAAATTCAAAAACAATAAAATACATTATTATTCACTGTGATATTATATTATAAGGGCCTTACAATTATTTATAATGATGTAAATGCAATTTGTACCAGAAATATAAACATTTGAGCTGAAATTATCAAATTATAGCATAATGATCCAAAATATGCATAAATTTGCATAATCAATTAGCCGCAAACAAAAATAACAAGTTTTCCCGAAAGGTACACGTATGTATGCAGGATTTTGCAGTATTCATGTCTGTGAAAGCGAATATAATTAAAGAACATTGTCGAAATAATATTCTGAATTGTCAATTTGGCAGCCATTTTGTTTATGCAAATTAGGTGGTCAAAACATGAGAAATTAGCTTGGGAACCGATCTTATCAGATTCAGCATATTTGAATTGTGTGAAATAAACCGGTTCCCAACTTTTACCCCAAAATGCTTCTTAAAGTTTATACAGGCCTCTTTTTCCAGAATGGGTCTAGTCTACGAGTATAAGCCAAGATATGTTATATTCAGTGTATATGTCTCTCTGCTCTTCATGTGTCCGTATCGAACGGACGCATTTGGCCTCGTTTAAATTGAAACATTGACTTCCGAGTTTCCCATGTAGAAAATCTTCGGGAACTCGGAAGTCAGTGTTTCAATCTGAAAGACAGCAAACTCGTTATCATTTACTAGTCTAATTCAAAGACCAGACTACTGCTCTATAAATGTATTTTTGGTTTCTTATGTAAATGAGAGGGGTGTAAATCACTTCACAACTTTTAATTAAATGATGGAATTATGAGGTTTAGCGTGGCAATGATAATACTCCTAAAAAAATATTTCTTAAAGTATGAAAATGAGATCGCAATAGATATTAATGAGTGAGTATGCACTCATTAATTGCACAGATGGAAAGTGGAGTCGATAGTGAAACAGCTAGGAGAATGAGGAAGAAGGATCTGAGGCAGAAGGGAAGAAGAAGCAGAAGAGGAAGCAGAGAGAGAAGTAGATAAAGAAGAAAAAAGGATCACGGATGATGATATCAAGCTTAAAGGGATGGTTCGGGCTGAAAATATTGATATTTTAATACATAGAGTTGAATTCATTGAAGAAAATGCCGAAAATTTCATCAATAATCGGATGACAAATAATAAAGTTATTAAGTTTAAAGTTTAGCAATATTTTGTGAAAACAGTCGCCATGAATTTTCATTTCATGGGCTGATGATATCACATCCCCACTTTCCGTTTTCTTATGTTATGACATAAAAAAACAATTTTTTCATTATTTCATACTTGTGTGAATAATATTATCTCCCTTGTAATAAAATAAGTTGCATCAATGAATATATAATGCACTAAATCAGTTGTCAATCTAATTTTTCTAGTTCTTGAAGGAAAAAAGTTGAATAAATCTAATTTCATATAATAGAATACAAAAGAACAAGTGGGGATGTGACATCATCACCCTACCTAATGAATATTCATGATGACTGTTCAGGGGCCGCGGAACGGTTTTCAAAGTGGGGGGGGGGGGGCTGACCATGCTAAAAATCACAATCATATGGTAATTTTTACATTTTTGTACACAGTTTTGGAAAAAAGTGGGGGGGGGGCTGGAGCCCCCCCCCCCCCCCAGCCCCCCGGTTCTGCGGCCCCTGCTGTTTTCACAAAATATTGCTAATAAACTTTAAAATTCAACAACTTTATTATTAGTTGTCCAATTTTGATGAAATTTTCGGCATTTTGCTCAGTGAATTCTACTCAATTTATTAAGTTATAAATACTTTCACCTGGACCATCCCTTTAAGAGTATGGAAGAAAGGGGGAAAGAGGAAGAGAGAGAGAGTATGTAGATGGGTTGGGGAGAGCCCGGGGGAGAGATGGACAGGTAGGAGAGAGAGAGCTAGATGAAGAACTATAAATCGTGCCTACAAAATGTCTGAGTACAAGACTATCCAACCTATTAAATGTGTTTCGTTGATGCGGTTAACTGTTGCCCACAAGGGACTACTTGTGTTTACTTTCTTTGATAAGCTTCTTCCAGTTGGAACTCTCCCCTCATCCAAAGGCAATGACTCAAAGTTTAAACGAGAGGGTTTCGTCATGGCGAAGCTTTGGAACGGATTTCTTTCTTCTTTTTTCTCGATAAGAAGGAAATGCTATGCCTTGGAGCGGCTTTCTTTGTTCTTTTTCTCAAAAAGACAAAAATGCTATGCCTTGGAACGGAAATTTGAGTGTAAAAATGGGGGTCCCCTCCGCGGCACATACCCACTATGCATTATATACTGAGTGCCCCCCCCCCCCGGGGCCACGCCCATATACCGTATGCGGCGCCTGGTATCTCATCGATCACGCCCATCAAATCAGCATCAACTAGTAGCGATCTCTCCAGAACATTTTAAGTTTTGTCTTTGTACTTTGATGTCTATCTATCTATCTACAGATGAATCGCACAGTATAAAAGCCTGTAAACAAGAAATGAGAATCATTCGGTAACTATTAACTAACGTAGAAACCTATTTATTTGGCCATGTTAAATTTGTCACCTCACACTCACAGCGTGGCTCGCTATCATTGAACATTAACTCTGGGGGCTCCTCGCCGCGCCGAAGCTTGGGCGGCGGAGTTAGCCCCCTCTCCGCTCTTTCTTGATCCATGCATTCGCTTGACTATGCGTGATCGTGACGTGTATGATGGGGTGTCCAAACTTCGCGGACTTTTCAAAAATATTCTTCAGGCTTAAATTTGTTCACAAAATATTCACAATTTATGCAAAACCAGTTCAAGAAATAGTTATCACATTGACGGCAAGATCGCTCGTAAACTTTAAAATCATTGTCATTGACAAAAATGTGAAGTAGATCAAGGGCAGGGGTTTTGCTGGTAAGTGGTATTGCGATCTCAAAATTCTATTCCGATTGACGAATGTGCACTGTGCTGGAAAACCGTTCTGTGCCAGTGTGTTGATTTAGTATTATTATGATGATTCGATGTTGCAAGCGCAAAGTGTAAGCGTGTTGGTCTCTTGGCCATGGTTATTAAAGACAGTTACACGTAACCTCAAAGTTGCTTAGTTTATTTACTTTACAATAAGTTGGCCCTTATTAACCCATGGCGCTGAAAAAGTGTGACCTAACTTCGCGGACCAAATATTTTGGAGAGATTTAAACAAAAACTCAAGCTCGAAAGGTGAGATATTTATATCAGATTGATGACAAAATGATGTAGAATCAGTCAGTAGGCACATTGAACTCACATTTTTTATATCTGCTTGTAAAATGATGATATGATGCTTGTTGAGAATATCAGATTTCTTCGGAATGGGCGCTAACAGTGACAAAGTTGCTGATCTTTTGTCAATATTTTCATGAATACTGAACTCATCCTGAAGAAACTTACACCAGAGTAATTTTTAGGTCGCTTTTCACATTGATGATGTCAGATTTTAAGGATATTGGCTAGTTTGTTAGATATTAAATGACTGTCCGCGAAGTATGGACACACGCGAAGTTTGGACTCACTGCTATACAATAAACTCTAGGGGGTACTGGAGCTGGAACCTCAAAAGGTTGAAAAAAACTGCCAGAGTAGTCTGAATTTCAAGCACCATTGTACAAAATCCACAGATATTTATCAAAATTTTACCTTATATGGCTTATGCTTGCTAAGCTATAAAGTCCATCCCAACAAAAAGTTGATTTGAATAAAAAGAGAAAAAAATCCAACAAACATAACACTGTAAATTTCATCAAAATCGGATGTGAAATAAGAAAGTTATGACATTTTTAACTTTACATGCACATCCAGGTCGATTTGCAAATGAAGAGGGAACTGATTACATCACTCACTCACTATTTTGTATTTTAGTATATGAAATATGAAATATTATAATTTTCTCCTCATTGTCCCATGAAAAAAAGTTTTATTTCTCCCTGAACATGTGGAATAACCATTGTTTAACATTTTATGGTTCAGTCAAGTTGGACCTTATTGTCAAATCTGTAAAATTGAAATATTGTATGATTCAAACAATTAAAAACAAAATAAATAGTGAGTGAGGGACATCATAGATTTTCTCAGTCATTTGCATGTGACTAAATTGTGCATATAAACTATTTTGTGAAAAATAAGCGAAACTTTCAAACGTCATAACTTTCTTATTTTACATCCGATTTTGATGAAATTTACGGCATTATGCTTGTCTGATTTTTCTCTATTGATTCAAATCAAAAATTTTCTGAGCTGGACTTGACCTTTAATGATTCTGATATTGGTTGTTCCGCTGAACTTTGTTGGCTCTACTCGCCACAAGGAAAAAAAAAATGTCTAAAAACTCCTCTATGCCTTGGAGTGGAAAACTTTACCAGTAATGACTAACGATCAGTATTAAATCTTTATATGTCATCATGCCATTGCCATGGTAATAAATTCCATGATATGGTCTAAAACTAAACGTGCACTCATTGACCATCCAACACGCTTACTTACTGTAATAAAGTAAATTTATATTACCAAGGTAATTAGAAATCTAAGTCAAGTTGAAGTAATTTTTTTCTCCCGGCCAGTCCAAATCCCAGTTACTACAGTTAACATAAGATCTATTGGCCCGTATTCTGTACTTGAAGTCTGGTTTAACTTAGACCATGGTCTAACTTTGCGCTAAAATTATGGGAAGCCTCGACATAAAAGTCCCTATAAAATATATTTCTATGTGTTCTATTTTATTTCCCCTTGCCTGCGTTGATAAATATTTACTGACACAAATTTATGCCACAGTTGGCTAGCCATAGTTAAACCACGACTTAAGTCTAGACCTGACTTTTAATTAAACCTGGGCTTAGAATGGAGATCTAGCCTAATTAAAAGTTAAACCTTGGAGGCTAGCATGAGACAGGTGGTAAACTTTTATTTTAGGGGCAAAAATTATCCACAGGCAAAGTGGTCGCTAACTTCATCTAACTCATCCCCAATATCTATCACTTTGTCATCAATGATATTATGGTAGAGCCCCCTCCCTTCCCAAGGGGTAGTGCCAGTGAAGGTATTGTTTAAGTGGGGGTGCAAATTTGCAAAACAAAAGTAATTTTTTCCCTCAGTGGAATATCAACTTCATTTGCAGAGATTTAAGACCTCTTTTCCTTTTGTGATATTTTCTTCCTCTTTTTTATTTTAAACTACTTTTAGAAGTTTATGTCGAAACTACCACCCCCTCATCAAATACCTGGATAGCGCTGCTGAAGGTGGGGGGGGGGATGTTAAAGCTGCTGGGATGCATGAGTTAGCTGATGTTAGGCGACCACTTTTGTGCAGATAACCCAGGATTACTGCATAAGCAGCATAGCCAGGAGGTGTTAACTTGAAGAGTAAAATCGTTCACAATGTTACTCTCCTAGATGCCTGGCACCTCTTTGAAGCTATGGCACATCCCCATAAATAACAACTTAATTTACACCTAATTTGATTGGAATCTACTCAAAGTCACTCCTTTCTCCTTTACTATATAGTTCATTATACCTGGATTGAACTACAGACACAGTACAGTGACAGAACACAAATGGATAGGACAGACACATTGCTTTTCTTTTGTAATGGAGTCAAGGTAGGTGTACTTCACTTCAAATAATGTTGATAATATAATTTTTATTGTAATGAATTTCATGCTTTTATTGGACGTAGTTTATTTCATTTGACAAAAGAAGTGCTTACGTTGTTCTTTTAATGCATAACCAATGTAAAAGGAGGAAAATGTAACTCCTCTCTCTTTCTCTCTCTCTCTCACTCTCTATATGTATCTCTCATAACAGATCAAGGAGAATGATGTGGACCCTGAGATGACTCTCTTGACTTACCTCAGGACCAAATGTATCCTTTTCCAAAGATTGAAGAAGCAATAAAAATCACATTAAAAAAATACTTATAAAAGTCCTTTTATCTTTTAATTTTCAGCTTTCTGTTGCAAGTAAAAAAAAAAACTAATTTTCTTAATTGTTTGGGGGTGATGTTAACATTTTGATCTGACACATGGAAATGCATTGTTTGCAAGAAAAACACTACTTTTATTGTCATTGAAATTACAGACATATGTTACTTGAGAATGAAAATTGTCATATTCTTCTAGCATATCTGCACTTGCTGTTTCATGAAGCTGTCCCTTCATGATATTTCTGCTGTGTACAGGGTTGTAATAAAAAACGTTTAAAAAAAAAAAAATAAATAAAACGTTTTTTATTGTTTTAAAACGTTTTAAATCGTTTTAAAACGTTTTTTTTCCAACGAACGATGTAATTTTCCTGTAAATCAATTAAATTATACACTTAATACAATATGATTTAAGCTCTTGATGTTTTAATTACATTTTTGGAGTATTAAGAGATGACTACAATTTTTGTTACTGAATTTTCAACAGAAAAGTTCATATTTTTCCCAAAATCACTAAATCAAGGAAATTGAATGCCAAAAAATTAAGTTGACATTTTATAAATTTATTCCTCATACATGTAGTCTCAGGTTTTTTTTAGTCTTATCAATCTATAGGGGTGAGAAAAAGTTGCACTATGTAAGAAAACAACATAATCTATAGACTATAGGCTTTCAAAGCTTAATTTCATTTACTCAATATGCTTTATTTCATTTGTATCAATTATACAAATTTTAAGTACCGGTAATAATAATAATAGTCCGCTTTTATATAGCGCTTAATACATTGGAACGACGTGTCTAAGCGCTTTACAGATATAGTATTAACCCAGTCATCGGATTCAATCAGTCATTCCCGCACACAATGTATGCACATCCTCCACTCCCTGGGTAGTATTCCAGTCAGTCGCTAGTGAGGCGCACACAGTACTGGACAAGCTACAATGACTTTCACATCCTACCGGGTACCCACAAGTGCATGAAATATAAGTTTGGGTTTAAATCTATAAATATTAGGCCCTTGAATTGCTTATTTCTTTAATTGAGGAATTTTAATCAAATTGTTTTTTTCAATGTTTGTTTTAACTGTTTTTTTTTTTTTTCTTATGTACAGTTTTGTGGTTACTTTTGGGTTTTTTTATCGTTTTTTAATGGAAATTATTGGCAATAATTTTTCAATCATTAACAAAAAGTACAAATATTGATACAGATAAAATGTTGGCAAAAAATTTGCATTGGCTTTACTTGTGTAATATCATGGAGCTATCAATGTGTTGATAGCTCCATGGTAATATCATAACCGCATATCCATGCATGTATCCCAAAAATAGTCTTGAACAATATGGCGTGGCCCTGCTGTTCTTAAAGGTCAAATCCACCCCAGAAAAATGCTGATTTGAATCAGTAGAGGAAATTCAAACAAGCATAATGCTGAAAATGTCATCGAAATCGGATGTAAAATAAGAAAGTTATGACATTTTAAAGTTTCGCTTATTTTTCACAAAACATTTATAACAACTCAGTGATGTGCAAATGAGGGAGTTGATGATGTCCCTCACTCACTATTTCTTTTGTTTTTTTAATTGTTTGAACAATAAAATATTTCAATTTATACAGATTTGATAATAATGACCAACTTAACTGAACCAAAAAATGTTAAAACAATGGTAGTTCCACTCATGTTCAGGGAGGAAAAAAAATATATTTCACATGACAATGAGAAAATAACGACATACAAAATAAATAGTGAGTGATGTCATCAGTCCCCTCATTTGCATACCAACCAGGATGCGCATATAACTGTTTTGTGAAATTAAGCGAAACTTTAAAATGTCATCACTTTATTATTTTACATCTGATTTTGATGAAATTTTCAGCATAATACCTTTTTCTTGGGGTGGACTTGTCCTTTAAGGTTTGCTAGCTGATTATCTTATTCTGAATTAAACTACTTTTCTTCATCTTTACAAAGCGCAAAGTTTCACCTACTTTCGTGTGTACCTCAAGGTTACAATGTCAGTTATACTGTCTATTTGCAAAATATTATTGTGCTTGTGCAACACTTCCATTTCATTCAAGTACTACTATTACATATTTGAGCTTATTTTAAATAGTGTTTCTTTCCATGTCTAAAAGTGAGCACAACACTCAAATGCTTGTTAAAATGAGAATATATAGATTGATCTACATAATTGAACAGGAGGAAAGGAACATGACAAAGCAATGGAAAAGGGGAGAATAAGGGGGGAAAGAGAGAGGAGAAAAAGAGTGGTGGTGAGAAAGAGATTTAGTTAGAAGAAAATAATATACCACTTAAGAAAAAAAGTTAAAAAAATATATTCATGTAAAATCACATCCATGCATATTCATAACACACAAGTCTATGAGGTGTTTTAAAACACGTTTTTTTGGTAAAAAAAACGGGTGTTTTAAAACGCATTTTAAAACATGTTTTAAAACACACCGTTTAAAACGTGCCAACCCTGGCTGTGTATGATTTGTGAAATTCATAAAAGAAAAACTTTATTTAATGAATATTTTATTTTAGGTGTTTTCTCTTTTATGTATGGTAAAGGAATCATTGCCCAGATGAGTAATTTATGGCTGGGAAGATTAGTGTGTCAATTACCTTTAACTGATACTGTCAGTACGCTTGACTGGTACAAAGGCAGCTTGTGGTCAAGGAGGATGCGGAGCCTGTACTGTAATGATATCATGTGCTGACCCTTTCACTAAGAAAATCAGGTAAACAAATTCAGATTCAGTTAAAATGATTCTAAACATGAATGTTTGTTTAAAACTGAAGGAGAAATTTAAAGGTACTTTTATATCATTCTCATATGTTCGTTGCCTGAATGGCTGAATGCCGGTGCCATGAATTTTGTTGAGATTAAGAATGTATTTCATTTTTTTAGAGAAGAAATGTTAAGATTTTAGGGATTTCTTACTACATGAACATCCAGGATTTAAATAAGTATTTGACATTGAGCTGAATATTGATATGTTTTATGCCTTCATCTGCCTACCAACTACCAATCTGGGGTCACAAGATTAAATAGTCAAGGAGGTCACGGAGATCATTATGTACCTGAAAAAAAAAAGTTTGTTCTCATGATATTAAGTGAAGAACTGTTTGTGAGAGTTTAACTTTAAGCTAATACTATAATAATAGCCATGTGTGGATTTGGAAGTGACAATCTGAATAGGTATTTAAGTAAATGACAGTTTGAGAGTTCAACTTAAAACTATTTTGTTGGTTACTTTACTTTCAGCCATGTTGCAGTTACTGCATGTTTGATGCCTCTGTGTTTGGTTCATGGGAAAGCTGTAACTACTGTGGAAGGACTAGGGGATGTAAGGAATGGATTACATGCAGTACAGGTTAGACCGGAGGGTGTTTGTGTGATTCATGGGAAAGCTGTTTTACTGTGGAAGGGCTCGGGATATAAGGAATGGGTTACATGCAGTACAGGTAAGACCAGAGGGTGTTTGTTTGGTTCATAGGAAAGCTGTTACTTAACTACATAAACTGTTTAATAACAAAGATATTTGAAGACATGTGTATTTAATGAATTTCCTTGCAATTTTTTTCAAATTTGACTCATGTACATATTATTTTTTCCAAGTCATGTATAAACTGGCTACGAAGTTTATATTTCTAAATAGGTTCATTATTGCAGACTGAAATAATCGCTAGAGGGTATTCATTTGTCTCGCAATCTACTATGGTCAACAAGGAAATTCGTGATCACTCTCGCAAAAAGTGTTCACTAGCTTTCTAGGAAATTTGTGATCACTCTCGCAAAAAGTGTTCACTCGCTTACAAGTTCACGAGCTTTCAAGTGCCGCTGCAACTCTTTATCAAGTGACGAAAATTATCTGATAACGAAGTCTATTTATACCAAGTTAAGTTTATAATTATTGCCAATTTTGGTGTGAATGCATATCAATTCAAACCTTTAAAAAGTTGCATAATGGTTTAATAAAGCATTGAGATAATGCTAGAGGTTTTTAAAGGAAACATTTATTCATAACTTACGCCTATCTATTTGTTTTCAGGAGCGTCTTGCCAAGAGTCATGGGACTCAGTGTGGGTTCTGTACACCAGGTATGGTGATGTCGGTGTACACCTTGCTACGCAACAACCCTAAACCCAACATGGATGACATCCTGACGGCCATAGAAGGCAACCTTTGTCGATGTACAGGCTACAGACAGATCTTAGATGGATTCTCTACTTTCTGTGGGGTAGGAGACTTTTCTATCAGGGGCCTGTTGCAGAGGTTCATTTTCAGTCGGTCTAATGCCAATTCATCAAATTACCAACTCGTCTACTATCATTTGGTCTACCATCAGTTTGTCGACTATTCACAGGGTCTTGTTGCCATTTCATCCACTCTCCATTTCGTCTAATAACCAGGAGGTTCAATAGCAATTCAGTCCATCTACCATTTGGTTTAATTGTACTAAGTCTTGATAAGGCAAAATAAATGAAAAGAAAATGGGTATTAGACCAACTGGTTATGAGACTAAATAGTCATAGACGAACTGATGATTAGCCCAAATAGTTATTGGACCAAGTGGTTGTTAGACGAGATGTTGATGGACGGAATGGCATCTGACTAAATGAAGGTAGACCATGAGATTAGTGGACGAGTTGGCAATGGATGAATTGGCAATTTACTGTTGCAAACAGACTTGCAACTCAAAAAATCAAGCGCAACTTGAATTTCAACCAATGAAACACTTGCATTAGGGATTTTTGTTGACTTCTTGAGTTATGTTCAACAGCACATCTTTCTGTGATAGGCCCTAGGAAGTGTATCCTATCAGTAGACTGACTGACAGACATGACTCGCCCTTATCAATGAAATGTAATATAGTGATATAATGTAGATGTATTGTAGACAAATGAAAATTGAATTCAAATTCTGTTTAACCTTTGTCCATATTTTTTAAATTGGTAGAGATCCAATACTGCTAAGTACTACAACACATTAATCATTTTAATGGTCAAACTTGTGAAATAATTTCATTAATATGAAAACTTGTAAAAGAATTGAAATAAAATAAGTTGATTTTTGTTTTGACCAGGCAGACCACTATGAGATATGTTTATAGGTGGTATACCATCAGTTCAAATCTTACATTTGCAAATTGTTCAATATTTCTAAACCTTCAAACTTTAATTATTCTTTTAAACCTTTCCCAACTATTGGAAAAGTTCTATTTCTCATTTGATGTGTTATTATTTTATCTTCTAGGATAATTGCTACTGTGCTAGAAAGGAAGAAGAGACAAGGGGAAAAGAAGGGACCCAAGATGTGAAGTTGAGTTCATGTAGATCAGTATAAGAATAGTGATTAAGTGTTGTAGTGGGTTAATCAAGTCAACTGTATCAATGAAATAATCAATTGACATTTATACTTGTCTCAAATAGGCATATGGGAGGAAAGATGACTGTGTTATTTAGTGGGGGGGGGGGGGTCACTGTGAAATATCTCGTAGATATCATCATATGCTTGAAAATGGCTTGATGTCATGATAATTGAAAATCATTTGACAATCAACTGGCTCAAGCATGCATAATGCATAATGGGATACATGATAAATGATCAGAGCTATGATTAAAAACCAAAAAATTGTTTCTTCTTAAGGTAACAAAAGAACCATAGACTGATCCTTTTTAAACTTGATGTCCATACTTTTTTATACAGGATTATCAGGTTATATATTCGATCATGGGGTCAAAAGTTAGATGGTAGTTAGATGACCAATTTCAGAATGATAAGTATTCTGGTGAGAGCCTTATATCATTTAGTTAAACTTGGTGGGTTTTTTTTTGGGGGGGGGGGTTCCAAGAATAGATGGTCAGAAAATTGAAGCATATTTTGTTTTAGGAGGTAAATGAATTTTGTTTGAGAGTCAGGTAATACAACTTCCTGTGTTGAAACAAAAATCTCAAGCTGTTAGAAATTCCTTCTGTGTCCAACATCTTCAAACCTTGTAGATATTTATCTCTATTTACTCTTATTTTGTTTTATGATTGGCATTAACAGGTCCCTTCACTAACCACCAAGGATCACAAAGGATATGACCCCACCCAAGAACCAATATTTCCACCGGACTTACTGGTACGTTACAACAAAATCCATATTCTACTATTTTCTCTTTGGTTGAATTTACTAAGGCTTTTTCACAATTGTGATTATCATTAAAATATTTTTTTTTTTGTATTATTATTATTTTAGTATTAATGTTATTTTTTATTATGTATTTAGTATAACAATTTTTTTGGGGGGTGGGGATGGGTGGGGCTATATGAATAACTCTAGGTCAATGAATAAATTGGATTGAAGAGAAATCCACCCTTGCATCATTTTAATTTTGATCGAATAAAATCTAGCAAGTGAAAATAGGAGTTGCAAAAGTGTCTGATTTCAAAAGGATTAGTACTGTACTTCTTTATGATAATTTATCATAATATATTTTATAATTCATTTAAAACCTTATCAAACTGAAATAATGGTATATTCTCTTGGTCTACAAGTAGTTGGTCTGTTTCACAGATTGTCTAATATCATATTGATAAACCCATTTGATCTACTATGTATTTGGTCTAGTTGCCACTTGGCCTAATATTTACTCGGGCTATACTGTCATTTTATAGTGCAATATTAAGATGGTCGCAATTCCACTCTTTCCACTTGCTTTTTCACACTTTGTTAAATGAAAAATTGGTTTGTAAACAGTTCATCAAATTGTATGGACTATTTTTTGTTAGACCAAGTGGGTTATTGTCAAAATGGGTATAGCCTAAATGAGAATTGGTTGAAAAAATAAAAGTGTCAATTAGACCAAGTGGTTAGTTGTAGAACTGATTGTAGAAGAAATAGGATTAGAGTATTAGACCATATGGGATGAGACCAAATGGAAAGTAGACAAAGAGGGTGTAGACCAAGTGGCAATTTACTGAAATATAAACAAAAACTTTAAAAATACAATTATGATGTTAAAGTTTTGATGCACTTAATAAATACTGTCATGTGTGTTATTCACAATTTCTCTACACTTTTGTCCTTCATGTGCCAATATTCATTTTCAACCAGCTTGACAAGGACAGTTTTAAAAGGTCATTGAGCTTTAGGAATGGTCAATCTCAGTGGATCCTAGCCTCGTCCCTTGAGGAGGTTACTCGGTTGAAGAACAAGTACCCAGCAGCTCCCTTTATAGTAGGCAACACCATCATAGGTAAGTAGATGAAGTCTGGATGCCATGGCCCTGGGAAGCAGCCCCAGGTATTCTGGAAGATGTCTAAAAATGGGAAAATTTAACCAAAATTACCTTCCTTTTGTAGTAAAACCCTTTTTTTTTTCAAATTTCTCTGAACCAATTTGATCTCCATTTATTTAGTAAAATCCTTCTTTTTTTTTTTTTTTTTTTTTGCTTGTAAAATATCTCGGGGACCAATTTGATCTCCATTTTGAAATGGAAACTTTTTTTTTTGCTCTTCAAATTTACATCAGCACCCCCAGTCAAAAAATTGTTCCCAGGGCCCTGCTGGATGCCATCATGACAGTGATTAATAGGTAGGAGAGCCCATACCAATGTCTTAGATGGCCCCTCCTGGGGGCATAGAAGAAATATAACAAGAACTAAAACAATAAAAGATGGCGTATGAAAGACACAAACAGAGGGAGAACATATATCATACCAATAAACATATGTGCAATATAAGAGCAATAATAAAAATAGTAATAACTAGTACAAATTGAGCCACCCACCCCAGAGAAGCAAATATATACAGTAGGTCTATTTAGTTCTCCTGAATCCAGAAGAGACATACACCCCTCTGAGGCACGTATGGAATGATGCCCTAATACAAGACTGTAACCACTACAGTCAAATACACTAAAGATGACATCAAAATTTAGACGTAATGGCCCATAGTCTCAAGTCTTGTTAAATGGGCCAATAAATTTACAGAATCTAAGTGCAATTTTTTTGTCACACTTAATAGATATTCACGATTGTTTCATGGAACAGGTAACGTCAGGAGAGGGGGTGCTACCTTCCCGATGGTTATTTCCCCTAGTCCAAGGATTCAAGAGTTGACGCAGATCAAGGCGTCTGACCTTGGTGTTACAATTGGTTGTGGAGTGACTATGACACAGCTAAGTGAAGAACTAAGTGCCTTGATAGGAAGCTTACCAGGTAATCCTCTTTTTTTTTTATAAGTCCAAATAAACTTGGATATTCAAGGTCATTAAAAAATGAAATCCGTTTTTTTCAATTTCTTATGTAGAATTTACTTGGGGTCCATGCTGCTACATGCTTGCTTTTTTGTTGGTCCCATCATATTTCTTTGACTTACATTTTCTTTATTACTAGACTGATGGTATAATTATGTTACTTGTATACTCTTCATTTGTCTGTAATGTTACATTATGAGTTATTGTTGTATTTGTTTGTGAAACAAAAGTAAAAACAAGAAATACGATTAAAAATGATGGAAAGGAAAGTTTAATTTCTCCTTGATAAATGATGATGATAATTATTCTTGCTTATATAGCACTCAACAATACTTTATCAGAAGTCTAAATGCTCTATTTAGTAATGCTGCATAATAACCCTGGCATTCTATCTGCAAAAGTTGTTGGTATTAACAAATATTCTAAATGTATTTGCAAGAATGCTTCGAGATATCAATACTTTGAGGAGTCCATTGATTTTTCACATTTCACATGACCAATGTTTTCGATGTATGTAAATTTACTTATGTAAATATTGCATTCCCAAACTTTTCACAGAATATCAGACAAGAACATTTGCAGCGATCATTGACTTGCTGAGACAGTACGCCAGCCCACAGATAAGAAACATGGCTGTAAGTCTCTCCATCCTATTTCCAAAGTTTAGAAAATTATGTTAAAGATCAAGTCCACCACAGGAAAATGTTGATTTGATTAAATAGAGAAAAATCAAACTAGCATAACGCTGAAAGTTTCATCAAAATCGGATGCAAAATAAGAAAGTTATGGCATTTCAAAGTTTCGCTTATTAAAAAAAAATAGTGATATGCACGACTCAGTGACATGCAAATGAGACAGTCAATGATGTACCTCACTCACTATTTCTTTTGTTTTTTATTGTTTGAATTATACAATATTTCATATTTTACAAATTTGACAATATGGACCAACTTGACTGAACCATATAGTATTAATAAATGCTAATTCCATATGTTCAGGGAGGAATTATAGTTGTTTCACTTGACAATGTGGAGAAAATTAGAACATTTCATATTTCATATAATAAAATACAAAAGAAATAGTGAGTGGATGATGTCATCAGTTTCCTCATTTGCATACTGACCAGGATGTGCATATAACTTTTTGTGAAATCAAGCGAAACTTTAAAATGTCATAACTTTCTTATTTCACATCCGATTTTGATGAAATTTTCAGTGTTATGTTTGTTGGATTTTTCTCTTTTTATTCGAATAAATTTTTTGTTGGGGTGGACTTGTCCTTTAATGATTTATGCCTTCATGCATAATTGCCAGATGTAAAGTTATGTGTTAAATATACAGTACTTGCATATACTGATGATAAAGTTGATGCCTAGTCTGCAGGCACAGACCCTGATTGAAACTTTGATCAACAAGTGGGTCTTCACACAAGACTAGCACACATATAACTTGCGAGAGGGCCTTCAATACACAAGCCTTTGTAGGCTGCGCATCCAGACCCATTAATTCGATAGAAGGGTTTGCACAGCAGACTATTTCATGTCTTTGTGATAGTTGGATAGGCCTTAAACTTCTTTGTTAATTATTTGTTTTATTCAGAGTCTGGGTGGCACTATTTCAAGTTTTTCCAGAAGAGGCGATATAGTACCCCTTTTGATGATCTGTGGTGCAACTGCAACATTGGTACAAGAAGGAGGTATGTCTATCAACTTCTAAAGAGAAAATTTGTAAAAAGTTCATATTATTGTGATGGCAAACTAAGATGCAATTAAAAAATTCTATCAACTTCTGAAGAGAAAACTTGTTATGTTTGATAAAGAGCTCTAGTGCTTTGTATTGTCCATACTATTTTGGTAGCGAAATAAGATGTTTTAAAATTCCACTTTAGCTGGGTACCTTTATTATGAATGTGAATAGTATAACTTTAAACATGGTCACAGACCTTACATGCTAGAAAATTACATCATGTAACTTGGTATGCATTTTTAGATAACAGTGATGTTTTTTTTTTTTGGGGGGGGGGAGGGGGTCATGAGCTCAAGGTCAAAGAGGTCATCGCTCATTGTTATATCAACATGAGGATCCAATACAAAATGAAAACGTAGTTCATGAAGGCATAATAAAGCTTTTGAGGTTATGACAATTACATAATATTCTTGAAAATTAATGTGCAATTTTAGGCCTGGCAAGGGTGGAGAAATATAATTGGAATACATGCACTTGAGAATGGTGTTTAAACTTGTCCATTTGATTATTACAAAGTAATTTGGACGTATTTCAGCTTTCAAACCTTTTGTTTTTCAGGTGAAAGAGAGGTGGTCCTTGATGAGAATTATAAGAAGTGCAGTGAAAACTCTCTGAAAGCTACAGAGATAGCTAAGCATGTCTTCATACCATACACATCAAAGGTAAGTTTATTTTTACATAATTTTTCTTTTTTATGTATGGTAATCTGGGGAGTGTTTCATCAACATTTTTGTCCAACAAGTTGTCAGATCTGACAACTTTCCTTGATTTTGATTGGCTGAGAGGCATTGTTACTATGGTATCTGTCGGATAAAACAGGACTTGTCGGATAAAACGTCCAACAAGTTCTTTCATGAAACGCTCCCCAGGCCTGTAGGCCCTATATGCTTTTGTCAGTAGCAAGTTGCAAGCTGTTGATGTATTGTGATTTGATTGTCCAACAAAATGATTACTAGGCCGATATTAGGCATTCATCGATGGCTTCTCATCTTTTTTCTTCTTGATCTTTTTGTTTCACTCGTCTTCCTTTTTCTGCTGCGGTTTCAAATTAAAATCAGTTTTTGAAATGTCATCATAACTTAAAAAGTTTATGAATTTTTTTCATGAAACTTGGACATCAGGGGTGGTATTCTGGAACACTGTCATAACTTTTGTCATAAATTTTGTCATTTCTCTCCGAGATGTGACACCGCTATGATTGTCACAAATCGGTATTCTAAACATTGTCTTTTCCCTGTCATATCTGTCAAAGTTCCCACCCATCTTTTTGGAAGCAAACCAATCAAAATCATTGTTAGTTCACAGTGGGAGCCCTTCTAGCCAATAGGAAGGCCCCGTGACAGGTAGGGCGTATCCCCAATACAGTTGCTGGCATCGCGCAACTACGCGAATATTGATGTGCTAAATTACAAAGAGATACAGGGAGCTGTGAAGGATTTTAGAGGAGAAGTAGAAAAATAAGGAAAACAGAGAAAAGAAAGAAATTAATATGTAGGGCCTAACTAATTGTAGCATGAAAAGTAATTTCAAAAATTGTCATGGATGATGAGTGAAACTAATACCACAATCTAATCTAAACAATATCATTATATGCTTGACATTCAGTCGGCAGGGTATCGGGATATTTGGTACTAAAAGATATGACAGAATTTATGACTGCTACCCCCCTGTCATAACTTTTGTCATATCTTTTGATTGTATAAAAGGATTAAGCGCATTTAAAGCCGCGTATTTTTGGTGCGCGCTAAAGAGAAGAGACAAAATTTATGGCAATTTTTGTGACAAAAGTTATGACATCCACCAGAATACCGAATTTGTCATATCTCTGAGAAAAGATAAAATATGGAGAAAAGACAATGTTCAGAATACCGCCCCAGGGTAATGACTGATCATCTTGCATGAGTTTCAGGTCACATGACCAACATAAAATGTCATTTGAGGTCACCAAACTTAGTATTTATTATCAAATGAATGGTATTTTTTGTGTAAACCTATTCATCTTGGTTATTTTCATAGTCAGCACTGCTGCTATATTAAATCATGGAAAGCGTGCGTGGCTGCCAGAGGTGATCCAATAGGTTTTCTTCCTTTTTTCTGAGTGTTCAATACCAACAAATACTGCAAAACATTGTCATTATGAGAATTAATTTACACCTACTTTGGGTTAAAATATCTGTCATAACATTACAAAAGATAATTCGATGGTCTAATGACATGTCGGATGCACATCTCTCTTTTTATCAACCTGTCTAGAATGAATACTGTTATGCATTCAAGATCAATCAAAGAAGAAGAAACTCTCTTGCCACTGTCAATGCTTGTATCTTCTTTGTGATGGATGGTGGAAAGGCTAGCCATGTTTCCACTCTTACCATGATGTTTGGAGGAGAGAGTCTTCTAGGACCTTTACAATTCAAGAATAGGTATATTATATTGCTTTTGTGAAATGAAAATCATGTTAGGTGATAGAACATTTGCTTCTGCAGCTTCACACCTCTATAAAGCTTATGAAGTCAAGAAATCATCTCTTACTATTTTACAATAAACACCAAAAGAACGCTTCTTAAATTATCTGTAAGCAGTTTTCTTTTGCATGATAAAATACATATACTTCCTTGGCTGGAGTAATGTTTTGTTATGAATGTTGGCATCTTTGCTGTCAAGGCCTATAGTTAATGTAGTATTATTATTATTTTTGTTGCCTTTGTTGATAAGGAAAACTTGGTGAATAAACAAGTAAAGCATCTGTACCAGCATAGGTATGATTCATTGATGGACTGGAACTTGCATATTTTAACGCTGTATACCAGAGATTTTTATTTGCCAGTGCCATTTACACATTTGATCCTCTTAGGACACTTGATCAAGGTCTACTCCAAGATGTCATCAATACAATACCTACCAAAGTGACCCAGGAAGTAAATGATAAGGAATCTGACCTGAACAGTGCAGAGTTCAAAGGTTGTCTGATGGCCACATGTTTCATCCGAAGCTTTGTCAGTCTATGTCAGGAAACAGGTCACTCCGAGGTAAGTCATCATAAACTTTTCTTTGCTTTTGGACTTTCTTGTGATATGTATCTTTTATGATAGTTCAAACATGAGATTTCAACAACCATTAAGCACAAAAGTAAAATTCAATAAGAGAATCAAACCTTTTTGTTCATCTGCCCTCCGATTTATACCACTTATTTACTTAATATCATCAAAAGCAGAAACAATTTGTGGCAATCATTATATAAAGAATCCTACGTTATTATGTTTTATATGGTATTGCCAAAAATTCATGTAAATATTTCCATGAACTCCCCTATCTGACTATAGTTTCTACTGAATTGCAATGTATTAACACCATGTTGTATTCATTCTCTGGCAGTCATTGACCCACCTTCGTATACCTTTGTTCTTTGTTTGAAATTATCAGTTTAAAAGAAGATACAAGTTTCAGAGCTGCCAATTATATAAAGTAGGATTTTATCCTAGTTTGTAGGAATTTAAGGGAAAAGTGACACTAGATATAATTTTTTCCCCTAGAAATAGGATTATTGAAACTTGTGCTAAAGAATGATGATTTTTTTTTTTGGTATGTTTTTCAAATTTTTTTAAGGAAAGTAAAAATTTTAGGCTTGAAAGTGTGATAAAAAAGAATGAAAGAATTTCTTCATGATTTTTTATAATAAAGTTATAAGAATAACTATCACATTTCTCGATCAACAGTAATTTATGAAAGTTTGACGAGTATAATTCTCGATAATTTACATTTCTCTGTCTAGATTTTAGAGCAGACGACTGCTCTTGGTGTTCCTCTTAATGATGCTAGTCTTCTCTCCAGCCTCTCTGAGGGATCATTCTCTAGTGCTCAAGTATTTCAGGTAAATGACACTCAATTTTCCTTTGTGCAATGGTAATGTGACTGTGTTCCCTCACTTTGATGCTAAAAAGATGTACATTACATTTCATCTATGCATATTTATGAGGCAATTCAAGTACTGGCAGCTTTCATCATGGAAAGATGCCATAGAAATGCCAAAATATATGTATATGTGTATGAACTCTTGATTCTTTATGTCATTATTTATGTGTCGATTGGATAACAAATTCTTGCTTACATTGGAATATGACAAATTATATTTCAGCCCCCACCCGAGAGTCAGCCAGATATTGATCCTGTAGGGCGCCCTCTAGTCAACCTGACACTCAATTTTCCTTTGTGCAATGGTAATGTGACTGTGTTCCCTCACTTTGATGCTAAAAAGATGTACATTACATTTCATCTATGCATATTTATGAGGCAATTCAAGTACTGGCAGCTTTCATCATGGAAAGATGCCATAGAAATGCCAAAATATATGTATATGTGTATGAACTCTTGATTCTTTATGTCATTATTTATGTGTCGATTGGATAACAAATTCTTGCTTACATTGGAATATGACAAATTATATTTCAGCCCCCACCCGAGAGTCAGCCAGATATTGATCCTGTAGGGCGCCCTCTAGTCAACCTGTCGGCGTTTGAACAATGCTCTGGAGAGGCTGTTTACACAGATGATATCCCACCAATAGAAGGTAAAATGTTATCAGTTGTCTATGAAAGTCCCAGGGGAATAGCACTCTACTACAGGGGCCCATTTCATAAATCTTGTTATAATAACAAATTTGTAATAACAGTTTAAAGCTATGTAATTTGCTGTTAGTAGATTTGTTTGTGAAATTGAGTATTTGTTATAATAACAAGTCTTTATGAAACAGGACCCTGATGTGAGAAATTTTTTGTAAAGAAAACACTGCAGATCTCCAGTAATACATGCATACTATTTTACATGCTGCTATTGGTGAAGCACAAAATAATGTTTATCACCCAATATATGATTTTAAAGCAAAGTGAAATTTTCATTAAGGAGGAATTTCTTTACAAGCTATAAATGAACATTTTTTGAATGAATAATGAGTAAATGTTTTTTTGTTTTGATAAAGTCTCTAGCCATATTTGATTAAAGTCTTTGAAATATTCTTCTTGTGCAGGTGAACTGTGTCTTGTTCCTGTATTGAGTAATCGACCACATGCTAAGATCATGTAAGTCAGCAAGTTAGCATTAATCTCATAATGATACTTTACCAGAAATCTCTATGGCCCAAGATACACATAGGTCGAAAGTGAGTGGGCTGAGGCCAGCCCCAGAGGCACCTCGACATATGTGTATCAGCTCACTATTTTTGCCTGCCGGACTGGACTGAGTCCATCTAAAAGGCGATGTGAGCCCTGCAATTACCCCCAAGGCAGCTTAACTACTAAACTAGCAATATTATTGCTAATAAACAATAGAAAATGTTGACGTGGGAAGACAGGCACACGTGTCACTTGAATAGGTGACATGGATAAAGAATCTCAATGCGGTATCAGTCTACTTCTGGCGTATGTGTAACACCACCCAATTTGCAGGCTTGAGGCTGGCTCGAAAGCAGGAGTTGGATGCGGCTTCAAACCCGAGGCATGTCTATCTCGGGCCTTAGTGCTCCACAATGGTGCAGCATCATTACTCTAGCTCTATCAGAGCAACTTTTTTCAGTGTTTCAAGGATTTCAGTTGTAATTTATTGAAAGATAAATTGTTTTTCAGATCATTAGAAATGAAAGTTAAAAAACATTGTTTCTCATGAATGTCATAAATTTTATCAAAGCCTTGTTTCAAAGCCATGTTGATTTGTATCTATCATTTATTAAAAGACAAAAATATCACATCTTTCTTACTTTATATCCGATTTTGATGAAACTTTTAATATTACATTTGTTTTAAGATTTCTCTTTTTTTTACAGCGTGTCCGAAAATAATGCTAATGGCACTCTAAATGAGTATAATGTGAAAATCACCAAATTTGTATATTATACAAATTTTCAATGTTTATTATTGCGACTTCCTGTAACTTGTCTCCAACACTGATAGGCAGGGGCACCATCACGCTCGGGAGACACTGCCTTGTCTGCCTCGTCAATACAAACAATGGATTTCGGATTAACCACAGACTGTGTTTATCATGTCCAAATAGGCTTGTGATGTTACATTTCCCTGGAAGAAGTGAGGGCCTATTGTGGTATTATTGCCAATCATCCCCAAACAGACAGTAACCTTACTCTGGTCATGTGGGACACCATACTGTATGTGTAGTTTCTATATAGGCCAGTGGGATGTGTGTAATGTCTAGTGGTATTGAACTTTCCATCCATTTTGAAGGTACTGTAGCTTGTTCCCTGATAACTAGCTCTGCAAGGAAGTGTTGAGGTCTGGCAAAGTAACCACCTGCAAAAATTAAATTTGCGTTGGAAATTAGCAGGGAGAAGTTCATGCTTATAATCTGTAGTTTGTAGGGATGAAATTTCAGGTCTTTATGTGTAATGGTGGAATGTTGATTTAGATGTTTGTGGAATATTATTTCTCCTGCAACTTTGTCTGTATTCTTGAATGAGGCTTCGCCTCACCGTGACATTTTTTCTTGTTTTTAAACTGTTACTCTTCTCCATGATCTGCTCGTGTTAAGGTTTAGCTTGTACCAGTTTCCCAGTATTTGAGCACATTTCCAAGTGTTGGCACCTTATTATGGTGCTCGTTGAGTGAATTCTGCATGAAAACCATCTTGTACCCTGTTCAGATTTCTATTTGTTTAAGCATATATTAGAACCATGAAAGCCCTCTGCATAGGAGTGAACAAGCTGCTGCCCTACCATAATGAATTATGATATTATGAATGATTTCGAATTGCAGTTTTTCTTCTTAACAAGATGCAAGGAAAATGTTGGTATGTTATGAGATGTGTCCTGGTCAAGATGATGACCTACACTGGTCAGAATTTGAGACCCATGTTTCAAGAAATTGTCATGTTTCGCTGAACGCACTGCCGTATATATGCAAGAATTTATATTCATCACAGGGAGATGAAATGAATAGGTCACACCCAAGTCCTAAAGAAAATCTTAGCAGATTGCCCCATGGCTGAATGTGAATAGATATAGTTTGCACCACTTGAAGAGATGAAACAAATCTTGTTAAATGAACCTGACTACATATACTACTAAATACAAAACTTTGATGTGTAATGAAAAATGCTCATATCTTTGTGATTATTGGACCATATCACATAAAATTTTATTCAGTTGTAGAAAATTATAGTTTAATTTTGATGTTATACAATTTATACTCATTTAGAGCGCCATTAGCATTTTTTGTGGGACATGCTGTAAATCAATTTTGTGTTGAAGTGAATTTGACTATTACAATTTTTATGCTCTTCATTCAGATCTATTGATCCATCAGAAGCCTTAGCTGTGGAAGGGGTTGTCCAGTTTGTATCACACACTGATGTCCCTGGAGTCAATGGTCAAATACTAGATCCTACCGAAGAAGCATTTGTCTCTAAAATAGTAAGGTTTTCCACTCATTGTTAGAGGTTTAATATATTTGTACTTTGTTTATCATGGTACTCTCGATATAAAGTGTAGCCTAGAGTTTCCCCACTGGATGTACAAGTGTTAAACGCCATAGTGTAGTGACAATGCTGATTGTAAGATTGATTGTTGTAACTTTCATGTTAATGGGCCCTGTTGCATAAACTTTGCCATCCAATGGTAATTTGCATGAAATCCTTCATTTTGATTGGCTGTTGATCAGCCTTACCATGGTAGTTACCATTGGATGGTACGTAAAGTTACCATAATAGTAACTTTATGCAACGGGGCCCAGACACTTGATATAAATATACATGAGATTCGTGTTATGTCTGCATTTATGTTGATTTTAGTCCAGGTTGTAGGCCAGATCATAATTATGTATATTCTTTATTCCTTTAGGTCCATGCTGTTGGCCAACCCATTGGCGGTATTGTTGCCAAAGACAGGCAAACTGCAACGAGGGCAGCAAAGCTAGTCAACGTTCACTATGAGGATATTCAGCCTGCTATTATGAACATCGAGGTAAATTTAATTTTTCAAGCCAATTTGGTTACTAACGTAATGCTACAGGAATGTTCAAAATAGATAACACCAAATGCCTGTCAAAGTTTGGTCTTATAGTCATTCAAACATGTGATATGTGATAAAGTCATATGATAGCTCACAGTTATTAATTCCATATTTCCTACAACTTTTCTTTACCAACAAGTCACCCATTGAATATGAGGCGTGACAGCTCAGTCTGTAGAGCGGGGATTTTGGATTCCCTTGACCTGGATTTGATTCCCACTTGGTGCACTAGTGCCCTTTGGTAAGGCATTTATCCACATTATACCAGGTCCGTCAGAGAGGACCTTAAACCTTCGGTCCTCTGGTTGCTTGCTTAGAAACAGTCATGCTTTCTTTGCAATCGGGTAAAAAAAATCACCACCACCAATACCATGATTTTCTCTTTAGGATGCCATTGCTCATAACTCCTACTTCAGTCCCGAGCCAAAGGTCTTGACAAGGGGTGATGTGGACAGCGCCCTCGAGGAAGCGTCTCACATCTTAGATGGAGATTTCGGCATAGGTAGCCAGGATCATTGTTACATGGAACCAAGAGCCTGCATTGCCAAGCCCCTGGAAGGAAATGGCATGGAACTGACAGTGACCACCCAGTCACCTAACAACATACAGGTACAAAGCTCTGGAATACTTGTTGGTGGTAGGTGGTTCCACCAAATAATGTTCAAGTAGCAAAGGTCTAATGATATTGATAGTGGGTGATTCCACCTAATATACAGGTGCAAAGCTCTAGAATATATGTTGAGAGCGCGTGATTACACCATATAATGTACATATTAAAAGCTCTAAAAATATATATTTTGATAGTAGGTGATTTTACCTATTAATGTACTGGTTAAAAGCTCTAGAATATATTTTGGTAGTAGACGATTCCACCTAATAATGTACGGGTATAAAGACTGTATTTAAATTTATATTTTGTGTGATGAGAAACCCATGATCTAGGAAGGTGTGTTGAGAAACCTATGCACCCATGTGAAAATGTACAGTGTATGAAAATAATTTTCTTTCCTACTTTTCCTTTTCAGATGAATGTTGCCCACTGTCTTGGTATAGATGCAAACAAAGTAGTGTGTAAATTGAAGCGTCTAGGAGGAGCATTTGGTGGAAAGGATGGCAGGCATCAGTTTGCTATGATTACAGCTGTTTCAGCTAGCAAGTAAGATAATGTGTAGGATAATGTCAAAATAGAAGATTAGTGCTGGAGCTTCATTTGATATATAAATTATGTTAAATCAAATCTCAAAGTTATATGCATTTTCCAAGCTCAGGCTTTTGATTTGTTGAAAATCAAGTTGCAAGTGATATTGCAACTAATTGCTGGCAATGATATCAAATTGGAGAAGAAATTCTCTCAAAATGATTGGTGAAAATTAAAAATAGGATTATAATGCACATACAAATTAAGATATGGAAATGTCCAAAATGATTGGAAATTAGCTCTTTGTGATGATATAAGAGATAAAAGAAAATATATTACAATTTTCTTGATACCATCCATACTTTCCATTTGATCTAATCCACGGAACGTTTCCAGGGTCCGTAAACCTGTCAGGTTGTGCTTATCAAGATTGGATGACACCATCATGAGGGGGTTTAGGAGCCCATTTCTTGCCAAGTACAAGGTCGGCTTTGATGATGAAGGAAGAATCCTGGCTCTGGATGTTACGCTTTATTGTGATAGTGGATGGAGCCAAGACCTTTCACCCTTTGTAAGTACGTTCTACAAGGGGGAGCGAACAGACCAACACTGCGTATTGTATCTCATTGACTGTTTGTTATGAATAGCTAGCCTTAAAATGTACCTATCCAGATGACTATAACTAATACAGAGAATAAAGCAGCCTATGAAATAGAGGAGCAAAACGACTTTAATTCATTATACTAAAACATAATTTTAAAAAAAGGCATGTCCTTGCTCGCTTTCTTATGAACGATTACTGAAACACAAGGCCCAAAGCTGTTTTCAGGGAAGAAAATTGTAAAATTACTGTAAAACAAGTTAGTGTTAAGGCCTCTTTCAAGTGTTGGTATCCCCAAAGAGTGTCTCCCAAAAAGTGTCTCCCATTTTTTCCAGATCATTACTATATGATATGAATGTGTGTCCTAAAAACCAGCGTGATGTGGATGATATGAAATAAAGACATGTTTTAGTGGGGCTTTTAAAAATATTTTATATGAAAATCTATTTTGATTAGATGTTTTTATCTCTAACCCTTCAATTATACACATAATTGCTGTGATTTTAATCTGGTTTTCATGATAGTGACTCTAACCTGGTTAGACCTTGTACATGATTTCTTGAATGAGTGTACGTGTCTAGAAAATCACCTGACCTATCGACCATTGCAAGGAAAATAGTATCCGAAGACAAAGAATCCCCTTCCTTCCCCCCTCCCTGGGCTGTTATTTTTATTATTTCTCACTCTTTCTATCCTCTTTAGATTCTTACCCGAGCAATGCTTCATTTGGACAGTGCATATTCCCCGAAGCATTGCCGAATCAGCGGTTATCTATGCAAGACAAATAATCCTTCCTACACCTCAATGAGAGGCTTTGGTTTACCACAGGCAACAATGACCATGGAACATGTTTTATCAGAAGTGGGACTAGCGCGTAACATTCCCCAGCTACAGGTATCTACTCCGTTCTCATGAAAATCAATCTTTTTTCTTTATGCTTTTTT